>NC_137821.1:26704379-26869379 GCF_963921795.1 Nannobrachium achirus
TTTTCATGCTGCGATGGCCTGGCAGAGAACCCACCCTTGGTCTGAGAAAGGCACTTAGTTGTCGGTTGTCACATAGCGATTGGTCACGATGTCAGTAAGGCGTGATTGGTTTGTTTCGCCATACCTATAAGTTAGTCCTGTTGTGACTGTTGTATTGAGGGGCACATTTTGGTGTCTGGAGGGCTGTTATTGTTTTTAATATTGTGCTATTGTGTTACAGGAAATGAAGCTCCTCATCCAAAATTGTTATGGTATTGTTATGGTCTGAAGCACTGTTCATGATTAAGGCTATTGCCTCTCAAATCGGTGAAATCATTGAGAGGAATGGCCTTTTTTGGTTATTACGCGAACAAAAAAATGTCTGCTTTCAAACTTTCTTCGGAATATAATGACTACAAATTGATGCCTTTCCGAGCTTCGGAAAGCCGGTCTCAGAACTGCAGTGTGTGGATAGAGTGGCATGGTATGACTCCTGGCCTGAATTATTGTCTTCGCCATTTAGGCGTCATGCCGTAAAAACAGTTTTTACATGCATAGATCCAAGCAACTGCAACTTTTGCATTTCTCGATTGTACACGTGGAGAGTTCCTTCGCTCCTTGGTTATATACTGTAGTGTTCTGTTTCATGATGTGTCATTTGATTGGTCTAATTGTGAGGGGAGAAATACAGAGCCCATTCCAAATGCCTTGGATAACACTCGGACATGCAGTTACCGAGAAAGATGCCACATGTGCGTATGTCTACACTACAGTATGCGTATACTATACAATACCACCACCATGTCTGGCAAAACCTAACACTGCTTGAGAGAACTGAGCAGCACTCTAGTAGTTGCCATTAGTTACCACAAGCTACATGACTCACCCACATGACATCCTAGGACCGGTCTCCTCTGACGTATCTTAATAGCACCCTAACTCATTAAGCGATTATTCTGCTTTTGTCCCGTCCCCCAAATGTCCTGAAGATAATAGACCTGGCACTATAATTACACGGTTATTTTGACTAATGAGTACTTTGGGTCTGAAGTTTTGTTTTGTTTTGTTTTGTTAAGTTTTTTATTGTTTTCGTGTTGTTGATGAGGGGAGCTGGCGTAGGAGTGAGTCTGCAAGATTCAGCTTGAATGGAAACGGCTATCAACTCAGACTCCATAGGAACCCACTCGGAAAATTACTGGTTGTTTCTTATTTGGTGCCTCAAATCTCTGAGGCTTCCCACACACCTGCAGGCACAAAGTCTAGTCTAGTGTGTGTGGGGGGAGCGGGGGGCAGAGACAGCACAATGCATTGCGGATGGAAGTCTAGTGGTTTGAAGTCTAGTGAGAGTCCTGTGGTTGCACAGAGCACCATCCAACAAGCACACAACACGCACTAGACTTCAAACCACTAGACTTCCATCCGCAATGCATTGTGCTGTCTCTGCCCCCCGCCTCCCCCACACACACTAGACTAGACTTTGTGCCTTCCAGTCTGAGTGCAGCCTGAGACGCAGCTCCTGACACTTGATAATATATTATCCAAAGCCGAGAAATGCCTGCGGCAGTAGCCTACTCGAGGTAACGATTGATCCAGTAGTCTTTATTGCATGAGATTTCTACATCACGATCCTTTGCCATCAAAGTATTCACACAAACTTTGCACTGTAGCAACCTTTCAGAGTAGACTAACAAATGATTCTTAACAGAGGCAGCAGCAGACTGTCTGCCTGCCTGGTACTGGTGCATGCACTGAGTGAGCGCAGCGCGTTACGACGTGCTGTGAGCTTGTAGATTTGCTGTTTTCGGCCCAGGCTTACATGAAACCAAATCAGGATCAAATTAATGGCAAATAACGTCCCAGGCGCTTAAACTAACCTGGTGGTTATTTGAAACAGGTGGTTAATTCGCAAAATGCGGTCGGACCCCTGGTGGATATATGACACAGTTTGCCACCAGGCTACTAATTGGTAATATACGGTATACCAGTAAGACTCCCTAAATCGAGAGATAAACGACCGTCAGGTCGCATACACAAACAAACTTTAGAAGGCAATGGTAGCCAATCAGGAGGGAATGTGGGAAATGAGACAGATCCATGTTGATGACATGACTTTAGAGATACTTTGCGTGATTTTAGGGCAAAATCTGTAGGAGCAGTGTCCAAAAATGTGTCTTGCAAGACTCGGCCTCATGGTGGCGCTAGAAGAGGGCCATGTGAGAAATGAGGGGCAACAGTGGCGGAGATATGAGTAGGGGAATAGTGTGAAGTGACAGAAGTGACAGACTGGCAGACAGACAGACTGACTGACTGACAGCTGGTGGAGGTTTTGATAGTAACTGCGACCTGACGGTCGCAACAAAACGGTTTTGGACATACACGGTCTCCACACAACAACAACGATATACAGGTGTATAATTTTGATCAAGTTTGAACGGTTTGGTTGAATGAGGGCAAGTTCTGCAAGACCAATGTCACCCTGTCCAACTAATATAAATGATGTTCCAGTCCACCAGGGTCCCCCCTTGCTTCCTTGTGCTAATTGTGAACCTTCTGCCCTGTAGAAATGGATGGATAGAGATGTTCTGGCCTGGTGTCATTCTGGGCCTTCTGGTGTTTACGCTAACAAACAGCCTGGGGGCAAGACCACGGGGCGAGCAGCTGTCGTTTTCTTTTATCTCTTTATTTATTCGGGTAGCCGTGACACTGATATCCATGCTATCATCAAGAACAGTGGTGGGAAAAGTAGGCCTACTCACATATAGGGCTGTCACAATTATTACATAATCGCCTAATCGCAATTATTGGACATAATCGCGATTGTTTTTCGTAATCGTCATAATCGTTTCCATGTTGAAAGTTTTTCATATATACAGTATATTAAAAAAAATTGTGGAAATGCGACACGTTGTGAGCTTGTAGATCTGCTATTTCCACTATCAGTGTTCTTTAAGTATCCACCTGTTTCTGCGAGAATTTACTGTAGCATTATTTGCGGCCAAATTGCGGGACACTTCCGGTTAACAGCAGACATACAAGCTCGCGTCGCAGATGCAACCGTTGTGAGCTTGTAGATCACTCTCGGCTGCGGCGCCGGAAGCTGCCTGCAATTCTGCGCAATGCACGATGGGATGTTGGAAAGTTGTGGATAAAGTTGTCAAATATGTCAGTAATTTGTTGTCATATCTGCCATGTGCAACTTCAAAGGCTACAAGCCAAACAGAAAAGTAACTGTGACAAAAACACAATGAAATCGGTAATTGCAATTATTTGAGTGACAATTAATCGTCATGTAAAATGTTATAATCGTGACAGCCCTACTCACATATTTTACTTAGGCTTAAGTAAAAGTATCAATACTGCAATATAGAAACACTGTTACAAGTTAAAAGTCCTTAATTTAAAATGTACTTGAGTAAAAGTATGAAAGTGTTCATCAAAATGTACTTAAAGTACCAAGAGTAAAAGTAGAAAAATAGTTTGAAAATAGCAGATCTACAAGCTCACAACGCATTGCGATGGGATGCGTTGTGAGCTTGCAGATTGTTTATTTTCAAATAGCCAAGGTATAAAATAGGGCCATGTATGTTTTATATTATAATTTATATCTGCAAAGTAACTATTAACTAAAGTTTTCAAATGTAGTAGAGTAAAAGTACAATTGTTGGATCTGAGATGTAGTGGAGTAGAAGTAAAGTTATTGGAAATTGGAAATACTCCAATAAAGTACTACAAGTACTCAAAATTGTACTTAAGTACAGTACATAAGTAAATGTACTTAGTTACATACTTTACTCCACTGCTGACACTGATATCCATGCTATCATCAAGAACATAGAATTGGTGTGACTTTACACGTTCAGAGGCCATCTTATGCAATTTGTGGAAAGAGTGCACTGTAGCCAATTGCTGTCCTAACTAGAATGTGAATATAGCAGACCATTTGTGGCATATACTGTAGCTTCATTCGCTGATTAGAATATTGCAGATGTTATACATTGTATAGACATGGACAATACAGATCGCTACACAGTGTTTAATCATACAGGCAATCCATCAAGTCTCAGTCTTCCTCAATCTTGTTTTCCTTATCGAGTGAGCAGTGCAAGTTTATTTGCGCATTTCATACACAGAGGCATTTCAAAGTGATTAACATAAAATAGAAGAATAAAAAGGTTAAGAAAAAGCTATGTATTACAAAGCCAAAGCACAAAAAACAATAAAACCCTTGAATAAAAACAAGCACAAGAAATCTTTTAGCATATAACTAAACATGTTTTGTTTTAAATTAATCCTAGTAACAGTTAGCAGACCGTTCCTAATGTGGAAGCAAGACAAATGTATTTTGTGATTTTTAGGCAGGAAACAGTGTTTTGATGGAAATTCTGACACACTTGCAGTCAATGCAGAGACCGGAGATCTGGTGTAATATTTTCAGCTTTTTAGTCTCTTCTAGAACGCCGGCAGCCGCATTCTGAATGAGCTGTCAGCCTGAGAGCTTTTTGTGAAGGACTGAAAAAATACTATTACAGTAGTCATGAAAGTAGAGATGAAAGCATAAATTAGTTTTTCTAGGTCATGGATAGATGGATGAATAGATAGATAGATAGATAGATAGGTAGGTAGGTAGACGGGCTGGGCCCCTGATTCAGCCCGGGAAAAAGAGTTGGAGAGGCCCTCATTGCGCGCTATAGAGAGAGATCTCTCTCTATAGCGCTGCTGCTACTTTGCCATTTCAGATCATGACAAGTGACAAGCCAGTGGGCCAATTACATGAGTTATATTTCGTCGTTGTCGGGTGGAAAGCTTATATGTCCAAAACCATTTGTTTTGTATTTATCATTTTAAAAATTATTTAAACTAGTGAAAACAGCCGATCTACAAGCACACAACACCTCGCACCGCGAAGCGTTGTGTGCTTGTAGATCTGCTGTTTTCACTACTTTTGTGCGATGGCCTTGTATGATGAAGCAGGGCTTTGCTTTACGAAAAAAATGTACAAAACTTGGAGAAACGAGGTTTCTGCCCGACAATGACGATTTACTTTGTTGGCCACCCAGCCCCCAAAATGGAACAAAGGCCGACATTTTATTTTATTTTTTTCCCTAATGGCCGGCCTGGACCGGCCGGGAATGAACCGGCCGCAGTTGTCCCGCTTTTCCCAATGGCCAGCACGTCCCTGGATAGATAGATAGGTAGGTAGGTAGATAGGTAGGGTTTGTTTATTGTTGAGTGAGACAACAATGTTGCTCATTAAGCTAATCATCTCGGGACCTTCTCAAAATCATATGGGGGACCCCTCTGGGGTTCCCGAACCACAGGTTGAGAATCACTGGTCTATCGTATTGGAAATTAAAGTGTGCATTTGTTTTTCTACTACAGTAGGGCTATCATATCAGGGCCTTGCATAAAATATGAGAGCCCTATAATAATCACACCCTTTCTGACCTGTCGGAATTTTAAAAAGTGGTGGTGATATGAGGACCTAAAGAGAGTGTTTATTAGAGTAATGACATTGATACAGTCTCTTAATAGTACTTCAGTTACCCATAGTGGTCCATGAATGATGGGCGTTAAACATAAGGCACTCTAGCCTCTGGTATTGATGTCTTTCAACACCTTCAACACTATCTCACAGTTTAAAGGCATATGCATTTATTCTCAGAACATGACAACTTGATACACACACGCACGCACGCACGCACACACACACACACACACACACACACACACACACACACACACACACACACACTCCCGTTGGATATCAGTTTGCAAGACTGGCATGCTTTATGCACATGTTTGGCCCGTTAGCACTCTTCCACACAGTGTACAAGCCTATATGGATTCATTACACGTTCTTGCACAAGCCAAAATCTAGTCATTAGAATGGAGTACGGGACGTGGAGGGCTACCTGTCTATTTATGAGGCGTTCTGATCTGTTATTAAATTAAGCTTTAAAGGGCACTTATATGAATTTATAATCCCCCACGTGAAAATTCTCTTTGAAATGCAACAGCGGGCATATACATAATCATAATTGGGTTGATGAAATCATTGACGTTGGAAAGAGCTTACCATTGAAAACCCATAATTCTCTTCACGTACAAATGCACACAACCTTCTGTTACAGTTATCCATGCAGGCCAGACACACTGGTATCAAATCCCCCTGTGAATTATAAAAAAAACGCACTGAGTGCAAACGTACACGTCTCAATGCTTTTGTTTGCAAAGACAATTCCAGGTCACTTGAAGTTTGAGAGTACTCCAAATTAGCATTTAAATGGAAACGCCGATACAACAGCACTTGGCTTTTAGGGATCGCTGGGGTTGCGTTCACTTTCCACCACGGCGTAGCCCTCGATGGAGCAAGTTTGCTGCGAGGAATTAATCACGTCTTCCCCACAGAGTACGTTGTCCAATATTAAGCGGGCTCACTTACTACTGGATTAATGACCAGCGTGCCTCAATAGAAGGCTCACCAGGTGCACAAAATTGGGCTTAGCGACGCACAGACAGGGATGTTGTCCCCTATTGGCCATGGCAGTGATACAACCTAAGGGCTTCAACAGCCTAGACCAGGGGTCTTCAACATTTTCAGGCCAAGGACCCCTTAGCTGAGAGAGAGATGAAGCAGGGACCCCCGGGCCCCCACAACCTGTTCATAGATTCCATATAGTTTCATTGTTTGACAGCACAATCATCAGTGTATTTTGGATTCATGACAATTTGTGTTTTCAGATAGTTAACCACTTTAACCGTCAAAATTAATAAACTTGACCTTTCACTCTGTATTGTTTTTCCCCTCTACACCAAAGCTCTTTTCCAAAAATAATAGACGCTAGGGATCAAGTGGTTAATATAAAAAAGAAGGAAAAAAAAAGGTTTCTATCACACAAAGATTTGGAGGACCCCCTGTAGTAACTCTTAGGACCCCCTAGGGGTCCCAGACCCCCTGTTGAAGACCCCTAGCCTAGACACCGTTGTACTAACAGTACACTGTAGTACAACGGTGTCACTCACCGAATATAGCGTGTCGTCACTGTCGGGCAGAAACCTTGTATCTCGGTGGCGCGGTCAGTAGGTCAGTAAGGCAGAAGGTCCTGGGTTTGATTCCCTCCGGGGACGCTATGAGCGCTGGGGGCGTGTTCTCTCCTCCGCATCATCAGTGCCCACACCCTAGGTGGGATTGGCGAAAGGAATAACGTGTTCCTTCCACGCGCTACGTCCAACTGGGGAAACTCCACCTGTCAGGTGAAAAGAAGCAACTTGGACTCCTCGTGCATAGAAGGAAGTATGAGGTCAGTCCGTTGTCTCCCCAGGTTGGCAGAGGGAGTGCAGTGCCCAGGATTACATTAGATTAGATAATTGACACCGGGTGAAAATGGTTTACAAAATCGTGGGATAAAAATGTAGGAAAAAAAAGTATCTACAAGCACACAACGCCTTGTGATGTGAGGCATTGTGCAATTGTAGATCTGCTATTTTCACATTTAAAAAAAAAAATAATAACAAAAAAGGGAAGTTTTGGACATACAAAGTCTCCACCTGACAACAACAATATTTGTCATGGCAAAGTATGGGGTGGCTGAACATATGATTACACCGATTTTTAGATAATTATGTATTTAATCCAATAACAGGGTCAAGAAAGATTGTACTGTATGTCAAGTGGGATTTGCAAAAAGAGATCAGTATGATTACAGTTACTGTAAACCTGCTTTATTGGGTCACAGGCAAAAATGCTAAATGCTAAATTCTATTTTTAAATCCAAGCAAAGATCATGTTTAGTTTTGCTGTGTAGATTTAGGTTATTTGTCGAATGATTACTTTGTAATAATGAGTTTTTGCTTCAGTTCCCTTTTTCTTATGTATGCTTTGGCTCTCTTCCATCTAGACTAGAGTAGGCAGTATAAAAGACCCATGGCTTGTGCATTCTCACATTCTCCATTTGGTGGCAGCAAAAGCTCATTCATTTGGGTGTTTTATTGCTTGACACAGTAGTCAGTGTATTGTGAAGGGGAAAAAAACACATCACTATAGGATTTAAACTTACACCATCATGACAAATGTCCTCTGTATCACAATGTTTTGGCCAGTTTAAAGCTTAGATTTGGATGACATTTAGATGATTTATTTTTAATATTGTGACATTTCTTATGGATCAGTTCACCTTTTATGGCCATCACAAGTCTGTCACCTCCGACGGATTTAACTGAACTAAACATTATGTTTTTGTTTTGTTTTTGCACTCCAGGTTTAGTAACATGGTGAGAGGGAAGGATGGGGGATGTACTGTAGGAACTGTGGGAGAGACTCATAGGCTCTGTCAAAACATATACATTACATTCTCACTGATATATAGGCCCTATGGGATGTATTTGAATACTTTCAGCTGCTACTGTAGCCTACACATCAAGGTAACATTTTTACCAAGTTGAAATTATTTCTGATGTAAAATGAAAGTTCTTTCAAGATAATATTGTAATATTCTTTTACTCTGGTGCTGTAGCATTGGTCCTACACAGCTTTTTCTTTTTTCTGTTTTTACATATTGTCATGTGTTTTCTATCAAAGGGCAGGGCTTTTGGATTCCATAATGAAATGTTTTTTGTCCATGGAACAACATTTTGTCTATAAAGATGCTGTATCACAATTCATTACCGTGAATTTACCCAGAGTCCAATCAAACAAATTTGCAATTAACCATATTGCTTAGGCCAGAATACATTAGTTTGCTTTAGCAGCAGTGTGCTTTCAGGTGCAATATTGCAGTTTGCCAACAGTTGGGAATTTAATGGTAACTGAAAGGGATAGTTCACCCCCAACATAACATCATACAATATTGTTATCGGTTGCAGGTGCTACAAACTCCAGTTTTTGCCAATGTGTGTAATTACTTTCTGTCACCAATCACCAGTGGTGTAAAGTAATTAAGTACATTTTACTATGTAATGTATTTAAGTAACATTTTTAGGTATTTGTACTTTACTTGAGTATTTCCAATTTCCAATACTTTGACTTCTACTCCACTACATCTCGGATCCATATATTGTACTTTTACTTTGCTACATTTATTTGAAAACTTTAGTTATTTGTATATTTTGATTTTGAACATACACAAGTAAAACACACTAAGGCCGATCAAAGCTGAAAAGCAGCTGACAGAGCAGCGTTCGGTTAAACAGCGTGTTAAAGCCTGTGAAAAGGCTGTGAAAGCCACAGCCAATCAGCGACCCGCCACAGACCCATGTGAGTGAGTGTTACACCAAATGTGTTACTTACAACTTTTTGTGTCCTGCCTTCATGGATGGAATGGGAGGGAGGAACGGAAGTCGATAGGTAACGAAATGTTGTGTATTAGTGTGCCATGCGGATGGACAGACGGACATGTCATGTCTGAGGGCACCCTAACAGAGTATTTCTACATTGCAGTATTGATACTTTTATTTAAGTAAAACATTTGAGTACTTTTTCCACCACTGTCCGTCACCAATCACACAAGACTTGTTGTCATGCTGTGTGCTGATGATTCATGATCACGCCTTGATTACTATTATGATTACCCCGGAAACCTTGATTGCTTATCTCTGCCAAATTAAAGTTCTGAGGTGATTGAACACCTACATGAACACCTTTCTCTGCAAGAATAACAAAACCATCAACATTGTTTTGGTCCAAACGACAGCTTTAACTGTTAAGATAAAAGTATAAAATGTTTGATCGGCTTGTAGATTGTCTATTTTCAAATAGCCGCGGTATAAAATAGGGCTAAAGTCATTTATGTATGTTTTATAACATTATAATTTATATCTGCAAAGTAGTTAAAGTTTTCTAATAAATGTAGTTGAGTAAAAGTAAAATATTCGGATCTGAGATGTAGTGGAGTAGAAGTAAAAGTATTGGAAATACTGAAGTAAAGTATAAATACCTCAAATAGTGTATGCGGCCTGAACCTCTAGTTTTATAATGCATTTAAAAAAAATAAGGAAAAAAAAAAGATTTCTTCCTGCAAAACAAAATGACACATGTTTACATCAGCATATACAACAAATTTTGAGTTGGATACTCTTCCCACATGTGAAAATCCCACCATTACCACCAGTGCTGTGTTTTTGTTTTTGTTAGAGCCTCTGTTCTGAGTCACATCCTCAGAGGCCTGACCTGTCATGTCCAAACATCTCTCTCTCTCTCTCTCACACACACTCACACTCACACTCACACACACACACACACACACACACACACACACACACACACACACACACACACACACACTAAGCGCATGGGAGCTATACTTGGAACTTGCTCAGATGCCACAAATAAAGAAAGGTAACACCGATAGTGGGACAAAATGAGCTGGCTGACTGTGGACCACAGTCTGTGGTACAGAGGTCGTCTCCACGGTTCCCCTCAAATTGCATGGTAAAGAATATTATCACCTATGATGGAACATCATAGTTGATGGTGGAGGGACAGTGTTGTAATTGGCTAGTTGTAGATCCCATATGTCAGATGAAACGCTCGCACCCGATTAGCTAGTTGCATTCCATCGCCTTGTATTCCATACCCTGCTGGGACGGTGGGTCTGAGATGGTTAATTCACAAAAATGTAGTTGTCGTTGACCAGTTAAAAAACATTCCGGAATTTAGCTCCTGGCCTACTGGCAGTGTGCACAAAGTATGATGCAGAGAGATTATCTAGTCAGACAGACAAACACACACACACAGACCCAAAACATAATCTCCACCATGCCTGGTGGAGATCATACAAGACAATTGTGCGGATGTATACAATCTACAGCTACTACCATCAAAGAAATACTGTATATGTGCGAACTTGACATAGATCTTGGCAAAGGTTTCAGACGGCGATGCAAGTATTTGTAGATGATTCATGTCATGTACTGAATATTAATGTTGAAAATTGATAGCATGTTTTTACAAAAAAAGTTTGAGTCGATCACTCACAGCTACTGTATTAACACTTTGCCGTCCGAAATAGAATGGTGGTTGGTAGATTAGCCGTGAAATTTCTATTATTGTATTGTGATCTGAGACATAATATTATATTTATAAACATGAGCCCGCCACCCCTCCTTCTTGGACAGCGCCGTTGTTTTTTCTTTTTTTTTTTTCCCCAGGTCATTAGCTCACCGTGATTTTCTCGATCTCCTTTGGGATAGAATGGGGGTTTTGGCCGATCATCGATCTCCCCGTGCGTTTCGCGTGCGCGATCCGTTCACGTAAATGTCCCCGCAAATAATCCATGTGTGACTCAAGAACAGAACTGAGAATTTTCGCTAGCATAGCCCCAAGCATGGCTGCAGTAGGAGCACTAGTGTACAGACAGCAAACGGATGGCTGGGAGTAGCCTTGGAGAAGGAAAGGAGCTGACGTCACCTCTGCTTCATGTCAGACCGTGCATGAGCTATCAATGCACGAGTGGTGACCACGGAAGGTTAGACGATCGCCGATTTTCGGATCAAAATAATTTATTCCGGTTTTAATGACAAAGTCCGTGAAAGTACGGTGTGGCTGAGACTCCTTGCTGGGATGTGCGATATACTACGGTTTTAACATTAAGGGGCTCCCCGTGGCTTACAAAGGGTTAAGAGTGAGCAATAGGACTTGACAATTGCAAAAGTCTGTGAAATGAGGTGGTTTGAATGGTCTGAAAAGTACAGCAGAAAAAGCATCCATCTGCAGTGCCTCAGTGAGTTCCTGTCGCACCCTGAGTGGAACACATTAACCTCTTGTGTACTGCCTTGCTGAGATAAAGCCCCCATGCAATCTCATCAAGAAGGAACTGAGAGGCCACTGTGCCTTAATCAATTTCAATGCACGTCTGTGTTTCACACGATTTGTAGAGGAGGAGAGAAAACCAATGTAGCGGAAACTGGACATATATCATCTATTGCAATGGGGAAATAAAAAGTATTATGAAAGAAGAAGAGGTTATATATTTTTTATTACCTCACCTTATGCTAGTAGGCTAGGAGCTTTAGAGTAGACAAACAGACAGACACTAGCAGTGGGGGAAAATATACAGCAACCTACCAGTTTATGTACTAGCTACTGTCTGTACTGTACCAGTCAGTCTAACTTTAGATTGGAACTTTAGATTTGGGAACCGTTTTAAAAGTAATTCAGTAGCCATGGATATCTTATTGAAGGTGTTATTTGACTGACTCACAGCTTGCTGGTGTTGAAAGTCAGCAGGCCGGAGATGATAATGACTTGTTGACGTCTGACATTGACTGGTCGTCAGACACCAGAGCAGCAGTCGGTATCCCATAGACAGGTGGTAATTGCGTCTTCCCATCTTGCCCTTGGTCATTCCGTCTGTCACTTCTCTCCTCCTCCATAATATCTTTAAGTCTGATTTCTAATGTCGTACAATGGTGTTGTTTGGCAAAAATAGCTGACCTACAAGCTCACAACGCGCTGCAGCTAGTCTCAACTCGCTGTTGAACACAAATTAAGCATTAGCGTTGAATTATTTCTTCCCCAACTCTTCCCCTCGTCCACCTCTTCTGCTCTCCTCCTCTTATTCTTTTTTCCAGTCTCCTCTCACACCCCCCCCTACTTTTCTGCCTCGACACCCCCTACCCCCCTTCCACCTCCTCTCTCTTTCTCTCCTCATCTCACACTTCAACCCCTCCTCCCCTTTCTGATTCGTGCCAGTCCCTCATCAGACAGAGAAGCTGGAATCTTTTTGTGAAGCTAATGGTCTGTGCATGCGGCCATGGGCTGCCCGTGACCCTGGAATCCCATCATGTTCAACGTGAACTTGGAGGGACTGGAGATGATCGCTGTACTGGTGTTGGCCGTTGTCTTTGTCAAGGTTCTGGAAAAGTTTGGATTGTTAGAGCCTGGGTATGATGGTAAGCAACTTTTTTTTAAGTTAAAGGAACAAACTTGTAGATGCCAACCACCTAGGTGTGGACACTTCATGGGTACATGGGCTCATGTGAAACAACAATGCATGTTTATGTCTCAGTTTTTGCTTGGCATCTCTTCATGTACAGTAGTTTTGTCCAAATGTGTTCATTAGCTGTATGCAGCATAGGATAGGTCCTGCGCTGAGTGCTTCTCCTACGTAACTTGTTAATTTGGTTGGTGTCCACTGTCTTGAGATGGGCAAACTTCCCACTTATTGATGTGGAGAAATAAGCACATGTCACTTAGGCTACTGTATGTTGTATGGTCATGGATGGACGGACGGACGGACGGACGGACGGACGGACGGACGGACGGACGGACGGACAAAGGCAATGAATGAATCAGATGAATTATCAGTAGAGACATTAACTGTGAATGCCACAGACACTTTTGCTATGATTAAGTTAATTGATGTATATAAGAGTTTAGCTATAGGTCTACTGTTAGTTACATTCAGATATGTAAGAGTTTACATAGGTCTACTGTTACACATTCAGATGTAGAAGTGTTTAGATACTTTTACACATACAGACGTACAGGTAGAAGTGTTTGATCAGTTAAACTTTCAGATGTTAGAGTTAAGTTCAGACACTGTTATATGTTCAATGTAGATACAGTTTTAAGTGTTCTGTTTCACGTGTTCTGATGTAGAATAATTTAGAATCCTGTTGTGAATGTCCAGATGTAGAAACATATGGAAGACCAAGGTGATACAAATGCCTTTCTAAAACGGCTAGTCCCATTCCTGTATTTTGATTGGCTGGTTTCAGTTTAATAGGCATAATAAAATGTACTCCTTAGATCAGCTTACCGGTATGTCAATCACAGGTGTGATATTTGTAGTGATCCAGCATATAAGCGACATTATGAATTACACCAACGGTGTAGGATAGCCCCGCCTCACCTGTGTCTTGATTGGCTCCCTGGCATGCATAGTTTACTGAGGTTAGGGTTAGGTTTAGGCATAGCTTTACTGAGGTTAGGTTTAGGTTTAGCCATAGTTGCAAAAACGATAACTGTTAATCACAGCAACTTCCGGCCAATCACAGCAGGGTTTTGCCTAGAACTGCGGTGGGATCCATAACGCGTATAGCTGGGGAGCACTTGTTTTACTTACACGCCCTGGCCATAGGCTTCTGAGCACCGCCCGTGTGGGATATCAAGTGACTGAGGAGCTTCGGGCGGGGCTTGTAAGGAAAACAATCGCTCCACATCCCTCGCAAACCATCTGTGCTGGAGGGCTATAAGTAGCTATAGGCTAGCAGTTTACACAGGAAGTTCACAGACGTAGTAGCTAAATCTGTCTTTAAAAATTATAACTTTCTATTGAATATCTTAGTTACAATGACATTGAGCTAAGTAACACTTCCTCATAATGGACAAATTTCTTCTAGGAATATTATGTTAAAAAACTATCAAAAGCCTACAACTGTGCATCAATTGATTTTCCCATCAGCTGATGGCAAGTCTAGGAGGGGAATCCTTTAGAGTTGACATTTAATCTAGCTGTGTCGAGTCATGTTTCATCCGACATAGCCGCTGACTATAAACGTCATGCATTAAGCATTGCACTTTGAGTTATAAGTACTGTCATTCCACATTATGTTTCCATTTCTGAGCTTTTGGCTTTTCAAAGCAATGGACAGGTGGTGATGTTCTAGGCCCTTATTGGATTGAGTGAGACGTTGCTATCTTGAGAAATTGCCTTCCCATATGCCTCCTATCAGTAATTGATTGATTCAGATTGAATTGAATTTGATTGCATGTGAAAACGGGCCTCTGTCTGTGGGTTGGCTAACTTCATAATCCAAATGAGACGCAGGCAGCTGAGGACTGAATATAGGCTAATCCAATCGTAGCTGGAATCAACTTTATGTACTGTAAGTGCTTGGGACTTAAACAGGGAAATGGCCTACCTGGCATTTGCTTATGTTTTGTCAAATGGGACTGAAAGCAAAATTAGATCAAATACAAATTGTTGGTTATAATCTCTCTCCGATGTTTGAAAGAGAAAAAGAGCCACACACAAAATAATAATAATACGAGTCCTAGGGTTCCTAAGAAGACAAAAATGAAATTGAGGAGAGAGACGACCCTCTTGTAGTCTGGAAAGAAAAGGTCCTTTTCACTTAACTGGAGCTCAGTTAGTCTGTTCTTGAGAGACTACTATGTCAGTGGTTCTGACATAGTAGGACCCCCAAAATGATATTTATTTGGCCACAGACCTGCATCTCAAAATATTTTGTTCCAGGGACCACCCAGAAGCAAAATTTGAGTTCTACAAAGTTATTAAAGTTCACTTTAAAAATACATATATTCAAAGATTTGCACATATTTTCACAACTTTTCAAAAATAGCAGATATGAGCTTGTATCTGCTATTTTTCCCTTTAGAACAAATGTATTTACTAACTCTAACCCTAACTTATGTGACTTAATAACCATGCAATCATGTTTAGCAAACATTGATTCATTAACATTTTAATGAGTTTTGAGGGAAAACAATTGTGCATTATTAAAATATGTTTATGTATGATACTATATATGGCTAAAGCAGTGAATAGAAATGACCCCTTTGAGCCATAAACTTATATTGCAGTGGCTAGACAGATGGATGATCAGAGCTCAGATCAATTTGATGCACTTGTATTTTCATCAAGCTACACATAACACACAGGCGGAAATATTGATCTCCTACATGTACAAAGTCAAACAGGCAAGATGGTTTTCAAGGACATGAAATCAACACCCCTCAAGAGGGTTCGTCTCAAGTTTGTTTTTTACTCTGTGATAGATCAATGTTCTTTATCTGCAGAATGTCTAGGATTAATGTTGGTTCATTCAGCTTTTAAAATACTATTACAGTACCTTGGAAAAAATGTTTAACAGCTCATTGTAAGTAAAATTACTGTAATTTAATTGAAATGAATATCTCTGCTGTCGGGCAGAAACCTTGTATCTCCATATTTGATAACTTTGTGTGTGTTTTTTATACCCTACTTCATCAGTATCAGTATCACACAGAAGTTGCAAAATTAGCCCATCTGTACGCTAGATCGGCTGTACCCTCGATTATTGTTGGTTTTTGATCTGCTATTCTTTTTTAAAGAAAAATTAAGTGAAAGTGGTGTGTGGATTCTATAGATATTTAACCAAATGCAAACTTGTGACTAAATAATAACAACACTAGATCCATTGGAACAAAGGTAATTTTCCCCCCCATTTCCTTAAAATGAACAGTTTGGACAATGGACATACAATGTTTCCGCACGACAGCAACTATAGCAAATAGTAAATGAAATCTCTGTTTGGAGTGCAGCTCAATAACCATCTACAACGCTCTCCTACATGATTGCTCAGGCTAAAAATAGATGTTTGACACAGCTGGACACAAATGGCTGCTTTCAGTATCTGTGCTGTGCTGAAAGCACAGTGAGTGACAGAGGTGACAATGTGGCAGCTGAGGAGAGCGGTGCATGATATGACGATTTGAATATGAACCCCTGTGCTGAAAGTGTGACTTTACATCAACGGTGTCTTTGTAATGACACCTGATTTAAAGACAGGTTGCCATGATGTTTTTCACCCCCTACAACATAATCATTAGGTATTATGATTATACTTGGAGAAGATATTAGAAAATTATGTTTTTATGTGGCCACACCTAGCCTGGTTAATAAACCAGACTGCACAACACCACCCCCTGTTGGTAGTGGTGGTGTTGTGTAGTCTGGCCCTTCACATTAAATAAGCTTTTTCCACCAGCCCTCAGAGAGGGCGAGCCAATCAGGGCTGTATGCTTGGGGCACGTGGTGGGTGGTGGCCTGGTTCAAAACCATGCAGCCAATCAGGCGAGTCTGTGTGTATTCAAACACATTCCCCCCTCCACTCTTATTACAGACATCACACAGATTGTAGTCTTTGATGCTTTCAGTGACTAACGAGCTATTGACACTTGTATGGCTCAATCAATTACAGCAGCTCACAAGCCCTTTGAAGTTCAGAGGGAGCAATTAACACATTCCCCGCCATTTAACAATACCTTCGTACTCTATGGTGCCACTGGTCTCCATAGACTTCCATGTAATTCATAGTGCACGGATCATGCACACCCATGCCTAGATAATGCACCATGTGTGTCCACATTGCTCACAGCTTTCAAACAAAAAAATCCGAATGGAAATCCGTTCAGGCATTCATGAGATACAAGCCATTATGTTTTCCTAAAATGTAAACAAAGATGGCTGCCATGTTTGATAGATGGGGTTGCTATGGGGGTTAAACATGCAATTTCGCGATTTCTATCATGCCTACTACATTTTTTGGGGTCCAAAAAAAATTTTGAAAAAAAACTTTTTTTTGATTTTTTTTCAAAATGGCGGAAATTCTCGGGACTATCGGGCCTGGCAGGGAAAGACATTGAAAAAATCTCGGGACTATCGGGCCTGGCATGCAATGAGTTAAGAGCAAGTCAACTTAACATGTTTTTAAACCACCCCCTGCCCGCCCCCCCAGAAGTGGAATGTCTGCCCGAAATCTCAGACTCTCTTCCCAAAACGAAGTGCGTGATAGAGTCTGACGCTTGCAGTCAGGCTAGGCCACACCCACCGGCCACCTGTTCATTAAGTATGCCTGGTTCTCAGGTGGGTGGTGACCCAGCTGAAGTTAGCCACACCCACAGTGTTGCTGTATTGTAAAAAGGGGAGGTGATAATATTATGATCAGATGTCATTAAATCTGTGTATTTCAATTGGGCTTTTTGACTCGGAGGCCTTCAGCTTTCAGGAAATAACCAAAAATACACAGGGAAAACATATTTGCATATAATAACCACACGTGGGGGTCTATTAGAGTAATGTTAACTCCATAGACAGAAAAGGTACAAACTATGGCACCACCTCTTTAACCGACGGTGTGTTCTAGACTTGATCTGAGGCAATTCGTGTCCAGGGCAGACGGCAGTGCATAATGCCTATCAGATCCGCTATTTTGAAAGGTTCACGAGGGCAGACTCCATTCATATTTTTTTCCCCGACAACAGACACCGTATACGTGTGTTACAGGTAGAACACAGCACTGTCTACCCTAGTGTCGAAGTATCTGATGCTCCGTAGTCAAATCTCACTCAACTTCAAAGTTGTTTTGTCAATTGTGTACATTTGTTAAAGTTATACCATGTAACTTTTTTTATAAAACAAATCTTAAAATGGTCCTAACTGTTAAATCGCTAAAGTTTTAGAACCCCCACTCCGTTATTTTCAGCTTCAAAAGCCTTCTCTTTATATGTTTTCTATGAGCCGTGAGGGGCGGAGAATTTTGCGGCAAAATGACGTCATCATACTACCGGCCAATCACAGCGAGGGTTATACACTGCCGGCCAATCACAGCGCATCTTGGAGTGGGGTCGCTAGGGCGGCCATATTTGTAGTCTCCCGTGTGTCTGTATACTCGGTTGCACAGGGAGGCATGGGTGAAGGAGTGTATCTCCGGAATGGCTGAACGCACAGGAACCAGGGACCCCTCAAAAGATAGATCTCGGCGAGGTGGAGGCAGACGCGGGGGTGTGAGAACCGAAAAACGGCCGAAAGACGCGGACGCGACCAAGGTTTGCTATAGAGCTACTGACCACAAGTTGAGCAACTTACACAGTATAGCTTTAAACTATTGGAATATTTTAACTAAATATATTGTGTGACAAATCATGAGTAAATCCATTATCGTTATCGACATTTCTGTGTCCTAGCAATAATCATAGGAGGGATCTTTGGTTTGACCTATTGGTGAAAATCACACACTGGTGATATCACAGGCAAGTTTTCAATGTTTTTCAGGCCAAGGACTGTTAGTGGAGAGAATGATGAAGCAGGGAGCCCAACTACATATTGTAAAACATTGTGTTTTACAGTATGTATTTAATTGTGCAGATTAAACCTTTTCACAGATTTCATATATAGCTTCATAGACTTGTTTGACAGACTCGTGGTCTAAGAGTCATTTTAGTGAACCATTTTGAGTGGTTCTTTTGTGATACTTGTTTCTGAGTTGTGATGCATTTCTGCTTGAGGCAATCGCTGGACTTGAAAATTGCACACCACTTGACATTGTGATTACAGCTCACAGTGATATTTTCCTACAACTTTGGTTCATACAATTTTCTTTTGCTTCTTGAAAAATAGGACACTTTGTTGTCAACAAACCACTGAATACCATGCTAGGTGTCTTACATGCAGGCATAGCTACAACGGCTGGCATTTTAAATCATAGCATAATTGTGATATTACAACATAGTTTTAAATGACCTCAACTTGCATTCTGTTCTGTTCTTTCTTTAACAATAACTTTATAATTTAAACAGACCGCACTGTTTATTTCACCATTCTGCACATCTATAGGGTTGAGCCATCTGTGTCCCATATGTGGTGTTGTTCCATTCCATGAATTATTATCCTGCAACAGTAAGAAGGCCTGGGCAATTGACCGAAAATATAGTGAAAACATTATTTAGAACCAATTACCGACTTATAACCAAATAATCAAGAACCAAGTTTTTATATATAGATATTTTCTTTTCTTACATATCAACAAATCAACATGAAAATATAATAGATTTTTTTATTTTATTTACAAAACTAGACTTGTGCTCGACTACATGACCAACCAGATGCCTGTAAAATATGGGCATAACGGTGAAATCTGCATTTCTGGCAGGGGCGTCACAAGGGGGGGAAAAGTGGGACTGAGTTACTAGGGCCCAAGGTGGAGAGGCCTTAATTATTTTATACTTTAGCTATTGAAAAATATCAGATATACAAGCTCACAGCGCGGCTGCGAGCTTGTTGATCTGCTATTTTTGAAAACTCGTGAAAATGTGTGCAAATCTTTGAATATATGTATTTTTTAAGTGAACATTTGTAACTCAAATTTTGCTTCTGGGGGGTCCCTGGAACTAAATATTTTGAGATGGTGGTCCGTGGCCAAATACATATCATTTTGGAGGTCCTTCACTTTTGAGCACCACTGACATAGAAACATAGGTTTTTCAAAAAACCTAAAAGGATTTTAAATATTCAAAGACTTTGATTTTCACGATTTTTTTAAAAATAGCAGATCTACAAGCTGTAAGCTTGTATTTTCAATAGTTAAAGTTATACCATGTAACTTTTTTTATAAAACAAATCTTAAAATTGTCCTAACTGTTAAATCGCTAAAGTTAAGAACACCCACTCCGTTATTTTCAGCTTCTGAAGCCTTCTCTTTATATGTTTTCTTCTTAGCAGTGACAGGGGTGGGATTTCCCGGCAAAATGACGTAATCTGCATCATCTGTATACGTTGTGTATACGTTGGCCAATCACATCGCAGATCATACACACATGATACACTACCGGCCAATAACCGACTCTTCAGGAAGTAGCTTCCCTCAGCAACCAGTGTTTACGATGGTGAAGGATTCTTAACCTCTTATTCCCCAAATCCTGCTCAGAAAATTACGTTCTACTGATAGGGCGGTTTTGGAGCGTACATATTGTACGCTTCGGAGGCAAACACGGTGCTGAGAGATGTTTGAATAAGGACAACTGGGTCGGGTTTTCTGGTGTAGTTTATTGATTCACGAACACACAGTCAAATGGATACTCTGTTTCATTGACAAAGTCAATGAGAGAAAGCATAGCTGTGTCCGGGCCTCATCGTCTACCAACAGCACGTGGCTGTTAGCAGAGAGTGAGAGACCCCGAATCGCAGCAAACAAACAGTTTATATTGCATACCGGTAGGTAGACTCCTCCTTAAGGAGGACCGATAGTGGGAGGGATCATACAAACAGGTTGGGCATACATTAGCTGGCGATGGTCAGACAGTATATACATACAGTATATTGATTCATTGTCAATCATCATATAGAAACAATACATTACAGAATGGTACATGATGTTAAACTATATAAAAATACATACTGTAAGATAGATAGATATTTAAGACACAGAGAGGCAGAGGGGGAAAGGGGGGGGGGGGGGCAGAGGAGAGTTACAGAGAAGGAGGAAGGACAGCTGTGTGTGTGTGTGTGTGTGTGTGTGTGTGTGTGTGTGTGTGTGTGTGTGTGTGTGTGTGTGTGTGTGTGTGTGTGTGTGTGTGTGTGTGTGTGTGTGTGTGTGTGTGTGTGTGTGTGTGTGTGTGTGTGACAGAGAGGGGGGAGAGGGAGAGAGGGAGGGAGGGGGTGTGTGGGAACAGTCTCACAGGACAGTCTCACAGCAGGTAGTAACAGGTCAGGGTGTGTGTGTGTGTGTGTGTCATAAAAGCACAGGTACAGGAAGAACAGTGTTGACTGTCACTCCAGGTGGTATGGAAGTTTAAGAAGAGAATTACATTTTATGGCCATATCATATCCTCCCTTTTGTTAATTAAAACAATCTAAATTGCTTAATTAAAACAATAAATGTAACTTTAATTACGACAATAAATGTAATTCTAGGTTATAATGTATCTACCCTAATATTTTCTTAAATTCAACACAAAACATAGCATTGTCACACCTTGATTTACTTTATTCAGAACAGTGTGATTGCTTTGCGCATCAGTTTACACTACAGTATGTGTTTTAGGGAGGGTCTTAATCTAAAAGTGAGTACTTTGTTCTGCTGTTACTTGGTATGTTATCACTGGATGCTAAAATAGCGTCTTCAGGTGTCAACATACACACATCCAAGGATGATCATTGTGGTGGACTGAAATGTTCTCCATCATTTAGAATTAACTTTGACAGAGTAGCTAACAAAATCTAACACGTTTGTAGTTTTCTTTTTTATCATAATGTCATATCTCATGATGTATAGTGCGTGTTTGAATGCATTATACAACCTGCTTGTTGAATTCGTCTGGAAGACGCCGCCCTGTGCTGATCTCGGAACTCTCCTCATCACCCCATGCGTGTCACACCGCGCCATGGTCTGCAGGGTGAGCGCTGTTGCCGCCCTGTAGGCCTGTAGTCTTCAAGTCATAAGCAACCACACTGGCCAATCGTTTTGGGACAACTGATTGACAGCTGTACCAACTATGTTCATGTAGTTGCATTGTCAGTGCTCTTCAATGTTCATAGAGCTGAAAATGTCAGTGTTCTTCAATGTTTCTTCTTCAAAGTGTCAGTGTTTGTCTTCTTCTCAAAATGTCTCTTAGTTTTCTTTGTGGCCTCTGCCACTGCTCCCAGTCCCCCTTTTTGTCTGCAACGCATGCAGGTATTTGAGGGGAGGGCTGCTTTTTGTCTGCAACGCATGCAGGTAGTTGAGGAGAGGGCTGCTTTGGTGGTGCCTTGTTCAAGGCACAGCGGGCTTTCTGCTGCTTTAGCTTGAGATGCAGATAAGGCTTTGCTGGGCTGGGCTGTGATTCAGGTGTGGCTGGCAGGCAGGGGGTGTAGAGGGTCCGAGGTCAGGCACAGACAGGCGTCTACAGAGGAATTAATTAGAAAACAGACACCAGGTTACTTGCATATGTTCTCATAATTTCTTCATATTGACATATATTTTCATAAGTCATTATCTATGAATCTCCCCTTTTTTTTTTTTTTCTTTTTATAAATGTACACCACATCACCTCATTCATTATCTCTAAAACAAAACTACATTGCTTGAATGCATGCTTGAAGAGAATGATACGCCAACATTGTGCACATGTTGGCCTCCACAAATCTTCAAACAGTGCACTCAACAATTATGCATATTTATGAAAACAAAATTATGTTAACTACATGTCTGAGGACAATGGCAAGCAAGCATTGCGCATATGCTTGAGCTTTAACACAGTCCCCAAACAGTGTATTCAATAATACTATGTAAATGTTAGAGAAAAAATACATTTTCTCTTTTAACTTGTTTTACAGCAGTGATATACAAAACAGAACACACAAGTGAACAAAGAAAAGACCTTAAAGCTGCTCCAATGACAATCAGTTCAGACTTCAGTCAAAATGGTAATCTGATCAAACCAGTTCTACTGAGAAAAGAAGGCCGGCCTTAAATGTGACTTAATTCCAAACCCAAGTTGTATTTCAAATCTAAACAAGGCAAATGGATATTCTTGACATATACATGTGTACAGTGTAAATGTGTCTTGAGCATATAAATCTAAACCTTTAAAAACATATGTGTGTACATCTTACAGTTTAAAATAAGACAAACCCTGGATCCTATGTAAGTTGAGAAATAACCATGCAAGTAAGGACTAGATAGGCTCAGTACTCGTCTCTAGGCTGTCTCATGCTTCAAAACCCTGAGCAGGCCCTTTTGGCCTGGCAACCACAGCAGGTGGCCATTCAAACAGAGAACAACATTTGAATACAGTGTGAAACGTAAATACACTTGAAATCTTAGAGGAGAGATGCCATTTGTTGATCTGACTGGTCAACTTCTGTTGTGAGCTTGTAGATCTGCTACTTTCATTACTACTAGTTTGGGCTAAAGGGTTTGGGAATTGTCTATACAGTTGAGTAAAATAACTAAGTATATTACTCAAGTACTTAATTTGATTACTATGTAACTTTTTGCTATGTGTAAATGAAGCACTATACATCATGAGCAGACATCTGCAGATTGTCTGCTCACTAATGCCCAGGCACTCCACTCACACACACGAGAAATACTTTAAACATCTTCAATATTTGAGCCAACTCAACCATTAATTCTATTTTCTTAATATTGGCATTCTTAACTTTAGTTTTTCATATTTATAGGCTATATAAAGGTTTCAAAGAACAACATCTTCCTAGTTTCTCCAATCTCCACTTTGGAGATCTGGTCAGGCTTTAGGTAGCTAAAAATAACTTTTCGTCACCTCTCCTGTCCTGCCCCCCCCCCCTCTCTCCCCCCCAGAAAGAGAGAGAGAGAGAGAGAGAGAGACAATAGGAGAGAATCCATTTATCTTTTTTTTCTTTTTTTTTTACACCAGAATGTCAACCCAGTTTATTTCCATACTCATTCATATCTTATTCCTAAATCTTCCCAAATTTGATTCATTTAGTTTAACCTGATATTCTCAGGTGAAACCCTTGACTTTCCCCTCAGACCGTCCAAGTATAAACTAGTCCCGGATTGTACCACTCCTATGGCCCGTCGGCCCCCAAACTTGCTTTCACTTCATGTACTTAGGTGTGCACTACCCCCCTACACTTTATGGTGTGTAAATACCACATGCACTCGAGTGTACAAAGACTCCTGTACCATAGACCGTCCAAGTTATCTAAACGCGTCTTGGCATGTTCCAATTCCATGGGCCTTTCGGTCCCCCCATCTTCTTGTCACCACAGACCCATTCAAGTCAAAAATGGGCCAGGCTCGTCACATTTACAATGAATGTCTTGAAATGTGGTCAGTTTAACTGTCCAAACCAACACAAAGACCTTGGAACCACACTATTTTAGTCTACTGAAACATTTAACCATATCTCGTTTGTAACATCTTGTGAAATGGATGAACCACACACCATTACTTTGCCTGGGTTAAACTGAATCCGTTAACCTAATAATTGTGTCCTTTTCAGCATCATATGAATCTTAATTGTCAGGATTTTTCTATTTATAGTATGGAAAATAAAACATCTCACCGTTTTCATCTTTGCCCTTGAGTTTCTTTGAAAACCAGGCGTTTCGTTCCAGGAGGAGAGAACGTCCCGTGGCTCCTTTGTCGACTTAAGGCGCGGCGCGTTTCCTCCCCTCCCAGGAATACGAAGACGCTGGTCCCACTTCTGACACCATCTGATAGGGCGGTTTTGGAGCGTACATATTGTACGCTTCGGAGGCAAACACGGTGCTGAGAGATGTTTGAATAAGGACAACTGGGTCGGGTTTTCTGGTGTAGTTTATTGATTCACGAACACACAGTCAAATGGATACTCTGTTTCATTGACAAAGTCAATGAGAGAAAGCATAGCTGTGTCCGGGCCTCATCGTCTACCAACAGCACGTGGCTGTTAGCAGAGAGTGAGAGACCCCGAATCGCAGCAAACAAACAGTTTATATTGCATACCGGTAGGTAGACTCCTCCTTAAGGAGGACCGATAGTGGGAGGGATCATACAAACAGGTTGGGCATACATTAGCTGGCGATGGTCAGACAGTATATACATACAGTATATTGATTCATTGTCAATCATCATATAGAAACAATACATTACAGAATGGTACATGATGTTAAACTATATAAAAATACATACTGTAAGATAGATAGATATTTAAGACACAGAGAGGCAGAGGGGGAAAGGGGGGGGGGGGGCAGAGGAGAGTTACAGAGAAGGAGGAAGGACAGCTGTGTGTGTGTGTGTGTGTGTGTGTGTGTGTGTGTGTGTGTGTGTGTGTGTGTGTGTGTGTGTGTGTGTGTGTGTGTGTGTGTGTGTGTGTGTGTGTGTGTGTGTGTGTGTGTGACAGAGAGGGGGGAGAGGGAGAGAGGGAGGGAGGGGGTGTGTGGGAACAGTCTCACAGGACAGTCTCACAGCAGGTAGTAACAGGTCAGGGTGTGTGTGTGTGTGTGTCATAAAAGCACAGGTACAGGAAGAACAGTGTTGACTGTCACTCCAGGTGGTATGGAAGTTTAAGAAGAGAATTACATTTTATGGCCATATCACTACCACTCCATGGATTCGTATCGGTTGCGGTGGTCCGTGGCGGTGGTCCGCGGTGACTCCGGGCGAAAAACAGATGAAAAAAGCAATACCGCGACTGACCACTAGTTTAGCAACTTACACAGTATAGCTTTAAAGCACACAATGTGAGTGAATCCTTGAACCCAGGGCCCAGAATTTGGTGCGACACCCCAGACTTCTGGACAACCGCCTCTCCAACCGACTCGATGCCATGCACAACTCCCTCGGGTCATCGGTGATGTTCGTGCAGAGTTTGAAGTTGATCGGTCGGACGGTTCTTGAGATACGTGAATAAGAGACGGACATACGTATGTACAGAGATTCTGTGCATTGTAAGATGGATTAGTCTGATTAACCACTTAATCCTGTACTTAGTTGCATACATGGTGGTGTAGAAGATTTGCAAAAAAGCAGTGGTGTGAGCTGCTATTTCCACTATTAAAATTTTTTTTTGTTAATCTTAATTGAGGCAAAAGTTGGAAACAATCGTAATATTGATTTTAAGTCATATTACCCAGCCCTAATGGCAGGGGTGTCGCACCAAATTCTGGGTACAAGGATTCACTCACATTTTGAGCTTTAACTATTGAAAAATAGCAGCTTGTAGATCTGCTATTTTTGAGAAATCGTGAAAATGTGTGCAAGTCTTTGAATACTTCAAATCCTTCTAAGGTTTTTGGAAAAAAAACTATGTTTCTATGTCAGTGGTGCTCAAACCTTTTCATGTGAAGGACCCCCAAAATGATATGTATTTGGCCATGGACCACCATCTCAAAATATTTAGTTCCAGGGACCCCCCAGAAGCAAAATTTGAGTTACAAATGTTTGCATATATAATACATATATTCAAAGATTTGCTCACATTTTCACAACTTTTCAAAAATAGCAGATCTACAAGCTCGCAGCGCGGCACTGTGAGCTTGTATATCAACTATTTTTCATTAGCTAAAGTATATAAAATAATTAAGGCCCCTCCACCTTGGGCCCTATAGTAACTCAGTCCCACTTTCCCCCTCCTTGTGACGCCCCTGCTAATGGTGAGATGGTTTCCTCTGCTGCAGCTCAGACAAATGAATTGTGGCACGTGGTCAATTTGCAAACAGGGCCTGCCCGTGTGTTCATGTGTTATAACTCGAGAGATGGAATCTTTCCTATTTTCTTCTTTTTTATTGCCATCTGTTGCGAATGATCCGTGGTATGTTGCCGTATATAGAAAGATTTGTTTTAAACTGTTAACATCAAAATCCGGTTAGAGTGAGAATGCTAGGAAACCTGCGAGGGTTTAATATTTGAAATGAAAGTCAATGCTGCGTGACGACAAAATATTTACCTCCCACTATTACTAAGCACTTTGTTTTCACATTATTCATCTCAGAAACCAGGTGGGTTTGATTGAATGAGGCAGCTAATCCCTGGCACTGTGGTGGGGGAAAAGGCTCATTTCACTTTAATGTTATTCACTGAACAGATTGTTTTTATGTGGTGTGAGTTTTTGTACCTTGACTTTATGAATCATAATAGACATATAGACTAAGGCAAATACATTTCACTAAGAGGTTTTTGTCTTTTGTGCTACTAGTAATAAATAGGAGGGTAATTCTTCAGCATGGTTGTCTCACAGCACTTTGTAGTCACAGACTCAGTATACGGCAATGGTGTACTTAAGTTCTGTAAGTACGCATTGCGATGCGTTGTGAGCTTGTAAATATGTATGTAGAGAGAGGCTATTTTCAAACAATTTGTACTTTTACTTTTCGTACTTTAAGTACAGTTTGATGCCAACACTTACTTTTTGAATTCCGAACTTTTACTTCCAACAGAGTATTTCTATATTTTACGTTTGAATTTTGGTTATAAAACAATCTTTTCATCCGGGAGCTATTGTTGGCTTTAAACCTTTCCAGAAAATAAAGGCACAATGTTCAGTTCAGTGTTGGAAGTTGATTTTCATACCATACTGAAATGAATGGAATCCATCCTCAAATAAGCAAAGCACATTATGCTTTGGAAGATTATCAGCAGTAATGTCAAGTATGCTGACTCATAGCGGAGGCTAAACAAGCCAGACTACCATTATGATCCTTTGATATCGATATATGAATTTGCAAACTAAGCCAGCGTTGCACAAAAGCAGATGAAGCACATCAAACAAGCACTCCCTTCTCAGTTTGAAACCATAATAAAATCATGAATATTTGCTAACCTTCCATTAGGATAAATATCAAGAATGACAAGAGTCATTATTTCTCATGAGCAGGGAACACGTGTTCTAAGAGCACTGGCAAGATAATGAATCCAAATGCAATCAAAAGGGCTGCCTTTCCACTGAGCACCATGATGACTGGTGACATTTCTTTTATAATTGCTGATTTGAAAATGTCTCTGATATTAAGACATTTACATAAAGCTGACAGCAGAGGGAGCCAGAGGCTACTGCCTGGATTAACCAGTCAGTCCCTCCACTGTTAGTACTGATACTGATTGTCCATAGTTACCATGTTGTTGAGGGGCAGTGCTATGGAAATCACAAATCAGCTTTGTTTTATAGAACATTCTATATTAATAACATCAGATGAGGAATTAATCATTTAGCAGGAATAAATGAGTTTGTCATCAAATCACTGCCCAAAATCTACTACATTGGTTTCATTTTATTATTGGTCAATGGTCACTTATAAGGGTTCCCAAATCCCAACTTGGCATGTTTTTGCAGATCATGTTGCTTCTCAATGAATCTTATAAATGTCATCCCACTGTTCAGTCAATCAGAATGATTTAGTAGACTACATTTACAGTATAAATAGAATGGAGGGTGAAACTCGTCTCTTGTTGAGCAATAGTTTGTATTAATTATTGTGACCGAAGGTCGCAGTTTTCTATGAGAAACGTCACAGCTTGTCCGCGTCCATGTAGCCGTGTAGTGGTGTACAGGTACACGGTCTATCATGGGTTTGCCGCTCTGACATCATGCTCTGATGTCACTGTGATGTCAGGGGAACCACTCTACCAGAATGTGTTTGCCGCTCTGACATCACGCTCTGGCTTCACTGTGATGTCACACTAACAGAAACCCTTTTAAGCCCATATATGGAGTTCCCTGATGTCATCAATATTAATGATGCCCTGTTAGAGAGATCCTTGTGATGCCAGAGGGAACAAATCCCTTTTATGCCCATATATGGAGATACAGAGATCCCTGTGATGCCAGGGGAACAAATCCCTTTTATGCCCATATATGGAGATCCCTGATGTTCACATCCCCTATGACGTGACCGGTCGCTTGTCGTCCTGAGGCGTCTTACTAGTGCATATTTGTTCTGATGTTTAACTTGCACTTTATGGAGCAGTTATCACATTGAAAGCTCAGCAAAGGGGCAATCATAAAATAGATTTATTATCATCCTTGATAACTGCCGGGAGTATCAGCCAGGTATTATATCAGAGCTTGACGTAGAATTAAGCACCGGTAAGCAGGCTTTCTGTGGTTATACATTTTTCAACATCATCCACCAAGACTGTAATTAGAGAAACACAAATGACTGAGATCAGGTTGCTGCTGCTGAATTGTTTTGTTCCAGGCTTGGGCAACCTTTATTTAAGCACATTTCATTTGAGCTGTAAATACCCAGCAAGATGTTGACAGTGGAAAAAAACAAGTGAATACTTAAGGCTCACCTTCGGCCTGACTTGATGGTTGAGCCATTTGGTTTCATTAACAGCTGGTGTATTTAAAGCAGAGTATAGAGTGTTTTACACAAAGCACCGTCCTTGTTGTTAGGGGATATAATAATTAAAACAAAAGAACTGAAGGCAGAATTGGACCTTCAGAAACCATAATCTTCTGAACAAACCGTTTACCTGTAGAAAATGGGCAGAGGTCAACAAGCTCATTCACAAACACTTCGAAGGTGTTTAATGATTTGCACCGGTTCTGTTCAGATGGCTGAAGTATTTTCCTCACCATACTTTTTCTATCAGCATGGGTCATCTTACAAAAGAAGCATAATTAAAAAAGATGGATGAGCCTATTCATTTGGTGTAATTAGCTGTACATTGCTCTCTGTGGCCAAGGTGACTGTTTTTTAAAGAAAAGGGGTCTAAAATAGCTGAATTGTACAGAATGCTTTAAACAAGGGCGATTCTTCTTGTCGCATGCATTTAGCCGACCAATGCACCGCATCTGATGTAACTGTCCCCTGTGAGCTATTAAGCTAAAATGAGCACTTATGCTCAAAGATGGCTTGAGCGGTAATGTGGTTGAGTGCCGATAAATCGCTGACGTTATGATGTGTACAGTGGTGCATGTGTTGTCCCGATGTGCGGCGGGGGTACAAATCTGCCATTTTCATGGTGATTAATGATGCTAACCTAAGGGGTTAATTGTCTGTCACCCGCCAACACTTAAGTGCTAGGATTTATATGTGCTAGCTTATATTTAAATTTATGCCATACATTTAGCACGGGCCAATAACAGTGTAAGGCAGTGATTCTTGACAACCGTTTTAATTTCAAGGTCCCCCAGTTTGATATGCATTATAGGCCACGGACACCAACTATTAATTGCGACGTGGCTCTGCAGAAATGTGGTCGTCTAGAACAGTGGTTCTCAACCTTTTCAGCCCGCGACCCCAAAAAGAATCATATTTGAAATGGGGACCCCCCCCCCCCCCCCCCTCTCTGAAGAGCACTAAGAATTGAGGCATTACATTTTGTATAACACAGTTCTATTGTGGAAATAGCCGACCTACATGCTCACAACGCCTCGCATTGCGAGGCGTTGTGAGCATGTAGATCGGCTATTTTCACAATTTCTGCCTCTAATATTTGACAATTTGGCCAATGTTTAATTTATCATTTCAGAGGTATTAAAAAGTCCTTGATTTGTCACTTTAGAAATGTGCTATACACTTAAACTTTGGTTTGTTTACTGTTGAGTGAGAAATCATGTTGCACATTAAGTTAATCATCTGGGTACCCCCCAAAATAATTTGGGGACCCCCCTGGGGGTCCCGACCCACAGGCTGAGAACTACTGGGCCTGTCTGTCTGTCTGTCTGTCTGTCTGTCTGTCTGTCTGTCTGTACTGCTTAGTGCCACATTTCTTGTGCACACTGCCTGTAGTAGCTCCACAATTCTACCCCCCACATTATTTTTTATACTTGTAATATTTAGCTTTATAGTTTTATAATAACGGAAGCCCGTGAGACTTTGAACGGGCTGAAACATTGCGAATTTGGAGTCATACGTCATAGCCTATGTCACAGATAACTGACGTCATAGATGACTGATTTGAAGTACACAATCCACATTGGAGCGAATACAGTACCATTCCCATCTGGATCCACGTGATCCAGAGATACACTTGATTGATTATCTTACTCGAGTCCGAGGATGACCAGTGCAGGAACACTCAAATTTCACCCCAAATATCCCCCAGTGGTCTGGCCACGGGATATGCTACCTTCTCTAGCTTTAATGGACTTTCACGATGTATAATGTAACCGTTTGCATCCTTATTTATTTTTAGCCCCATATATTTAATGGTCAAATTTTAGCAGTTAATTCAATCAACTTTTTCTGTAACCTTTTCTGACCCCGATCCAGTTTGACTAAAGTCACTTTAACATCCAACAGCTCTTAAAGATGTGAATTTGTTAATTCTCTACTGTTCTCTCTGGGACTGATTTAGAGCTACTTCATTGCGTTTTATGGAACTTTTATGTCTCATAACAGAAAGCAATATCACATGATAGGGGGGTTATTAAAACTTTAAAGACTGCCTCAGGATTCAGGAAAGCTTAGAAGCTCTTAATGTAAAGGAGCCAATTTATTTTTGCTATCACTTTCTTTAGGAGTTTACTGTATGTGTTTGTCTGGGTTTGAGAGTGAAAGTAATTGATTTCTCTTCTGGTGTTCCTGCCCACTGGCAAATAATTATCTCCCCAAAGCCTGTAGAAGAGTAAATGTTTGTATTTGCCTTTTTGATTGATGCGTATAATTGAGAAAATCAACACGATCTGAACTTGTTTATTTCTCTCTCTCTCTCTCTCTCTCTCTCTCTCTCTCTCTCTCTCTCTCTCTCATCCCACTGCACAATATAGGCGAATACGTACATTATAGTCTGTCAAAAATGAGAGCAGTACCCATTACCCAATGGTCCTTCCTCCTCAATGACCGGATTGAAATGTATTTGACTGGATTTATGTGCCGCTGCTGTGTGTGCATGTTAGGCCAGACACGTTTCTTCATGCCGTCTGAGTCTATGCTTTATGAATTTTGTTTATTATGAGTATAACTTAAATTAGTAAATTAAATAAAAAGGTGGACTGTACATCTTTGCTTACGTTAATTTGGAAAACACAAAGCCTATAATTTTGACTAAATAAGCTTTTATTATCGTAATATCGTGCACAACCTCCCACTGCTTCTCTCAGGGGCACACTCCAATGACAATAGACAGGGCTCAATGCTTAATTTATTTGTTTTATATTCTGCACAACGCGCTTCACCGTGTTGGCTTCGTCAGGTGCTTATTATTATCATTTATAAGCGTTTAGAGCAGGGGTCTTCAACGTTTTCAGGCCAAGGACCCCTTAGTTGAGAGAGAGATGAATCAGGGACCTCCACAACCTTCTCATAGATTCCATATAGTTTCATTGTTTGACAGCACAATCGTCAGTGTATTTTGGATTCATGTAAATTTGTGTTTTCAGATATTTAACCACTTGAACCGTCAATAAACTTGACCTTACACTCTGTACTTAGTCTGCTCTTTTTCCCCTCTACACCAAACCTCTTTGCCGATCTACAAGATGCTAGGCGTTGTGAGCTTGTAGATCGACTATTTTCGGCTAATGTTCTCAGAATATGGACGCTAGGGTTCAAGTGTTTAATATAGAAAAGGAGAAAAAATCACACAAAGATTTGGAGGACCCCCTGTAGTAACTCTGAGGATTTCAGATTTCCCCACCAGAGAGATGAGCTCCGTTTCATCTTTGTGAACTCTGCCTGTCATATCTCACAGCGTGGACAGTGGCTCCAGCCATTGTCTGTTCATGTCTGCCTGCTTTCACTTTGCTTGCAAAATGACAGACTTCATTGACCTTCACATGTAATGTTGATCTAAATCAGCCAGCGGTACAAGCCCTTCAAATAGATAAGACTAGCATTTGACGGCATCACTGTGTACAATGTGTCCGTTGCGAGATACAGTAACCGCACTGTCGCTAATATGACTAAGATGAATGGAAGGGAACATCAATGTTATCGGATGCAGCACCTTGCCCTCAGCATTGTGACACTGTCCGCTTGCAGATAGTGCCATTGACTGATTTAAACCATTTACAGTGGGGTTCAAACTGCCTACAATGTGTGGTGTCTGTCTGTGCAGTCCATTAACCTTGCTTGAACCACAATGTACGAATTGTGTATGCGCATAACCTTGTGACATACTCTGATTTATGTGATTCTACGCTATATATTTGACCCCCCCCCCAGGGTTCTATAGTAAATTCTCTTGCAAACCGGGTTTCATCTCGGGCCACATCATCATTGGTTGCCCCCAAAGCACTTTTTACAGAAGGATAAAAGGGCTAGGGGCACAAGCCCCCTGTGATGTCTATGTGTGCACGTGTCTGAAAAGGACATTTACTGTAGGCCTATATGCTGGCTGTTTTCTCAGTTACATGCTCTGTGCGAGCCTGCCACAAACTACTAATACCTCTGTGAAGCAGAATCACCCCGCGCTGCTCCCACGGTTGATTGCGCATGCAGCTGCGCCGAGCCGATCGGGTCACCTCGGTTCAGAACTCATAATTGCCTTCCACTTCACAGGCACTCTGCCTCTGTAAAGTATGACGGCTTCATTTTTGTGTGCCATCCTAAAAAACACAATACAGAACCACAATGGTGTTTCGCGTGCCTGAGTGACTTCCAGGTGTCACCTAATTACATCACCCAAACGTACTGTAGCCAGGCTGATCCGTAAACAGCCCCCGCTGTCTCATCTCTGCCTATTTGCCCGTCTGCCCATCAGCGTCGTTTTGATTGATGATGGTTGCAAATGTACGATACAATATCTTGTAGTTTCATGGTTGCCCAATTTCTACCCCCATAATCGTAAGGAAAGATATTAACAGCTGTTCCGGAGTTAAACAGAAATTAGTTCTCCAGGGCCTGTTTTGATGAATACACTTCAGAGCTGCATAGTTTGCGGAAAATAATCATCTCAAGAGTATGGGTCTACGTAACATAAAGAGTTTTAATTGCCTGCCCACCTGTGACATTCTTAGTTTAAAAATCTGATTTACTTTTTGAGAATCTTCTATCCTAGATGGTTTGACAGAATAGCCAGAATAGATTGATGTTGCAGATGATGTTTAGGAGGTCCACAGCCACATTTTCTGTAGACTTGTCACTTGTCTCCGACGTTGGGTTTGTCCCACTCGACCCATTACTAACCCTATCCCTAACCTTAATGAGATGTCCCCCTGTTTACAAGCTATGATTTGTATTTATATTTGACCAATGGCCATGCTAAAAGGAGACTTCAGTGACCTCTACCACTGGCTCTGTGTCCTCTGTCCAGCCATCCCAGACGAGGGGCGATCAGATCCTCCCCTAGTGACTGCTATGCAGAAAGATGGTGGCAGGTTGAGCGAGGAGAATATGTAATCTCTCCCCAAAATCAATGTCTAATAGTCTGCCGAGGCAGATGGACAATAAAGGAGGTCCAGGTTTGTCACTCAGGCTTATCTCACTCCATCACGCTGATAAAGCAATAGGGGACTTTTTGAATAAAGACATGGACGGCATCGACAGTCTGACATTTCAGACTTTGTCATGGTTGAAGGCACCCCCTGCTAGAGGTTATGGAGGGGAAGGGCGTGGAGGCTTTTATGCTTCTTTGGAGACACAGTGGCATGTTGTGATTTGGGTGGGATAAGCTGCCATTGATTGTATTGTGCTGTCTGGAAAGTTCAGAGATGGTAATCAGTGCAGGGCAGGATTGCATCATGTTGGGAGGAATAAGCTTGTTGTGAAAGATTTGCTTCTAAACTGCCATTTAACTCTGAAGGATATGGATTCAAGGTGAAACACTCAGCTGTAAACACATCTGTGTTGCTTTTAGTATTCAAAGTCTGGTGTTGTTTAAATCATTAGTAAAAATAGCCCAGTGCCCTTTCGGCACCGGCCGACTTGGGGACCACACAAGTTGGGAACGATGTAAATCGGGAGCGATGCAAGTTAGGAATGCATGCCCCAAATGGTTATGCAATACCCGTTGTTGTACCTGTTGTCAGAGTGCTCGCTGTACTGAAACTGTTACCCAGTGCGGTACTGTTACCAATTATAAACGGGCACAGGCCTGCTCAGGAACAATGCAAGCCAGGAACGATTCAAGTTGGGAATGCATAACCCACCTGAATACCTGCTTTCAGAGTACCCGTTGCACCAGTAAAATACCTAGTGTGGTACCCTACCCACTAACATATACAGCCGATGGACTAAATACGGAGGTCCCAGATGTTGTCAGAAACTGTGTTGATGTTCCATTGTGCACGCCACTATTTATAGTGACGCAGCAGAACAAACGCGAGAGCTCCACCAATCCGTGAATGTGACAGGTCGGGTGGCCAATCGGTGCCGTGTCATTGTTTTCCGACCCCACATTTCTCCGACATCGCGTAACCCTATCCCTAACCACACGTAGCTACGTAGTCGGAGTAATGAGATGTTTAACATTTATGGGCAGCCCCCTGCCAATCAGGGAGCAGACACCCACTACGCCTCCCCCAAACGCACAGTGATTTGGCGCATCCTCCACAGACCTGTGGACAGACAGAGACAGACATTTATGGTTTTTAGTTGCTTAGAAACCATTGATCCGACCGAATTGCACATCCCCAACTGCGACGCACATCATGCCAAGTTTGAAATCATATAGTCAGACGGTGCCTGAGTTATGTCCAAGACAGACACACACACACACACACACACACACACACACACACACACACACACACACACACACACACACACACACACACGCAAACACAAACACACTCACAAACGCACACAGGATTCTGCAATTTAAAGATATGGATGAAGCTACAGCTACAATCACTATAGCTACAATCACTCTTACATTTACTTGCAGATGTTATATTGTGTGGTTACGTCTTATGATTGGTCTTTCATTTTTAGCACGTTTGAATAACTCAACACCTCCCAGGGACTGTTGCATGTTGTAGAGCCTAATCCATCTGGGTAAAAGACTAGAGTTCCACTGCTTCCAGTGTGTTGCTGTGTGATGTGGATGTGATGGATATGTCCACTGATGTGCTGCCAGTATCCACACGCTGGCACCACTACAGTGAAGTTGATAGTCCATCAGACGTCCATTGAGCGTTTGGGCGTGCACGATAAAGTCTCTGCTGAAGACTTCTAAAGGTGGCCCATCCCTGTAAATGAAAATTTTATTTAATTACAATTTGTATTGTAAAAAAAAAAAAGTGTAGGCCTATATTTTTATTCATCACAATATATCATTGGTTACATGTCACTTGTATGACACAAGGATGGACCCTGGGCGAATTTCCAGTGGTGGAACATTTACTCAGGTTTTTTAGTACTTTCTTTTGATATATTATGATATAGATTGCATTGTGTTTGAGTAGGTGCTTACTTTTACTCTAACAGAGTATTTCTACTTTCACTTAAAGAGGTGGTGCCATGATTTCCCCCCCTCTAAAACATGATTATCAGGTATTATGATTATATTAGGAGGAAGATTTTTTTCCAAAAAAGTATACAGAAAGAGTTAAAATTGGGTTTTTATGTGGCCACACCCCCCAGTTCATTAAGTATGCATGGATGGCATGGTGGGTGGTGACCCAGCTGATATAGCCACACCCCACAGTGTTGGGTGAATGGCAATTCACCCTTTGTTAGCCTCCTGGTTGGTCCCTGACTGACCAACCAGCAGACTCTATCTGCCTTGTCCCGCCCTGGTTCCGCCTTTTTTATGTTGAATTAGCTAAAACATATTTTTTGGAGAAATAAAAACATTTAAAAACATGCCGATTCACTATACTGCCACTGAGCAGCTCCAATTGACTGAAACAAAGTTTGAAATTAGAATTGAGCACACAGAATAACAATATGAAGCAACTGAATTAACATGGCAGTGGATGGAATGTCCCACTGAATGTCCCACCAAGACACAGCAACCAATGGGTGTGGAGAGGGGCAGGACAATGGGCGGGACTTGACAAAGGGTGAATTGGGGAGGAGTTGATACTGTGACACACTTAGTATCTGTGTTTTTTAACTGACACTTTTGACCACAAGGGGCAGCCTCCAAGAGAAAACAAACAAATACTAAGAGAATACATCATTTCTCAAAAAAAACACATCAGGGGGTCTAATGAAGTACTTTCAACCTCCTAGACACATGAAAAACAGAAAAAGTACAAAACTATGGCACCACCTCTTTAAATCAGCACCATGTAACTTTCCTCTTCTACCCCGGATTTGAAGCCGCGGTTTCCTGCGCAACTGCTTGCTCGGAAGATACATAATTGAATCTTGACCATCAGGTCAAACTTCATGTCAGATCCTGTGTCTAGGTGAGAGGTGAAATCGGCCCCATGCTATGTCACAGGGGGCTCATTTCCTATTGGGCCCCCTCGAGAAGGGGGCGGTACGTTTTGGGAGGATATATTCTATTTAGACTATATACACAGTATATGAGGTGGAACAATGAGGTAAAGTGTCCGCCTGTAAAAAAGTGCCCTCTCCAGACCATGTTTGCAGTTTTTACTATGGTGAAAGAAAGGCAAATGCCCCCTTCCCATGCCATACCTGAAGGCAGCATTCAAGACAGTTGCCTTGTCCAAACTCTCTTGAACTGGAATGCAGCATCTTATGTTCAAAGAATTGCAATCTCGGTGTAGAAATGTATGCCGTTACACCACATCTCCAGTATTGACTTGATTATGCTTACTTCAGTGTAGCTTGGAGGTCTCTATTTTCGATACTTTCACGAAAAGGCCCTTTTTAGAAATTTCAGCCCCTGCCTATCTAACATTCTCTGCACGTCCCTGTTGAAGACAGTGTGACAGGTTATTCTATTTTATCTATAATTTTACTTCAGTAAAACTTTTCCCAGTACTGCTGATTTCACACACTTACAGCATGTCATGCACAGTGATTTCATTTTGTGTATTATTTGTTTAACCTTCTGTTGCATGAGACATCATCCATACTACTTAGCCCCACATAGCCAACAGTCATGTAGATGAACTGGAATGACTTTGGTGTCCTTTTCAAAAAACACATGCTACTAAATTATGCATGTCTGGGGGAAAGAGGAAAATATTGATGTTGTCCAGATTGGAACAAAAACAGACAGATTAAATGTAAATTAATGTTTCTGGGGACATTTCTCTTCCAACGTTTCCTTACTTTGATGAAATACAAGCCTCATAGGTATTGAATCATTTATTATTGGAGCATTTGATTAATGGCTCAATCCCATTATAGTATAATAGTCTACTGTCATGTTTCAAATCATCTATTGGGTACTGCGTTTGCACTCGGTTGGTTATGCCAATTGTTTAGCATTTTGATAAATGGATTGATTGGTTTTCCATAAATAAAACGCCAAATGCCACACCAAGCCACTCCACATTTGAGATTGTATTTTTAAATGCCTCTCAACCACCATTGTTCCAAGCAGAATCTGTCTGGAGAGATTTCTGTTTTAGCTTGTTATCCCCATAGGGCCAGTAGGTGGTGCTATGCTCACTCTTAACACATCAAGTAAACCTAAGTGTATTTCTTTCTTTCTTTCTTTCTTTCTTTCTTTCTTTCTTTCTTTCTTTCTTTCTTTCTTTCTTTCTTTCCTTCCTTCCTTCCTTCCTTCCTTCCTTCCTTCCTTCCTTCCTTCCTTCCTTCCTTCCTTCCTTCCTTCCTTCCTTCCTTCCTTCCTTCCTTTCTTGCTTTCTCGCTTTCTCGCTTTCTCGCTTTCTCGCTTTCTTTCTCGCTTTCTCACTCACTCACTCACTCACTCACTCACTCACTCACTCACTCACTCACTCACTCACTCACTCTACTTATCCACTTATTTACAAACTGAAAGAAATAGGATTGAGAGAAACAATAGGCCTACATCATTACAAGAATGTTACATCTTGATGCAACCCAGAACACAGCAAGACTGATGAAGCATATTGAATGCACAGGCTCATCGTGGTCACTGTAATTGATTGGGTTCATGAGACACTTCATATAAAGACAACTCAATGTCACTTAAATATGTTGAGATAGAGATTGAGTGGACATACTGTACAGCACTGGTTCCCAACACAGTTGTATGGGTCTTTATATTTTTAATTATTATTTATTTCAAAACATTTTCCAAAAATATCCCCAAAAAAGAAAAAAACGAATTTAATTATTTTTTGAAGTAATTTCATGAATAAATACATTTATTCATGAGGGCAAACGTCTAATTTCTCTTTTGGTTCTTGAGCTAAAAATAACCATTGCTGTATAGTAGCCTTTAAATGTGTTGGATAGAGACTGACATATTGTTCAGTATAGTAGTGGAATTGAGTAGAGTTGCCTTTAAATTAAGTGTCCACAGTCAGATCAGTCAGACATGCATCAGTGACCTTTAAATTAGCCTGTGTGATCAATATGCTTCATCAGCCAGCTCTTGGTTACACATGTAACGAAACATATTCAATGTAACGATATATTGTTCCTCTCACTCTTCAGTGTCCTATTTTGTATCATGTGACTTTGAGGCTCTTTGCGCTAATCAATGTTTTATGAGTGATGTTTTCCTTTTCTCATAGTTTCGGGGGAATCAGCTAAAGTTTATTTTGCCGTGAGACATCAATACGTTTGATTATTATCATGAATGAATTTGTCACCGTTTAATTTTTTACATCTTTGTTGCAACAGTTATCATTGATATGAGTAATAACAAACATTAGATAACTGGCTGCTAAGTCTACTTGTGAAAGCCACCTTTGGTTCCTGGTAGGATATTTAGAAGTCTTCATGGAATCAGGGCCATTCACAACAAGCAAGCACTATATCAACAAATATATCGGTTTAAAAATAGTTTTAACTGAAGTGGATGCCAGAGTCCACACCACAACGATGAAGACAATGGTGAACAATATAGTTTCTGTTATCATTGTAGTGCTTGGTGTGTGAATGGCCCTTTGCTGTGTGTTTCAGACTCAGTGTAGATGCATTTGTCTGTGCAGACCTACTGTATGCATCTTCTAGTGCTTCAACTGGCTCCTCTCCCTGCTTTGTCCCCTCCCTCTCTCACTGCCATGCTCATATCCACTCCCTCTCTCTCCTCTCCTCTCCTCTCCCCTCCCCTCGCCCATCCTCCCCTCCCTGCGAGGCAGACTGTGCCTGAAAGAGTGAGTACGAGAGAGAACCGGAGAGGAGTACAGTAGAGTTTGTGATCGCTGGTTTTGCAAAGCTCTCTCGTATGTCATTCGGGGGAACAGAGAAAAAAGGGTCAGAAGGGCAGACCGTTGAGGTTCCCGGGACGCGGCATTCGTTCCACACCGAGTCAACCTTCCTTTAAACTCCTGGTGACTCCTGGAGATCAGGTCAGATAAGAACCGTTTGTGACTTCAGAATCTTCACAGAACCTGAGGCAGGATATCGCTTCTTGACCTGCTGACCTCGCTCCCACTCAGCCCTCCCTTCTCGGTCCCCGTCCCATCCCAACCTTACACCCAGACTGGATTTAGGGAGTGCGCGGGAGGCAGGCGGGTGCCGCGGGGCGCCTGGCCCCTGCGTGTGGGCGGGCGCGGCGGTGGAGTGGACACTGGGGAACTGGAGCGCGGAGGGTGGCACGGGCGCTGGCGGCAGCAGCCCCGAGGGCGAGGAGGCCGGCTCGGGCTCCGGGTACGGGTACGGGTACGGGCCTGGAAATGGTGGGGCGGACAGGTACGACAGCGGCACCATGCTGAGCGCCCTGTGGGAAACGGAGGGTTTGCAGACGGTGGGCATCGTGCTGTTGGTGTGCGCTTCCATCAAGCTGCTGCACATGCTGGGACTCATCAACTTCTCAGAGGGTAAGACTAGTTAAACAAGGAAGGTGCGTGATGAAGGAGTTTTTTGATTGATTGATTGAAGAATTTATTAGAAGTTTGCAATAGAAAAAAAAAGTACAGTTTCATGACAGTACAAATCACTGGTACAAGGTCAACTAAAAGGAGATCCTAGAAAGCCGAGGCTTATTTCCACAGGAACCACACTTTAAGTATCTCATATAACATTGAAAGACAGACGGATAGAACATAGTACTTTATCTAGGATAATATCAGTTTCAAAAGCATAACATCAAATACAAAGGCAGAAAAAAGAAAAAGGGGGGGGGGGGGAGCATGGGGGCTTATTCTATTTGCAAGTCACGGGTAGCAGCTGTCTGAAGGTAGAGTAGAGAGAGATAGAGAGAGAGAGAGAGGGTAAACTGCAAGAGGAGGCAGCATGCCTCGCTGATAGAGGCAGATGCAATGTCTAGCCTCAAAACTGGTGTAATTGAAATTGCATTTCCAGTGTAAATGTAAACTGGGTCACCCTTTTGTGGCCAACGCTCTTTTGAAACTGAGATGAGGTTTCGGAAATGGAAGTTACAAACTTGAGTAGGTCACGTTACAAGAGTAAGCGGATGACTTATTGAATCTTATCTGCACTGTGCTATCTGGACTGGAATGGTCACTGCATTAGAAAAACTAACTGAATGTTTGTTCCAGAGAGTTGGGTTTGCTTTGGGAATATAATCGTATCTTATTCACATTAAAGTCCCCCCTTAGTTTTCCCATCCAAGGCTTTGACTGCAAGTCATAAATAAGGCAGCAATGAGATTCTATGAAGAGCTCTCTGTGGCCACTAAGTATTACTGATGATGATAGCGTGTTTACGATTGCGAAGTCTATTAAGAAACGGAGTTGGCAGGCTGTGTGTGTGTGTGTGTGTGTGTGTGTGTGTGTGTGTGTGTGTGTGTGTGTGTGTGTGTGTGTGTGTGTGTGTGTGTGTGTGTGTGTGTGTGTGTGTGTGTGTGTGTGTGTGTGTGTGTGTGTGTGTGTGTGTGTGTGTGTGTGACTGTGCGTGTGCGTGCATGTACTTACCATTCACATGTGTTGCCATGTCAAATCCTGGTTATGATGAAAACTTCAGAAGTACAAATGCATCATTATGTTGAAAGTGGAATCCCCTGTGTGCCTCAGTATGTGTGTGTTCAAGCATTGTGTTGTGTACAGTATGCATGCTTTTTTATTTGTATTTGTCTGCACGGATGTCCCTCGACTCTACCCTCTCTCACTCGGCTCAAAACTCGGTCATACGAGGTGTAAATTATGGACAGAGTGAGTACTACTCAGCACACGCATCTCTGTGACTGTGTGCACTGACTGCACTCACTCTAGGGAAAGCGTTCCCCATCATACGCTACTAAGTAAGGGCAGAGCCGGGTTCACCAGGCACAAAACGTGTCAGGCCCTAAATAAACTGTTTAGCTTGGCCCCACCACAATGGTCTCATTAAATAAAGTAGAGCAGCACAGTAAGCAGTTTGATGCCACGGCACTGTTTGGTAAACATCTTTTATCTCCTAATTAACATGATACATCAAGCGTCCCTGATGTCGTATTCCTAGTGGCACGGCTGTAAGTAAAATAGAAAAGTGATATGTTTATTAAGAGAGGGATGCAGTTGGAAAAAGCTGACCCGACCTATGGCGGGTGAAAGATGTTTACATGAGGTGCTGAAATCTTAGCGTCTCCTGGACTGGGCTGGTTGTGGCCCCTAAGAATCATTAGACGGTGTGCACTTTTAGAAACTGTACAGCATGTCTGGAACTTTGAGAGCACACCATGAAAACTGCTGCAGTTTCTGTGCATCTGTAAAAAAGCAGCAATTTGGAAATATTATGCCACCCCTCCCCAGGGGCGTCACAAGGGGGAGAAAAGTGGGACTGAGGGCCCATGGTGGAGGGGCCTTAATTATTTTATACTTTACCTATTGAAAAATAGCAGATATACAAGCTCACGGTGCAACACCGAGTGCCGCGCTGCGAGCTTGTAGATCTGCTATTTTTGAAAAAGTCGTGAAAATCTGTGCAAATATTTGAATATTTGTATTTTCTAAGCGAACATTTGTAACTCAAATTTTGCTTCTGGGTTCCTGGAACTAAATATTGTGAGATGAGGGTCCGTGGCCATTTTGGGGGTCCTTCACATGAAAAAGTTTGAGCACCACTGACATAGAAACATGGGTTTTTCAAAAAACCTTAGAAGGATTTGAAATTATTCAAAGACTTGCACAAATTTTCACGATTTTTCAAAGTGCCGCACTGCGAGCTTGTAGATCTGCTATTTTTCAATAGTTAAAGCACAAAATGTGAGTGGATCCTTGTACCCAGGGCCCAGAATTTGGTGCGACACCCCTAGCTGCAGTTTCTGTGCATCTGTAAAAAGCAGCAATTTGGAAATATTATGCCACCCCTCCCACTCTATCTCCGCTTGATGCGTATCTAACTATCCTATTATTGATCTGTCACCAGGGAGGGTGATAAAGACATCATAGCTGATTCGTTGAGTTGCCATTCATCGGCTGTGAGCCACGCCACGCGTCAGTCGAGTGCAATTACCTTCAACGTATCTGCAGTCATGTGCATGTGGTTCTCCCAGACAGCCACTCGATGAAGGAATTGATGTTTTTCATACTTTTCATGCTAAAGAATCTCAGCCACATTGATGAAACCATGTACCAGTAGTCACTAATAGCTCACTTCTCTACAACCCTTAGGGTATACTTGTGTACGTGCGTACATGTGCAAATGCAAGATATGCTTGCTTGTCAATACCTTTGACCCGTGTGCGCACATGATTGATGCCTCGCAGGTGAGCTCATAGTATTGAATCATCAAAGGAAAGTCAGTATACTGCTGCAAACTGACTCCATAGAGAGCAAACGCTGTGAACAACCTCTTGATGTATATTGTATTTGTTTGTACCTGTTTGACTTTATGCTAGTATAAACTTGCATCATCCTAGAAGATGTGCATGCATGCAGTCAGTGAGACCACAATAATAATATTAATAATAAGTATTTATGCTTTAAATAAAACTGAGGAAATAAAATACAAAAGGATCAGCAAGATAATAAAACAAAAACACAATAATGACAGTTTGCTCAGGAGGTAAAGTAGAATGGCCGTGTTGGAATCGGAAGGTTCACAGTTCAGTAAAATAAAATAATATAATAATAATAATAACCCCTAGCTGCTCCCGATGAGCAGGTTGGTGCCTTTCATGGCTTTCCTCTGACATTGGCGTGTGAATGTGTTTGACATTTTTTGCACATTGTACATGTAATGCACATTGTAAAGTGATTTGGAGAAAGGCGCTGTGGAAATGTACATCTTATGTATGAAATATAATTTGCACTGAGAAGAGAAATATAACATTAAGAAAATCAAACAATAAAATGTCAACATTTTACATAATGGAAAGGCCTTTCTATACATAGGGTTTGGGTTGGATGTTAAGGAAAGGCCTTTCTATACATAGGGTTTGGGTTGGAAGTACATTTTAAGAAGTGCTTTATCAAGCCTGAGCTCCTCAGGCAGGTCGATGAAGAATTGAGGAACCCTGACAGCAAAGGCACAGTTAGTCACCTTTTGTCTTCAGCCTGGACTCTGCAACAACCGGCAGGTCCCTGCCTCAGTACATAATTTCTTGTATAGTAAGGGGATTTTATAAGATATTTGACCAATCTGCGAAGTAAATCGTTACCAAGATATTTCTTCACCAATGTGTTTCTAAAGGTGTGTAATAATATGTCCTAAAAGGTTGAAATTCAACTCCCGGGGGAAACCTCATAAAAAAACGTATTTGTGTTTGTGTCCCATTAATTTACTATACAGGAAAAAAATACAAAAAATAAATATGCTTTAAGTAGCATGTGAGGGGTCAAACTAGGGGTTTTTCATGATGCTGAATCCATTGCAAGATTTTTTTTTTTGCATGAAACACATTCCTTGGGCTAAAAACGGACCCACAAAACGATGGTTTAGTGATGAATCATCACTTTTCACCGTTTTGTAGGGGCCATTTGTAGCCCACGGAATGTTTTTCGTGCAAAACAATGCTTGCAATGGATCCAGCATCTTGAAAAACCCCTAGTTTGACCCCTCACATGTTACTTTAAGCATATTTATTTTTTGTATTTATTTCCTGTATAGTAAAATTAATGGGACACAAACACGAATCATTTTTATGAGGTTTCCCCCCGGGAGTTGAATTTCAACCTTTTAGTGCATATTATTACACACCTTTAGAAACACATTGGTGAGGAAATTTCTTGGTAACGATTTACTTAAGATTTTCTTATGTTCCCCTTACTATAATGAGTTAATAGCTCAGAAATGTATTTAGGGGCCAGGACATGAAGTGCCTTACTGTAAGTAAACCGCAAAATCTTAAAATCAACGAGTATGTACTAGTCATTTGTAGCCCCATGAGATGACTGCAATGCTGAGGTTTGTCAATTCACATACTGTATGTGAATCACTTTCTTTGAGTCACACATACAGGTATTCCGGGGCTTGGCCGAGTCAGCCATTGTCTCTCCGGGTGGCTTTCACCATTGTAATTGCATTACAGAACGTACACGTTCCATTTTCTAGGTTTATTTTGTCATAGTGGAACATGTGGTGAAGTATTGTCGAGCAGGTAATTGCAACAACCTCTGATCTAGTGAAAAATTAAAAGGGGACCACCAAATATTCAAAACTCTCTGTGATTCTGCCAATAATCATATTATTTGAGTCTTTTCCAGCCCCCCTATTCGCTCATACTAGGACATGACGTATGTGTAGACAGAAGAATGCTACACAGTCAGAACGAGATTCATCTTCAGAATATTATTTCTTATTTTTTCCCTCATTTATGATTTCATGTTTCAGAAATATTACATGATAATTGCGTCAGACATCGTTTGTTGCCAGCTCTCTCAGTAGTTTAATTATAAATGTATTGGAACTGATTTCTGTTGGCTTATCTACTGTAGCTAACTATCCAATACCGCCCGAGGTTTGATTGCTGGGTTTGAAATGCATAGCACGCAATACGCATGTTCTGGTACAGCCTCCTCCTGGCTGTATGTAGCAAGCAATCAGCACACCCCGCTATACCGCCTTCTCTTGGCTGTAACATGTTCCTGGATCCTGCTTCCTCGTTGCTGGCTTCTGTGCACTTTATAGCTTAAAGCTGCAATCCAGAACTTATTTTAACCAATCTGTATAATGGTAGAGGATCTAAACTACTGTGGCACAAGTGGTTGTAGTTGGTCTCCCCTACCCACTCTTCCATTGAGAGTTTTAGACCCTGGTGTCGGATAGGACTACTAGTTGACAAGTAATACAGCCTAATAAAGCGCCATTCCCACCGTTTTCATAGCCAGTGTGAACACTGCCATTGACTTGACTTAGAACACTATTTTTAAACAATACTTTTAAAGTTATAGTTAGAGTGCTCAGAGTGAATGGCCCTTATAAAGCTGATTATTGCAGTAGAAGCAGTGAGCAGTAGAACATTTGTCTCTACCAGGTTCAGTAAGAATTAACAAGTACGGATTGCAGCTTTAATGAGATATTCACAGTTGTTGGATCTAAGGTGCTTCCAGGGGTGTCAATTGGGTATGGCTGCAGGGTATGCAGCTGCCATACCCTGGGTCCAGGTGGGAAAATAAAAGTTAGTTTTAAATATAGATCCATGAAGGTCTCTTTGTCTATCTGTTCTGGTTATTATGTTGTTAAATTACTAACTAATAACTACAAATGCAAAATGTAACAAAATGGTCACTTTAAAGCTATACTGTGTAAGTTGCTCAACTAGTGGTCTGTAGCAGTATAGCAAACCGCGGTTGCGTCTGCTTTTTTCGGCCGTTTTTCGCCGCGGACCGGGCCTTTAGACCACTGCGTCCGCCTCGCCTCGCCGAGATGCATCCATAGAGGTCTCTCGTGTCCCTCTACGAGCAGCGGTTGGGGAGTTACATGCTAGACTTCTAGACCAGCGTAAACAAAGCTGTTGAAGCAAGCTATTTCCTGAAGAGACGCAAGATGCACTGTAATTGGCCGGTAGTGTATCATCTGTGTATGATCCGCAATGTGATTGGCCAACGTATACACAACGTATACGGATGATGCAGATGACGTCATTTTTTCCGCGAAATCCGGACCCCGGCAAGGATCATAGAAAACATATAAAGAGAAGGCTTTAGAAGCTGAAAATAACGGAGTGGGTGTTCTAAAACTTTAGCGATTTAACAGTTAGGACAATTTTAAGATTTGTTTTATAAAAAAGTTACATGGTATAACTTTAACAAGGTATTATAATTATATTCTCCACACTTGTATTCTCCCCATCTTGACAGAATGGTATATTCCCAGGTTCCGCAGGTCAGCTGTACAGGTGCAATGCATTATTATTGTTAATTGTGGCACATTTACTAACATGCTAAGTTTAGCTGCACTTGAACAACCATTCCAGGCTGCCATATCCAGCCCAAGAAACCGTAGAAACCTGTGTCAGACATTGTGAAAATAGCCGATCTGCTATTTTCACAATAGAACCGTGTTATACAAATTGTAATGCCTCTTTTCCATGAGGACTCCCATCTTTGCCATACCCTAGCTTTTGCTGAACTGACGCCACTGGGTGCTTCCTGGCTGGTAGCTACTATAATTTTGATGTTTTGGGGCCTGTGCGTGGGAGCCATATACCACTGTTTTCAGTGACTAACTCGCCAGGCTGTCACAGCATTAAGATTTTAATAACAGTTAAGGGATATTATGTGGGTGTGGGTGGCAGAACAGTCTGCTGAATGTTGTTGTTTGGGAGACTCCGTGATAAATTAGATGTTTGGCCTTTGTCGAATCTGATTATCCGTGTCAGAGGCAGATTCAGCTGCTCTGCGGCATCCTGTAAGCAGCTTGCAAAGAAAGACGCATGATGATGCAAAAGCACCAACAAGTGTGCACCAACAGTTAAATATTAACTCAAATCTCTATAACCTCCCTCCACAAAATCACACACACACACGCACACACACGCGCGCGCGCACGCACGCACGCGCACACACACGCACATACTATTTCCTATCTATCGGAAACTCTCCCTCCAGTATATACAGTAGCTCGAGTTACAGTATAATAGCCGAGGGAGGGGTTCCGATAGGAGCTAATTATGTGCTTGATTTCACATGCATTTCTACATAGACATGAACCCCACTGTGCTATTGGTGCACAGTGATGAGTGAGGTCTCATAGGGGCCCACAGACTAATCAGTGTGTCAGAGGATGATAAATATTTCTCTGGTACCATCAGATAACACGCACACACACACACAGGCAGGGATACAAATGCCGTGTCAATTCAAACTTGTATGTTTGCGGAAAGAACATTTGAGAGTATCGTAGAGCCGATAACGATCTAACAGGGTCTATGTTGTCTCTGAGTGTGAGGATTTATGGCAATGCTACAGCGTTACTGACCAAGGTGAGGTTAGGCCGGTGTGAAATGTGAGATTAGACGCCAATTGTATCGCTTGATGGTCAAGCTCTCTCGCTTATTGGAATGCATTGTGGTCTCCATGATAATGAAAGGTGTCCCGTTTTGTGGCGAGTGTAATGCTTGGATGAAAAGAGGCAGAAACTTCACACCGCTTTTAAGCAAAGGATTTACTTTATTATAGCAACAACGTTTTGATCTCCCCCAAATATTAATATTATAATTGGGGGACAAAGGTTAAAAGATGCGGTGCCATGATTCCCCCCCCCCCTAAAACATGATGATCAGGTATTATGATTATACTAGGAGGAAGATTTTTTTCAAAAAAGTGTACAGAAAGTGTTAAAAATTGGGTTTTTATGTGGCCCCACCCACCAGTTCATTAAGTATGTTGTGTTGGGTGAATGGTAAAAGGGGAGGGGATGAGTTTATGATGTCATTAAATCTGTGTTTTTCGACTGGGCCTTTTGACTCAGAGGCTTTCAGCTTTCAGGAAGTAACCAAAAATACACAGGGAAGACAAATCTGCACCACACCTGGGGGTCTATTTGAGTAATGTTGACTCCATAGACACATACTGTACAAAACAGAACAATACAAAACTATGGCACCACCTCTTTAAAATTGATCAAACAGGTGTGCATCTTTCATACTGACCTGATAAAGATCCTGTGAGATCGAAACATTGTCGGCCTTTGCTTAAAACCGGTGTGCGGGTTAGGGTTTCGTCGATGTGCATGTTAATGCTTCGGAGTGTCCTGCTTGTTGCAGTTGTAGTCAGGCACAATCATTCATTGTGAGTACGACGGGACACCCCCACTTTCATAAAACCGAGATCTCATCCCCCCACCTTTTTGGCCGGGTGCTTTTTTTTTTTTTTTTTTTTCTCCCCTGCGCACACAAACGTAACCTCTCAGTGGCATGTAGGGGCTATTTGGCTACTATTTTCCAGGACAATTTCAAAATAAACATGTTGAATGATCGATTGTATAGATGAAAAAAATAAAATAAAGACTCTTGTTTTGAAATGCGCTTCTGTTCAGAGAGGAAATGGCTTTCATAGGACGTCCCTTTAACGGTCGTCCACTCTGTCGTCAGTGCGTATCTGGACTCGTGGTGAAATTAACAACACAGGCATAACTTAAAGGAATATAAACAGAACACCAAGACAAGACCATGTAGGCTATAAAGGCATTAAACATCGTCCTGCTCGTCTCATCGTCACTCAGTCAGGCAGCAATTGGTGAGTCTGTGGCTGTGGCTATATTAGAGTTTGAGTAATGATGGATGCTATGCTGCTGCTGCTGGCTAACACTGTTTGGGCTAGCGTTGTGGACACATTGTATGGGTCCTGAAAATAGCAGATCTAGAAATTCACAACGCAGCGCGAAGCAACTCGTTGTGAGCTTGTAGATCGGCTATTTTCACATCTACTTGTTTGGGTTTAGTTTCTCTTGGTTCACGGGCTAAAACGTTTGGGAAGCAATACCATCATGCTTGCTGTAGTAGACAGAGTGGTGTAAAATTAAGTAGATTAACTGAAAAGCTTTTGGAACTGAATGATTATATGATACTGGTGTTGTCTGTCTGTTGGAGTGTTGGTACCAAGAATTCCATCTACTATAGACTATCTTGCTGGCTGGTGCATGTGGAGAGAGGCAAAGGGAAAGTGTTGTGTGCCGTTCCCGATTGTTTAGCAAAAAAATAAACCGCGGAAACCTTTATTGTTTATGTCGGACTTCTGCGTTGTTTGCGGCATGAGTTTCGGTGCTATAATCAAATGGTTTGCGGATTCTGAATCACAAGAATCTTAGCTTTAAAATGGTATACAGCTTGCAAAGAAATAAACCAATAAAACGCGATCAAATCCGTGAAAAAACGCCATTTTTCGCGCGCGCGCATGAGCCCCCCCCCATGTCAACCCCCCCACTCTGTAAGAGGCTATAACGCCCCTGGTTGTAGTGGCATTTTTTTTCCAGAAGAAGAGTGTTGTAGCCAGGGTTTGATTTGCGTGTGAAAATGTTGACAATGTCCGCAAATAGGAATGCCAGGGTTAATGTAGTTAAGCCCAAGTATATTATTAAATTGTGTTGTTATCAGACATAAATATCAAATATTAGACAGTCTACCTTTCCCAAAAGAAAATGGATGAAATTCATTCAGTCTGGCCAGATGCAGGGATAAAACATATCCCCATAAAACATATCCCCATCCCGATAAAAAAAGAGAATGGCCAGAGGGGAATAAGAAAAAGCAGAGACTTCTGATATATCTCCCAATAAATGGAACTCCTGGCTGTAACTACAGATGCATTACTATGACATAATGGTACCAAGCATCTGTTCTGTCCATGTGGGGATTGTATTGGTAGGAGGTGAACCCATTTCACCCGACCGTAGGAGGGACATATGTGACTGAGGCTGGAGAAAAGGTCCATATGTAGGCAATAGTGAAGTCCAGCAAATTAACAAAATAGGTTTGATTTTGGATTTTTGGTGTTTATCCATTTATGTTTCCATATTGTCTAAGAGTGTATGTTTGAGAACCTTCTCATTGCAACAGATATCCATTTTAGAATCATAAAATAGCTTAAATTATTTTGTTAACAGAGCTGCCAGTAGTGTGACAACCTTTGAGAGTCCTTTACTCAGATTCTTGGTTTGAGGTTTAACAACATTCAAATAAGCATATCTTCGTCAAATATATTTTTCAATGATTCAGATTTCAATGAATGACACATCATTTGAAAGCTTATATTCTGTACTTTCATGATCTGCAAAAAAGCTGAAAAAAGACCAATGCAGACATAAGGACCTTTTCTCCAGCCTCGGTCACATATTATCCCCTGTTGTCCCATGCTCGGTCAAATTGAAACCTGATTGGTTACTTTCTCCCCGGGACAAGAAACAACCAATTTGATTGATTGACACGGCAGTTAAGCAAACGTGCTGGTATCTGCACCAAAGGCAAGATGATCCTCTGATGTCTGTACTCTGTAGCAGGGTTTCCCAAAGTGGATGCGGTACCCAAGGGTGCCGTGATACAGATCCAGGGGTGCCGCAAAATAATTTGATAATACAAGCTCACCACGCGTCACAAAACGTGACGCGTGGTGAGCTTGTAGATCGGCTATTTTTTGGTGAATCTTCCCCCCAGAATATGGATGCTGGGGTTCAAGTTGTTAAACATCAAGTATAAGTTATAGGCTACATAAGTTATTTTCAGTCAGTTCTGATGGAAACAGATATTTCTCTGTGGCATATTAGCCTTACGTAACTCCGGTGGAAAGATGTGCATATTTAAAGGAGCTATAGTCAACTTTTTCTTGAAAAACGGATGCTAAAATAAAAATAATGTTTCGAAAATATTTTATAAAAAAAATAAGCTTCATATATGTGTTTCAATTAAAAAATGACCACAAAAAGCGGAAAAATAAAGATAAAATAATCATTTTGGACCTTTGTTTACATTTACGGGCCCTGTAAATGTAAACAAAGGACCAAAATGATTATTTTATCATTATTTTTCCGCTTTTTGTGGTCATTTTTTAATTGAAACACATATATGAAGCTTATTTTTTTATAAAATATTTTCGAAACATTATTTTTATTTTAGCATCCGTTTTTCAAGAAAAAGTTGACTATAGCTCCTTTAAGTAGCGTAATATGATGTAAGATTCTCAGAGGTGCCGTGGATGAAAAAGTTATTTACAGGGGTGCCCAGAGTCCAAAAAAGTTTGAAAGCCCCTGCTCTGTAGCACCGGTAGTGTGTTTGATTATCAATGAAGCCTGAAACAGCAGCCAGAGTCATCGCAGGACTTTGAGGATCACTAGAGGGCAAAAGAGCGCCTGGCGGATCAAAAATGTATAATAATGAATAAAACATGATTTCCGATAACAGTATTCCTCTGTAATGTACAAACTCAACACTGCCCTTTGATTTATTTTTTATTGCATCATTTCTATGAATAATCTCTCAAATGATGCTATTCAGATGCTATTCAGACGCGGTTTCAGACGCACATTATTACATTAGAGATGAAGCAGGCCTTGGAGGTTTTTTGTTTGTTTTTTAGTTTCGGACTAATGAACCTTCGGACTTATGGGCAGTCCCCGGGGCTTCAACAATTTTCAGGCCAAGGACTCCCTTTAGCTGAGAGAAATTGAAGCAGGGACCTGCAAAAAATGTGTTGCAGATTAAACCTTTTCCTAGGCTTCATAGATCGCTTCATGGACTTTTTGGACAGCACTGTCGAGCATTGTGTTGGATACGTGTTAATGTGTAATTTCAGATATTTAACCATTAACCGTCGGTCTGTTCTTCTTTCCCTCTACACCAAACAAAACCGCTTTCCCGAAAATAGACGATCTACAAGTTCACAACGCCTCATAGTGCGAGGCATTGTGAGCTTGTAGATCTGCTATTTTTGGCTAAAGTTCTCCTCAGAATAGGGATGCTAGGATTCAAGTGGTTAATGCAAAATGAATCCTATCGTACAAAGATTTTCATCTTGTTGTTCAGGTTTAGATTAATCATAAAGGTTATGTTGTATTGCAGGTTAGGCTAGCACACTTTAATAGAATAATAAGTAGCCTATATTTAATCTGACATTTGTGTCCTGGGTGTAGTTCTGTAGTATAAATCACATTGTGAATAAGTTTATGGGCTAGCATTTATGGAGTTAGATGGCTATCAAATTGGAGCCATTGATGTTTATCACCTTTTCATTGTTCATGACACATTTTCAGCCAGGTTGGTTTTTTGAATTGAGGCAATTCATCACCTCTCTTTCTCCCCAAATTACATGGGTAATATCCGATGAAAAAAGTAGTTCACAGGATCCTATACCACCAGGCAATTGTAATTTAATAGCAGTAACTTTGGGTGATGGCTTGTGTCGTACATTTTGTCATGAGAAATTATGGTGTCGATGGAAACTCTATTCACAATTTTTAAATCTGTGAAACAGATTACATTAAACACGTTACATTGTCCTGAGACATTCAGGCGACCTAGGTCACCTATTTGCCGATTGGCTGTCGCATGTCACATGGTAACCAAGCTAGTGTCATGATTGGGAGCGGCCAGAGCAGTATAATCAGAGAGTGGTGTCACCGCGGACACGCAACTCTCCATTCTAGGGCTCTGGGAGCGGCCTTGCGCTGTTCTTCTTCTCGAGTTTGGAAAAAAAGGATCCGATCCGTTTGTCACATTGTTATGATCGTAAAACTATCTAGTTTTAACGTTCAGAACGTTTTCTTTTTGAACAATAAAAACATTGACAGCCAGGGGGAAAAAAATCCATGAAGGACACGGAATGCAATCGTTCACTCGCCGTTGGAAAATTGACATATATTAATTAGACTATTCTGGATGTGTGGCTAACGGCTAACGCTAACGTTAGCTAGCGCTAGCTGCAGGCTAACGCTAGCTAGCGCTAGCTGCAGGCTAACGCAGACATGTTATACACAATTACTCATGGAATAAAACGGCGACCCAACTCGGAATGCAATCGTTCACTCGCCGTTGGAAAATTGACTTAGACTATTCTGGATGTGTGGCTAACGGCTAACGCTAACGTTAGCTAGCGCTAGCTGCAGGCTAACGCTAGCTAGCGCTAGCTGCAGGCTAACGCACGAGTCACGGTGTGTAATACATTCACTTCAACCTCGTGTTGAGCAGTTAAACCTATTTGCTACGTACGTCTACAAAAACGTTCATATTTCAAAGATAAAGTGCTTACTGAAGTCTCACAGATGTCACAGTATGGTACGCTCAAGCAGAATTACCTGTATCTTTCGTATTGTTTAATAAACAGCATTTTAATCCGATCAGACGTCATTTTCTGTTGTTTTTCAGCCATGCGACCCCATCGGTTGCGAGGTGTACTGCACTTAGATACATTAATACCTTTTTAAGGAAACGACGACCGATCGGATTAAAATGCTCCTCTTTAAATAATACGATCATTACGGGACATTCTGCTGAAGCGTACCCTATGGTGACATCCGTGAGCCTTCACTAAGCAATTTATCTTTGTAATCTGACCGTTTGTGTAGACGTACGTAGCAAATTTGTTAAACTGCTCACGGTTGGCGCAGCGTAGCGTCTTTACATTTAGCCCAATAATGCTAATCTACAAAGCAATAACTGATTGATTGATTGAAGAATTTATTAGAAGTTTGCAATAGAAAAAAGTACAGTTTCATGACAGTACAAATCACTGGTACAAGGTCAACTAGAGATCCTAGAAAGCCGAGGCTTATTTCCACAGGAACCACACTTTAAGTATCTCATATAACATTGAAAGACAGACGGGAATGGGCGATAGTGTGTGGGGTTGGCTAACTAGCTAGTACATGCTAACAGGGTTTTTTCTTTCTTTAATTTTCCTATTTCCTTTTCTGACGAAAATACGCAACCCTTTTTTGACTGATATTATATGATCAAACGGCGTATGTAGACATGTCCGTTCCAACGGTTAATGCGAACCACTTGTTTACTCAATTGGGTATTTTGTTTACGGCGAATTCTATTGCGCCTGTGGTATGCTAATATGCGCTGTTTCTTTCTCTCCGTACATGACGATTACGTTACGGCGGTTTAGTTAAGTGTTAGAGAGCGATCGAATGCTTTGCACTTTATGATGACATGATTGTAGTCGAGACTTCTCGACATGTTTTCGTTGTTTTTATACTTCATCTTACGATGTGGCTCTAATATGCTGATAGCCTGAGTTGTTTGTTTTTGGTCGGTGGCCGCCATTGTGTGCCTCTGACAGGATGGACCAAACTGTGAACTCTGAACTCTGAACCACGCTCGACCTATGCGCTCGACAATTAATGGTTCTACGCTGCCTCTGCCGGCTGGGAGGTGGTATCACTACTATTTTTGTTACTTTTTCTTTTTTGGTTGTAACAGCAGCCTCTCTCGACTGGCAGGCCTTACTTTATTTTACAACTGACTCATGGACATTAGTTTTTGTTTCTTTTTTTACCTTTTAGATAAATATGTCGCCACATAGCACCTTCCCTCTGGGATTATATAACCTATTATGTTTTTGTTTTGTTTTTTTAAATTTCTGATGTCTGGGGGCTGCCTTTTGGGACCCGGTGGCAGTCCAGTATTGGGGCGTCTGGGTGGGATACCAATACTTTTGTACTTTTACTCAAGTACATTTTTAATTCTGGACTTTTACTTGTAACAGAGTGATTCTACATTGCAGAATTGATACTTTTACTTAATTATAAAAATGTAGGTACTTTTTCCACCACTGTGTAAACGTTTGTGTTCTCATGCCAATAAAGCTTCTTTGAATTGAAGATTGAATTGAAGATTGCTCCCCATGTGGCGGAGTACACAATAATGGTAAATAAAGTAGCTTACTCTAAAATAATCCATCCATCCATCCATCCATCAGTTCCAACTGAGATTTCTAGAGTTCCTTAATAATAATAATTAAAATAAACAATACTAATGATTATAATTGCGACCGTCAGGTCGCAGTTACTATGAAAACCTCCACCGCCTGTCTGTCCGTCAGTCTGTCTGTCACGTCACATCACACTTTTTTGCCCCTATCCATGTGAAATTTTCCACACACAATCCTTGTCTGCCAATCCACAACCTCCACCCTTCCAGGGACCCCCGCAGCTCCAGGGACCCCCGCCAATTTTTTTAAAACACATTTTTGAATACTGCTCCTACAGTTTTTGCCCTAAAATCACACAAATCGCTACACAGTATGTCTACACTTATCTCATCGACATGGATCTGTCCCATATAGCGCCACCATCAGGTCGATTTTTTAACACATTTTTGGAAAAAAAAAAATTTCAAACTTTTTTTACACTAACGTCAACACACCAATCCACAGATTTTATATTGACTGTGTGTCAATTCTTGTTCTTAGGTTATTAGAGGACAGCTTTATCAGCTACCCAATTTAGGCCTGGGAAGAGCACAGAGAGCGACTGGATGGTTTGATGGAGATTCATAACTTATGGCTCTCTCTGGTGTCTTTGATCGCAATCAGAGGAAGGAAGCACATGAAGTGAGTTCTATTGAAAGGAGGCAGACTCCGGACTCACCATCAATTACAACTAAAAGCAAGGCAAAGTATCACTTGAGGAATCAATATTGATGAAACCTTCACAGATAATCAGTTGCGATGATGGCCGAATGAGGGATAACGATGCGCCTTAATGCATGAGTGATTTTGCGGTTGTTACTGAGACGCGTGGACCATTCTCAGAGATGCGTTTCATTGAATGACCTCGCTCTGCTCCCACCGCATTTTAGTAAAGCGTGTTTCTCATGTAATTTTCATTATATAATGGGAACATCATTGGGCAAGGTGAGCTGAGCATGCGAAAGTACACCTGTTGAGCTGCGGGGGTTCATTAACTTGAAACCTCAGTGAAGGAAATGGTATTTTCATTCATAGACCAAGAACTTAAGGTCTTGTTAAGGGCAAAATAATTGCATCATTAAAAAAGCTTGTTCTATAGTGCTTTCAATATGAAAAAAGTTGGAATTTTGTGCTCCCATTGAACCTTCTCAATTTTCTGCCGGGGCAGCTTTAAAGCTCTGCATGTGGCCTAATGGAACTGATCCGCTATGGCGCTATCTATTATTCAATCAAAACATTAGTGCACCTTCAGCACTTTCACCAGTTTAATTAGCCAGCTAAATGAATAAGCATGATGATGGCGCCGCAGAATTCCAGCATCCCTTAACATACAGTAGCTAATTATTCCCTTTACATAATTATGCCATGGTCATAGGTGCTCATGCATAATGCAGGGGTAATGCAGACATTATAAATAAACGAGGGCTTTTAGCGGTTTGTTTGTTGGTTGTCTGTTTGTGAATGTATAAGGCTGCTAAGACCCCTAAAAACATATAGCCAAAAATCGATTATTTTTCAAAAAAAAAACATGTATAGCATGGATTGATGTTTGCGCCACTCTATTCTAATGGCTAAACCTGTGTATTATATACAGTATTGATTGAGATAAGAAATATGGTGAGAAATAGCCTGCGTGCTCTCAGCTAACTTTTAAATGAGTGGGGGTTTCTTTGATACAAAGAAAATTGCAACCCAGCAATGGAAAGTGCTTACTCGTGCATGCGGTGAACCAATTTAATTACCAGTGACTCATATAGCATGATATATAGGAACCATTAGCTGTACACTGCTCCATTGTAATTTGCGTTGAGTCTGAAAGGAACTCGCCATTGACAAAGGAAGTTTTATTGAATTGGATATGACAAAGTGCCATGTATCATCAGCTGCCAGAACCAACAATGCCAGTGAGCTCAGTTTGGCCTATACTGTATATGACAAAAGAAATGCCCACAATTTTGATTCCTGCTATCACACAAATCACTTTACTCCTTTTAGGGAAATTGGCTGGTGCCTTTGAAGTTCACAGCACATTAATCATCATCACCAACATCAAAAGAAAAATGACTTGGAATGGTTTCATTGGAAAGATGTGAGCAAGCTTTGGCTTCATCCCTCCAGTAGCCAATTGTATTTGGCTGTAGCTGACTGAAGTCTTTATCAGAGTCCAAGGTGAAGAGCTATCACCTAAAATTAAATTAAAAATTAGATATTAAGTGGAGGCCATCATAGTCACGGTGAAGTCCTATCACCGTGGTGTGACGTTGTTTCTATTGTTCTCTCCTTCTCTCCCCCGTCTGTCGCTCGCGCCTCTGTGCCTCTGTCTGAAACCAGGGGGCACACTCATTGGTCCAGATCGACCAATCAGTGAACGGGGTGATGGGGAGACTGTCTGATAGTAAAAACAGAGGAGATGTCTCAGGGTTTGTGGTGATAGCCCTTCACCGCGGCTAATGACGTTTTACCTCAGTAAAAATATGCCTGAACCTAACCCTAACCCCTAACCACTGCTTTAGCGGCCATCGGTCCTACCTGCCGGACATGCCGGTCCTACCTGCCGGTCTGTGCGGCGGCTGCCGGTCCTACCTGCCAGTCCGTGCGGCAGCTGCCGGTTCTACATGCCGGTACGTGCGGCGGCTGCCTTTCCGTGTGGCATCTGCCGGTCCGTGCGGCGGCTGGGGTCCTCCATGTAGTGGCTGCTGTTCGGACCTGCCGGTCCTGTTCTGTGTCTGCCCCGGCAATGCCGGTGATTGTATTAGCTCCTTCTGCCGTGGTGATGGCTTATCCCCGCAGACTGTACTATGATAGGGCCACGACTATATTCACACGGTTGCCATTCTGCTCATATGTCATACTTGAGGGTATGACAGACTATGGCGGGCTAATGAGCAAAATGGCCACCTTAACCTCTATGGAAGTGTTGCCACTCCGACAATAAGAAGTCAATGTCGGAATGGAGACATGTCAGAATGCATGGAGAGCAGTCCCTGTTTGATCACGGCCAATCCTTGGTAACTTTCTGCAGGTCAGGTCTATTAGTTTTCACAGTCTCGGATCCCAAACGGTTGGAAGTTTGGATACTGATGAAAGGTCATTTATTTTTTGGGGTTCAAGTGGATTATGACGTATGTTCCATGACATCTACATGCAAGTTCAATATGAACTATGAACGGGTCCTGATACATGTTCCCTTTTGTTTCCTCCCTCCTTTTATCATAATCTTTGAATGGATTCTGAGGACGGAGGTCATTCATTTCCACTCAGGGACAGGCTAGTTTATTTTTCTTTAGACAGATTAATGCATTGTACTATATATAGGCCTACTTCCCAGTGACAAACTATTGCAATTAAAAGTGTAGATTACTGTTATCATGGCTGGTATGAAAGCAGGCCTCATAAAGAACCTTGGCACAGAGTCCCCTGCTCTCCGTGGCAGTCAATCATACTCAGCTCATAACAGCCAAGGACAGCATTTCATTTTGACGTCCCACTGAAGAATATGGAACCTGAGACTTAAAGGGGCAGAGGGGGAAGAAGAATAACCAAGATCCTGAAAATGCACCTTTTCTCACCAATTGTTTTTGTGCTGCAGTCATTTTCTACAGTGTATGTGTCATCATAGTGATACAGAGTTAAATCTGGAGTGTTCATTTATGATATGATGAAGGACTGGTACTAGGGACCCGCAAGGGTCCATTTCTACATGAACCCTTTTTCCATTTTTACAGTTATTAATAACACTAGATTTTGCTTTGGCCAAAGCATTATTTATTATGCAGTACGGTTTCTCTGCTGTAAGGCAAGATTCATGCAGTGCATCCTCGACCTGACTAGCATAGTATAATCAAGAAAGAGTCTCTGTACATTTTAGTCCATATCTGAAGTACTGTATGTACGTTATTGTACTGCTCATCCATCCCAATTCTCACTTACTCATAAGTGCCTTTTTGGCTTATCTGCAACCGTGGGGCCAGTCCTATGTGCCAGTGTCTCTAAGTAACTGATTAAGTTACACCATTGGTCAGCCTGTTGCCAGGTTACTGTAACGAACCAGCCAGTCCAGGACTGGCCCCTGGCATAAACACTCTGGGGGGGATTGTTTTTAACAAGCTCTTCAAAAGGAAAGTGAATTAGGATACAAAGCCTGCTTTTGAAGTTAATATAAAGTCTGCCTAGGTTTACTTTCTAACAAGCAAAATTGGACAGAGTAGGGTAGTTTATACCATCTTATAATTTACAGTGCTCTACAGTTACAGCTTCAGTATTTCACTTGTATTTGCCCCTTACAAGATCATGTGCGAAGTGGAAAAATAATTCACGAGCACAGTGTGTCAGTAAAATTTCAATCTACCAAATCGTTTAAAAAATAATTGTTTGAAGTAATTTGAAATGCTTTGTAATAAGAATTCTCTATTATAACCCCTCTATTATAATAAATTGAATTGAGTACGTGCAGACATTTCATAGGTCTGTGTGTGTGCGTGAGAGAGAGAGACCGATCAAGCAACTACTTGTACACACTTCCCGATTGCACTTTTACAGTCTATATGGAACACAATCATTTCTGATGAAAGAACATTGTGGTTCATAAAATATGACAGACATTCTTTTATCCATAATGGTGGATATAGCTCCTGTAGCATTATGATGATTTGATACATTTGATAAGCTCAGCAGTGAATCAAGTAGAGAGGCACTGGTGCTACTTATGTAGTAAGCTTGGTTGGTCTATTAAACTGGCACAACCAAACCTCTACTGGAATAAAAGGAAAACTTGAACTCCACTGACTCATAAAGTTATACCATCAAAGTTACACTGGTTATTTCTTGACGATTCCTGTATCCATTAATTATTTCAAATTAAAACCACTGTACTTCATACATGGTCCAGCCATATACTAGGTAGACTAGAGTCTGACCCACTGTATTTTCTCACAAATGACAAGTATAATATGCAGTAAATTACCAAAATAATCACCACCAGTCAATATCTTCCCCAAGTTTTCAAAGGTAAGGCACTTTCACCCCGGGATGTTGTGTGAAGATTTATGGTCTTGGTGTTGTCAATGATTTTGTCTAAATTGATTTGGATCATAGATGGCCTACGCAATATGACCTTGTCTTCAATTTCTTGCCTAATGTTTCATGCCAGCCACATGGAATTGGATCCCGCTTTATTGAATAACAGCAACAACATTGGTCTCCTAGACTCCAACCTCAGAGCCTATTTGTATTTTCACCCTGCAAATAAGAATAAACGACTGATTATTCTTTTTTGGCTGCCTTATCTTCTTTCTGAGTTATTCGATACCGACTTTTTCATTACAGAGAGTGTGTTTTAGAACACCTGATCAAAACTCACAAGAGCAGAAAATGTATTGGAGACATGATTTTCTGTTGGCAGCATGTAGTGGGGATGTTTGCACATAATTGTCACCATGAAGAGGCTCAGGTGCCGTTCAGACGTCAAAATAAAATGCACGATTAGCCGTCCGCTTAGACGACAGCTGGTTTTTCAGGGGGTTGAAAACACAACAAATGAAGGGGGCATAAGAGGAATTCATTGCGCTGCAGGAAAGCAAACTCACAACTTGTGCCTCTCATCCCCTAAGGTGGAAATATATGCATAACGTTTACCTTTGCGTTTTCATCAACCTCTCAACAACTTGATAAGCTGTTGTCAATCATCCTACAGGGTATTTTAAAGCATTTAAGCTTTTGTTATTTAGATTAGACCAGATCCTCTGATTGGCTACAGGGATAAACACAAACAGACAGAAATAGATTGGACAAGACATGACAAACAACAAGAAGTACCTCAATCTTAAATCTTTATTGCTGATGTTTCACTCAACAGACCTTGATCAGACAGAGCATGCAATAAACACATTTCCACAACTATTAAATAATCATGGAAGTTTGAAATGTCTACTGTTGTCGAACACGCAGCCCTTGTAGCATCTGTTCCAATATTTATATAAATGCAACAGCTTGCGCAGTGATTTGCACTATTTACGAAGGATCCCCTGTCCATGATGTTTGGCTAAACTCCCAGACCTGAGTAAGTAGGCCTACACGGCTCAATGTTTGTAATTTAGAAAAGGATAGGCAAAGAACTCCCCTCTAATGTTAGCAGACATGTTGTGAAGTGGGTCATTATGGGTCAAAACAGTTGCACGTCCTGTCAATAGCCTGTTTAGACATCTGCTAGCAGAGCATGCTTGCCAAAACCATTGGTAGAACAGGTCAGTTTAACACTTTTACTGCTGTTGACGATCCAGCTCGTCATTGATAGCCTTTACTGTATGGTGCCGTTGACAGTCTGACTCGTCAAACTTAAAGTAAACTTGTTTTGACTTAGGCTACTGTACCTCTGGGCTGTCCAGTGGTGATCGCTAATGGCGGCGGTTTGTTTACATAAAATGTTGACGTGCACTGAAAGTGAACATCCTCCATAGAAACTAGTGTTGCCCGATCCCGATCACGTGATCGGATCGGCCGCCGATATGGCCGTTTTTATAAGATCGGAGATCGGGAAAAAAAAATCGAAAAAAAAAAAAAAAAAAAAAAAACTTTTTTTTTTTCAATTTTTTTTTTTCTGGGAGTACTGAAAGTTACAGGTAAGGTGAATGCGATATGAAATGTAAGCTTACCATAATCACAGTAATCCTTAACTTAATGTGCAACATTGTTTTCTCTCTCAACAGTAAACAAATCAACATAAAGTTTAAGTGTATAGAGGGTATCTGCACATTTCGAAAGTGAAAAATTAAGGACTTTTTAATACCTCTAAAATGACAAATTAAACATTGGCCAAATTGTCAAATATTAAAGCCAGACATTGTAAAAATAACCGATCTACATGCTCACAACGCCTCGCAATGTAGATCTGCTATTTTCACAATAGAACCGTGTTATACAAAATATACTTCCTCAACTCTTCAGGGTCGGGGGTCCCCAGTTAAAATATGATTATTTTGGGGGTCACGGCCTGAAAAGGTTGAGAACCACTGAACTAGCTGCTACTGCATACTTTTAAAGCAGACTGGTTAATTGGTTCTTAACTTATTTTGTTTCAACTTTAAAAATGCCCAATGTTTTACCAGTTTTTATATAGTTTGTTGATTATTTTTGATGCTGTAATGGTCTATTTTATTTTATTTTTTGAGGTATTGAACAGGTTTTAAAAGTCCTTAAATCGTGACTTCACTGCCAAATTTCAAAGGCCACACCAAAGGTCCGCTGCACAATGATTGAGAAACACTGCACTAGTAGGCCTAATTTTTTTTTCTTAATGCCTTGCCAAAAGATCGGATCGGGAAAGATCGGGATCGAATCGGAAGCAATAATATTTGATCGGTATCGGATCGGGAGCAAAAAAACCCTGATCGGGGCATCCCAGAAACCCATTGATCTTGCAATAAAGAAGCCTCATTATCTCGAAAAAATACATTTTGATCCCAAGGCTGGCCTTTTTCACGGCAAAACAGTGATCGGATGATGGCATTTTACTGACCGCCGACATGACCCCAGCTTCTTCTTCTTCTTCTGGAATAAGGTTGAAAAAAGTAAAGTCACAAAAAACTTGCATAATTTCCACCCGGCCCTTCAAAATAAGAGCTTCCGCCTATGGGAGGAAGTCGTGGCAGTTTGCATCCCTTCATCCCTACAAAGTAATGGCAGTAAAAGTGTTTATGTCAGACTTGCCACTTTTATTACAAGAAACGTGCCAAATTGGATACAACCTGGCCTTAAATTCACCCATATTTCTTCATTGCTCCTTTCACTAAATATGTTTCTTTCACCTTTTAATTTGTATACACTGCAATTTCAGGTTGTCAACCCCAGTCAAGCGATTTTTCTCATTTCAACCTGGCAGCAGGCCTAAACAAGTACCCCTCATTTGGACCGATAAACACACAGCGGTTGACACTCCCTTTCCAGCCAAGCCTTACAGTAACACCGCCATAATAAATATTGGATTTACACTGCAAAATTCTCGTTTGCATTGATTAGGTTTAGATTTATTTTTGCCGGAGGGGTTTTGCTCAACTGCATTTGATGTATTGATCAGACGACAAACACACATTTTTATAAATATGTATGCCGTACTGTACGTCTATCCCCATAGGTGGATCAATGGCGTGACTTTCAGTAATGAGTTTTCAGTCATAATCGAAAGGTTATTGAGCAGTTGGGAACAATCGGCATTGCATGTTGAAAATCATCACATTCCACTTACAGTGTGTCTTGTGGTAAACAGCTGTTTTCATAGTATTTCTTCTTTATTTAAACTCCAACTACAATCAACATCAATGATAGCATCCCTCCTTTAATCATTCCTTTTAATCTGACACATCAGAATCAATCTTTATTGTCACATCAGGTTACAAGTATGGTGGGTGAAATTCTTAGTTGTGCAGGCTCATCATTGTAGTTAAAAGATAGAGTTATCTCACAGAGAGGAGAGCATAAAGTACATGACTAATCTGCATAATACAATAATGTGACTAAGAAAGTGCATAATAAATAAAAGTCATAAATGTGCATGTATAAAAAGAGTCCCTTTGTCCTATAGTGCAGGGGTTTTCAAAGTGGGTGACGGGGCACCCTGGGGTGCCGCGACGGCAGTCCAGGGGTGCCACGAGATCATTTGATAATATTTGGAATTTATTTGGACACTTGAAAAAATATTTATCATTTTAAACTTGAAGTTCTAACCAAAATTGCTATTATCTCAACATTTTCCTCGCAACATAATCACTAAAATATCGTCACTGTCGGGCAGAAACCTCGTATCTCCAAGTTTCAAATGTGTACGTCTTTTGGTAAAGCAAAGCCCTGCTTCATCATACAAGACTGTCGCACAAAACTAGTGAAAACAGCCGATCTACAAGCACACAACGCCTCGCATCGCGAGGCGTTGTGTGCTTGTAGATCAGCTGTTTTCACTAGTTTTAGTACATTTTAGAGATGATAAATACAAATCGGTTTTGGACATACAAGGTTTCCACCCGAGAACAACAATATTATTACATTATAATGTAGGGGTGCCTTGGATTAAAAAAATATTTATGGGGTGCCCTGAGACAAAAAAGTTTGGGAAACCCTGCTATAGTGTTACAGTATATCATCGAATGCCTCTTTCAAAACGGACAGATCGCAGGGAGCTCAGGTTTAAAGCCATGCCTGCAATTACACGTTCCTCTGCCGGCCTCACCCTCCAGGGAACGTGGAGATGAGAAACCTGCTGCAGTTTCACTTGTATGCGTTTCTCCAGGTTAATTTATAAGGCAAACGGGGTCCTAAAATAATAATGTAGCGTAATCAAATCAAATTGGGAGCCAATATTCTAAATTGTCATTATGATAACCATTTCGGCTTATATTCAGCAGACACTGGCAATATCAATCTGACAGGCTCTGGCCCGCAGCACGCTTTCGCAGTTCGCACTTGAGTTATTGGCTTGGCTATGTAGCAATATAGTGCTATTATATAGTCTGCCCTAGTGCCTGCAGCCATACAGGTATTGTGACCTATCCTGTATAAAAGTGCCCTTAGATCATACATGGGCAACTGGCGGCCCGGGGGCCACATGCAGCCCCCACCTTCACTTAATGCGGCCCGCAGATTAATATCAGAATACTGACATATTCTTGATTTCAGCTGTTACAATTCCAAACATGCAAACATGACCCTTTTTAATTCCTTCAGTCTATCTTAGTAGCTTAATGACTAGAAGTACTAAAATGTTAGTAATTCTTTTCGTATCCTGATATCCAATGTATTTGTATCACGTTCATAAAGTTAACATGAGTATAACTAAATGCATTTCAAATTAAATTTGTACATTTCAGGATTCCAATTAAAAAATAACCAAAAATATTCAGGATTCCAATTCAAAAGAAGCAAAAGTAGCAGATCTACAAGCTCAAAATGCGTCGCAGTGCGACGCATTTTGAGCTTGTAGATCTTCTATTTTTGCTTCTGTATGAGATACTAGAATGACAAAGTAGGATGTAGCAATATGCATTGTGGCCCTCTGGAGTGAAGGTGGAAATATAGTGGCCCTCTCCATCATCAGAGTTGCCCACCCCTGCCTTAGATGGTCGGTCACAGACACAGTGTAAATTTGCGTTGAACATGATACCACGAAGTTGGTGGTTCTTAATCCTCTGTTGTCCTGCCAAGGCTCAGAGCACACTATATTAGGAGTGGAGTGAGGCCACGATAAGATCAGTGTTGTCTAAAGTGTGTGTGTGTGTGTGTGTGTGTGTGTGTGTTTAGTGTGTTAGTGTGTCAATGAGAGCAAGCTGTTGCAGCCTGTTGGGGCAGCTAAACTTAGGAGATTCAATTGAGGTCAGTTTAATTGAGGGAAATGTACGTCTTTCTACAGTACACGGAAGGCAACTTTGTTAGCTTCAGTGATTTCATTTAGATTCATTGCTCTAGTAGGATTATTATACATGTACTGTGGGACATCATTTGTTTGGTTAATAATCACAATAAACTCACTTTTGATTTGACAGTGCTATGTTTCATCGTCAGCCCTCAGTCGAGGGTTGTAATTGTCGCCTATTCCACAGTTCAAGGTGCTTCAATGAGTAGCTACAGACTACAATGAACCAAATACCAAGTCATTACTCAAACACTGTACCGTATGTGCATTTAAGCCTGATCTTCTCCGAGGAGAGCAGATGGTTTAAATCTTTAATGTAGGTAATAATCTCTAACACATTATCACAATGTTCCCCCTGGCTCTTTCACAGAGGTGAATTCTCTAATCATGGTCAGCCAGAATATTTGTCACATAACTCGGTTTGTGTGGTTTGAGGCAATTTCTTTGGCAATAAGGATAAAGCAATCCTACTATATTAACCGATTGATTGTTCTCCTGTAACCTCCTCCTCAATCACTGGCAACTGAACTAGGTCTTGACTTATCACCTAAATGATGTTGTTTGTAATGGAAACGTAAAAATAATAAATGGGGCATGTGTTAGCCTAGAGGTGTGGCATCCACTTAGATGTACCCAGGGACGTGCTGGGCCCCTGATTCAGCCCGGGAAAAAGAGTTGGAGAGGCCCTCATTTTTTTTTTTTAATATATATTTCGTCGTTGTCGGGTGGAAACCTTGTATGTCCAAAACCGTTTGATTTTTATTTATCATTTTAAAAATGATTCAAACTAGTGAAAACAGCCGAGGCGTTGTGTGCTTGTAGATCTGCTGTTTTCACTACTTTTGTGCGACGGCCTTGTATGATGAAGCAGGGCTTTGCTTTGCGAAAAAATGTATAAATTTGAGGAGATACAAGCTTTCTGCCCGACAGTGACGATTTACTTTGTTGGCCGCCCAGCCCCCAAAATGGACATTTTATTTAGATTTTTTTCCTAATGGCCGGCCTGGACAGGCCGGGAATGAACCGGCCGTTCGGGAGTTGTCCCGCTTTTCCCAATGGCCAGCACGTCCCTGGATGTACCACATTCATTACACACACATTACACTTAGATGTGCCGCATTCAGTACACACTTAACACTTAGATGTACCACACATACTACAATTGGTCTTTTTGTATTATTTACAGGGGCTTTCAGATTTCACATCAATCACGGAAACAAGGGTTTCCCTTTCCCCAACAAGACAAGGCAACCCTAGAGAGGTCACAGAGACTTCAGGCAATTAAGCTAAATCTCCTCCTATTAACTGTAAAATGGCACCGGCGGTGTCTGCACGCATGGTCAGACAGACATTCCTCACTCCGCTGTTGGTAAGCCAGCAGTCACGCTAACCTGTAACGCTTGTCATCATGGACAGGTGCAAGTTGAATAGTGGTCCGTTGGCGTGGTGGCCTACTTTTGTGCTTTTAATGGCCCTCCTCATCGGCACCACGGCACGGTTCCAACATACCATCTAGCTGAAGTTTATTTGCACTGGTATGCAGGTGAGATCCTGTCGGGCTCTTAAGAATGAGCCTCTTAGAAGGAGGCCCAAGGGGCCCAGTACCCTGACTTTCAATTAGTCTTAATGAAAAAGTTGATAAGTAAGTATAGGGATGGTGGTTGGGGGCATCGGGGGGACAGATGAGGGTGGTTCAATAAATGCTATATGGAAGCGCTCAGAGCTAGTGTATTAGATCAATGGGGAATGTGAAATATGTTCCATCTTACCATAACTTGTGAAAGAGAATCGATGACACTTGATCGTGTGTTACATCTACAGTGTAGTTGAGTTCTGCCCTTGAATTTAATCACTTCAACAAAAAGTGCAAGTTCATGTTAAGTCGGGGGGTGCCGGCTGGCTCAGACAGTTACTGCAGCAGAAGGATGAAGTCTCCTCTGAGGGAGTGGGGGGGGGGGGCTTTTTATTGTATATTTCATTAGTCAAAAATATAAATAGCATGTGGTACAGTCAGACATTAAGGCTAAAAGGATAGTCCTGGGGACTTGTTTCTAATGATTGTACAGTATTCAATTCATCAACATAAAACAGGGGTCTTCAACAGGGGGTCCGGGACCCCTAGGGGGTCCTCAGAGTTACTACAGGGGGTCCTCCAAATATTTGTGTGATAGAATTTTTTTTCTCCTTTTCTATATTAACTCACTTAGCGCCGAGCGAGCCAGATTTCAATATGAATCTGCGCTTATAACGCCAGGAAATAGCTATATTGAATCCCCAAAATCACATTACATAAACAGGTACACGTGCCTGCGAATGCCACAGGATGACCACTAGAGTGAGCCATAGCCAATAGACTTTCCATGGTCCCATGTTAAGTCAGAATAAAAAACAAGGTTCATGAGATAACAGGATGGTACAATGACATGCTCTCCATTGACATTCAATGGACAGGCCGCGGGCCGCCATTTGAGCTCAATACTGCTCAATTCGTGCTTGATCGTCTCAAACCACCATTGGTATGGGCATCGGAACGTATATAGATGCCACACAGAAAGTTTCCGAATCAAAATCCGACCTAGTGAAGCTACGTGAGGGTCGGATGGTTTGCATTGAGCCTAGCGGCTAACAGAGGCCTACGTAAACAGGAAGCTATGGCTTAAAGGTGACGTCATAATCGTATCCTTTTTTTTCACGGTTTTCATCTGTATGCTAGTCGAAGGTAAGCTAACCGTTCCGCTCCGTCTATCAACCCAAATTAAAAGCTTAAACAATGCTTTTATATAAAAGTCGCTCCGAGTCGCTCGGCACTAAACGCCATCATTAGTTAGTCGCCCCGAAAGTCGCTCGGCGCTAAGTGAGTTAACCACTTGAACCCTAGCGTCCATATTCTGAGAACTTTAGCCAAAAATAGCAGATCTACAAGCTCACAACGCCTAGCGTTGCGAGGCATTGTGAGCTTGTAGACTGGCTATTTTTGGCAAAGAGGTTTGGTGTAGAGGGGAAAAAGAGCAGACTAAGTACTGAGTGATAGGTCAAGTTTATTAAATATTGACGGTTCAAGTGGTTAAATATCTGGAAAGACAAATTTACATGAACCCAAAATGCACTGATGATTGTACTGTCAAACGATGAAACTATATGGTATCTATGGGTTGTGGGTTGCTACATCTTAGCCTGAAAACGTTGAAGAGAGAGAAGAACATGGACAGAGAAGAACATGGACATGGTTATGTTTTTCTGCCAGAAAGCCTCGAGGAAGACGTTCTCCTTGTCGCTGCACAGGGTCTTGTGAGCACCAAGTAAGAGTCCGACCTCCGTCTCGCAATCTCTCTCTGCCCTTGGTTTTCTGTGTCTATAAGACCTATCTAAATCTAAATAAAGTAAGAAATGCCCCAAATAAATCTAAAAATACAAAAAGTTACAGAACTAGAACTATAGAGTTTAGGGTGGTCATCTCTCAGGACAGCTGAGTGCTTTGCACTTTACTGAGGCTAAGTCAGCAACTTTGAGAAATTGCTTAGGGCAAGGGCTACCTTTTGTATGTTGCCTACCACCTCGTTTCTGAACAAAGACCCTGCTAGCATACCCGCAAACTCATGTTTCATGATGTTTCAGCACAAAATTGAACTTTGTGCAGGTGCAGCGTGAATTGATTGTGAGCAGCCATGCATGGCTAACCAACGCCTTTTTTTAGATGGTACTGTACATACAGGTACAGTAGTATAGATTTATCAGATCATTATTGTCCAGTTTGTTTTGCCCCTTAGAACATATTGATTGAGAATGAGCAGGGCCGGCTTTTCCTTTGAGAAAGGAAAAGCCGAGCTTACTATAGGCTGGGAACGTTGCTATGATTGATCACTACAACCTATAATGTTCTGATGATAATATCACAGCATTCATTATCTGTGTCAAGCAGGCTGAGACACATTTAAAACCATTACTCTGTGTGTGTGTGTGTGTGTGTGTGTGTGTGTGTGTGTGTGTGTGTGTGTGTGTGTGTGTGTGTGTGTGTGTGTGTGTGTGTGCTACGATGCATTTGCCAAGTCTACAGACAGAACAGCTGAAACAGCTTGCTTTTCACAGTGAAACAGTTTTATGCAAGCCACGGCTGTATAAACACTTTTTGTGCGTTTTGTGCAGACATGGGTCATAGGTGCATAGGCCTGAGGTCCCTATGCTATTGCGTCGTTTTAGACCCCAGCAGAGTCTTCTGTAATTGGTACACAATAGGTTATAATATTGTAACTTCGCATAGGTCTGAGGTCCCTATGCTATTGCATCGTTTTAGACCCCAGCAGAGTCTTCTGTACTTGGTACACAATAGGTTATAATATTGTAACTATAATGACGACAACATACTTACAACATACTCACTCTTCAAAATATTTGTCTCCATATAGCCTGTCACTGTAGTCTGGTTGCACCATAATGATGTCGTCCTTTATTATAATCCCCATTTCCCTGTGCCTTTTCATACACGTGCACAATCCTAAAACATTGTCATCGCTTACCCCAGACAGATGGCATGCCTCCCGAAGGAGATTTGGGCTCTAACGAGTGGACGTCTCCATTTAGTATTTTGTTTAATAGCACCTCTGTGTATTTTTGGTGGCTTTCGTCAATGCTTTGGTGAAGACGGCAGCAGGTAGCAAAAGGCTTTTCACACGCAAGGCTACTGCGGTTAAAGTGCGTCCCCCTTGGTAATTTGTTTTTCGCTGAGGTGTATTTTTTTTTCCTCCACCCTCTTCTAACCCTTGCAGGCCATTCAATCTCAATCCCTTGTAATGCCTAGGGCAAAACTGTGTGAAGCACTCTCTTTGTTACTGACATGTTGAGCGTATTAAATGCATCAAAGTGAAATGCCTGTGAATTTTCAATGAGCTATGCCCATATACAGTGAGTTATCATCTGCAATTACGCTAGGAATCAATCGTTATTGTTCTCTCAACGAAGGCAAAAGTGGGACATGACTTTATTTGCATGCTATTTCATCAGTCCTTTTCTCGATGCTCTCTTCAGGACAACAATAAAGAGGTTTTGACGTTTTGGAAACAATGTCACAATGATGCCTTTAAGCTATGACACAAAATTCAACAAATTAATTAACTTTGACCACGGTGAGTATGTGGCACTGGCGTGTCTGCTAACTCACGGGGTTTGCTGCTGTCTGTCATCCTGACATCATATCAATTTAGACAGAAAGAAAGGGCAAACCTTTTTTTTTTCCAGACACTGCTGGCTGTGTGCCCTTTTCCTTCTCCATTAAGAGCCGTGTCACTCTGGCTCTGCGTTGCACGTCGTTTCGGAGAACACGTTTTATTAGCTTTTTGTTTGTTTAGTAGTTCCTTGCAAACAGTGGTTAATGGCCTGTATTTACCCAAATTGTTATGGCTCTACTATTAACACCGGCATAAATCTGGAGATATTGCAGTCCATAATCTTGAGATTGTGTAAGTAATATTAAAAGATGAGCCATTAGAGCCTCTTCTCATCACTATTTGTGACTTAGCCTCTGAAATACTAATAGGCTGGTGCAGGTTGCAACCCAGTGGGCTAATTGCATGCATGGGATCTCAAAACCTGCGTTCTTCAGATCCAACAGAATCATGTCGCTTTGGAGACCACTAATGATTCAAAATCATTAGTCGGCTTGCCATCACGACCAGTACAGTTTGCTGCCAAGAGTGATCCATATCTACGGTAGTTCAGACACCCAGCTCAGTCTTCATGAGGACACCCAGTCCCAGACCTTTCCAGTTTCCACCCAAAGAGGTGTGTGTGTGTGTGTGTGTGTGTGTGTGTGTGTGTGTGTGTGTGTGTGTGTGTGTGTGTGTGTGTGTGTGTGTGTGTGTGTGTGTGTGTGTGTGTGTGTGTGTGTGTGTGTGTGCGCGTGTGTGCGTGTGTGCGTGCGTGCGTGCGTGCGCGCGCGCGCGTGCATGATAAGACTGGTAATAAATTCTAATAATGGATGACAGCCTAACGTCTAGCTGTGTTTCTCTATAATCACACAGATCATATCATACAGGTGCCACAGAGCTAAAGTTCCTGCCTACCACCGTGGACACTGATGTTTGATTCCTCTCTGCGGCGCCCCGGTGTGCCCGGGTGCTCCAATGAGCGCAGTTGGCCATGTTGGTGGGTGGTAAGTGGGCAGGGGACTGAGGGGAGGCCGTTCTCTGTTGCACCGCCGGTGACTCCATACTCAGGGCACCTGTTCAGCAAGGAGCAGAACTGGGACACGATTAGCCTGGAACCATGCAGGCACGTGAACACATACATCAAAGGGGCCTTGAGCCCCTGCCCTTTTATCTGTCTTTAAAAAGTGCCCTCTCCAGACCATGGATGCAGTTTTTACTATGGTGAAAGAAATGCAAATGCCCTCTTTCCATGCCATACCCGAAGGCAGCATTCAAGAGAATTGCCTTGTCCAAACTCTCCTGAACTTGAATGCAGCATCATAAGTTGAAAGAATTGCCCTCTCTGTGTAGAAATCCATGCCGTTACGCCACATCTCATTGACCTGATTATGCTTAGTTTAGTGTGGTATCAAGTACCGAAAATAGCCGTCCTCCAAGCTCAGTGAGCTTGGAGGTCTGCTATTTTCAATATTTTCACCAAAAGGCCCTTTAGAAATTTCAACTCCTGCCTCTCTAACATTCTCTGCACGTCCTTGCCTGGAACCAGACCAATCCCACAATGGGAGGAATTAGGATAGCATGTTCCTCTGCATGCGCTAACGTCCTCCCTGTGAAACTCCTGACTGTCAGGTGAAAAGAAAATAAGAGCTTGGTGACTACACGTGTATCGGAGGAAACGTGGTTGTCGATAACACCCCACCCTCCACCCGACAGACCACACAGGGTTGGCAGTGACAGGGGCTATTAGTCCAGTAATTTTAGGCCAAAATTAGGCTAAACCTAAAACAAATTGCAATAGTAGCAAACTCAACTGATTTTGTATCCTCAATATGTCCTTAGTGAGAGAAAAAAAGTCCCAAGGAATCCCATCAGGGGAAAGTTTTGAAAACGACCTACCTACCTTCACTTACTATACACTATAACGGAAAATATGACTCCCAAAAAATCTGCTTTAAGTGGGATGTGAGGGGTCAAACTAGGGGTTTTTAATTATTCTGAATCCATTACAAGCATTTGTTTTGCACGAAAAACATTCCTTGGGCTAAAAACGGACCCCAAAAGACAAGAAAATTGATGACTCATCACTAAACCATCGTTTTGAGGGGCCATTTCTTGCCCAAGGAATGTTTTTCGTGCAAAACAAATGCTTTCAACGGATTCAGAATAATTAAAAACCCCTAGTTTGACCCCTCACATCCCACTTAAAGCAGATCTTTTGGGAGTCATATTTTCCGTTATAGTGTAGTGTATAGTAAGGTTTTTTCATATAATGACTGGACTATATAGACCTGGGGTGAATTGGCAATGACTAAATTGGGGAGAAAATAAATAACCACAGGGATATTTTTAAAGGACAATATATGAACAGTGTAATTTCCTTTGGCCGTGATGGGAGATAGGATAACAGTTTATTACGTTGGCTTCTGTATCTATGCCTTATTTTGCCATGGCCATGGGACGGCCAGTGGTTGAGATCAAAGAGGATTTTTACTTCGTAGCTTCTTCTTTATCTGTCAGCACAGTTACTAATATGATGCAAGTGTTGCAGCCACATCTCTCAAAGTCCAGGTTTAGTGAAGTATAGGTCTTAAAATGTTTATTCTAGCTCAGACCCTTCATCCGTAATAATAATAATAATATTTTTTTGCCAGACATGGCAGCCTTGGAAGTAATTATGCTAAGTTTGCCCATGAATGACAAATGACTTTCAGAGTTTGACTTAATGCTCTCCTATAGTCAAACCCATCACAGCCTATTTCACAACAGCCTTGAGCAGGAGAGGGAATTAACTTGTTTTGAACTTAATGACATGCATATCGTCACTGTCGGGCAGAAACCTTGTATCTCCAAGTTTCAAGTTTGTATGTTTTTTCACCAAGTAAAGCCCTGCTTCATCATACAAGGCTGTCGCACAAAGGTAGTGAAAACAGCCGATCTACAAGCACACAACGCCTCGCGGTGCGAGGCGTTGTGTGCTTGTAGATCAGCTATTTTCACTTTAGTTCATTTTTTAAATGATAAATACAAAACATACGGTCTTGGACATACAAGGTTTCCACCCGACAACGACGATATCCTCGGCGTGACACTTAAAAGTGGCTTTTAATGCTCATCATGCAGGAGAGGTGATGGATTCACAGCACACACTGACACTTTACTTTGGCACCAAGGCCTGTTGTAAAAGCGCTAGACGTTAGCTTTTGTCAAATGATACACTTGGCTGTGCGTGAAAAAGGGTTGACAGCCGTGTGAAAAGAGTTTGACAGATGATAAGCTATCGAATTTCATCCTGACCCAACCTCTTCCACTCCATATCATATTTAAACTCGTCCAGTAATTTACACTGGTGACCTACTGTACACAGTATGGTGGGCTGGGATGCATTAATTAGTCATGTGGACCAGTGAACTAGTTGGTTGCAGTAACGGTGTCCTTAAGTATACTGTACCTCTGAACTGCTGTTTGTCTGTTGCTGCAAATTAGAGCGGTCTATACTGTTTGGCCAAGTCAGCAAAACATTACGAACAAACAAGCCAACAGAAAGTGAGAAAACTCACCACTGGTGTATGTCTGCATTCATTCCATATATACGTATGTAGGCTGCGTGTGGACAGTCAATCTGTCTCTGCTAAAGTAGGATTAGCAATGCAACACGTTTAAGGTTAGATCAAGGGTTGTCTACTGTTAACAGTCAGTCAGTATCATGATCACAAGAACTATGCACGAAAACAAATTTCACACACTTTTTTACCGCTTTCTACAATAAAGTTGATTCAAATTCTTGTGCCTATGAATTAGTAGGATTTTCAAGATAACAGAGATTAGAGAGAGACTGATACCAAATACTCAAAAAGTATGCGAATGGTCCGGATTACGTTAGGATTTCCACTGGCCTGTGAGCAGCAATTTACATTTTCATATTGTCTTCGCTATACCCCGTTTATACAATGGTTCATGTACTCCTGCATGTGTTGTTGTCCTGAAGAACCAGCTGTTGCCCCAAAACTTCCATCAACTTGACCTCACCCCTTAACACTTTCACTGAGTTCTCCCTGCATGTACTGCACTTATCTTGGGTTTAGTTGGCTGGGTAACTGTAAGACTCAATGCTGTATTTCCTAGGTTATGTCTACCCACAGAACGGACAAAAACTCGGGGTGAGAGCTCGACTACGGAGCCTCTTTCCATGCTCAACTGCTAAAAAGTCATCCTCCAGTATCCAAAGCAAGTGGCTTTCTTCCAAGGCGTTCTCTAGCTCACTAGCTCTCTCTCTCTCTCTGTCTCTCTCTGAATGCGTTGTACGACAAAAGCAAACAATGCAAAAACGTTGCTCTTGTTGTGTGTCATGGTTGTTCGGCGAAGTATACATTACCCTGAAGATTATGTTGCTTGTCTGCTCTCTCTGTTGTCTAGTGTCATATTATGTCTTGTCCTCTGTGGTCTTGAACTTGAGCCAATATACTGTACTAATAAGCCATGATTACACAGACCTGCTTTAGCCTTCGGACACACAATCACAAGGTACTCATCAAGTCTGATGTGTTTGCTTTGGATAATGCACTGGACAATTCAAACATGTCTTGGGGCTAATTTCATTTTTGAGATTATATGAAATGAGGGAGGGCATTACAAGGAGTTGTTGGAGAGAAGGGGAAAAAGTGAATGACTTGAATGTATGGAATTGCAACATTAATGATTATCTAATCTATGAAATGTGCACACACAAATATACTTTAAGGAGAATATTGTCTGTTATAATCTGTATTATAACCTGTTGAGTTGGTGAGCGAATTGGTTGAGAATTGGGTGAAAAGTGGGTGTGTTAAAGTTGACCTGAATAAGACTGTTATATAAAAAACATATTAGCCTATTTTAAAAATGCTGATCAAGGGGAATGTATTAGAGCAAACAATCATAAAGCAATTCTGTTTATGTATGTTATGCAAAACAAGTGTAATCCTTAGTCAAACGTCTAACACATACACACAAACACACTGTTACTGTGTATTGCAGTCAGTTCACATAATAGGCAGATACGTAGGAGACATGGCCTGTTGGCAGGGGGCTACAGTGTGGCTGGTCTTGCTAATGACACATTTAGATGTTTCTGCACTCCAGGTACAGTAGGGGTTCTGCGGTAGCAAGACGAGTGAAACACTCCACTCTAAGGACGCTGCTGCCAGTTACAGGGCCCAGACGGAGGCTGTCATCGTTACAAGCCCATTAAAGAGTTTCCACGGGGTTCAGTGGCCACCGTCTTATAGAGGCTTTCTGCCAGAGGATATGTGCACTTATGGGTATTCGATAGCACTAATTAACTCTGAAGTCCAGAACCAGTAGTGGTGGAAATGCTTGTTTGAGTGGAATAACTTTTGCCAATGAACAGAGAAGTTGGCACGCTGTTTCTTAATGGCATCACTTTTGAATGGGTTTTCGCTTTGAAGGAGAGAATCTGTGGCAAATTACTGGCTTGAAATGGGTCAGGTTAGTCTACACGATACATTAGATAGGTAAAAAACAGTATTTGAAACAGAATTAGCCTAATTATTACCTATGTTTGGAAATTAATTTGGAGAATGAAATGCTGGCTCTTTGCCACCTACAATTAAACAGTGACATTTCATTTGAATGTTTTAAGACAGATAATAACTAGCATCTGTGTTAATCCGACATTAACCCTCTTCTTCTTCGTCTACAGACAGTGTCGAGGATGAGCTGGAGCTCTCTGCAGTCCGCCATCGCCCAGAGTGCCTGGAGCAACTGGAGTCCCAGACACGTTTCTCCCGTAAGGAGCTACAGATTCTCTACCGGGGCTTTAAGAATGTAAGTGACCTGATTCGTGTGGAGCCAGTACAACCTCACCCAGTGGTGACTACTGGCTAGTAACTAAGTCCATTTACTTAAGTACTGTACTTTAGGTCAGGGGTCTTCAATGTTTTCAGGCCAAGGACCCCTTAGCTGAGAAAGAGATGAAGCAGGGACCCCCTCTACATATTGTATTGATTTTCATCGATTTCACAGATAAATTCATATGCTTGTTTGACAGCATTGTCATCAGTCTATTCGTGTTTTTAGTTAACTTGACCAACTTGCCATTTTCAAACATTTTTGTACTTTTACTTATTGTACTTTAAGTACATGTGGATGCCTACAATTTTGTACTATTACTCAGGTACATTTTGAATTCCAGACTTTTACTTGTAACAGAGTATATTGCAGTATTGATACTTTTCCTAAATAAAACATGCGTGTACTTTTTCCACCACTGCCGTCACCTGCAATACCAATGCAATGAAGTCTTTGATCTCGGATCTTTGGTCTCTTACAGACATCAAAAAACATTCCCCTGGGATTGAATTGTTTTATTTATTGCTCTTACCTCTTTTGTAGAGAAGTTTCAATATTGAATCTGCATAGAAACTCCAGTAGTTCAGTTTTGTTGGAGGGTTGTTTTCAAGGTTGAATGAAAACTAAATTCTCTTCCCGTCTTGATTGCTGGTGGAAACCAGCAATTTGGTGACATAATTGCCAACATATAAGGTGCTGAATCACCTTCATATAGTGGTAAACGCCATCATCAAACTTAACAATTCCTACGGAAATTTGAAGTTGTATATCTCTGCTGTCGGGCCGACAGCAGACTCCAAAATTTTAATTTTCGGGAAAACGAGCTCAAGTGGAGTTAGGAGGTTTTGACCGAAGGGCTTTTTACTACTTTTCATTGGTTCAATATTATTTTAACCAACACACAGATGTAAAGGGTGTTCAATAGGACATATTTATGAAAAAAAGAGAAGGCCAATCGGGTGGAGTTAGCTGGTTTGGCAGAGAGTGTGGAGTTATAAGGTTTCGTCCCAAGCACTTTTTACTACTTTCCATTGGTTCACTATTATTTTAACCAACACTCAGATGTAAAGGATGTTCAATAGCCCTGATTTATGCCAACAAAATCAAAAACCTCAAAAATTGAGTTAAGAGGTTTTGGCCAGACAGTGACGATGTCGATATTCATTCTGGTGATGTGCATTCACATAATAATAATGATGAGCATAATTAGCTCATGCCTTGAAGCACATTCTGGAAGATTACTGATGATGAGCAATCCAAGTCACACAGTTCCTGAGCGTGGCCCATATAAAAAAAAAAACTACTTGCTACACTGTCACCTTTGCAGTAATGCCGTAATGAGATGACCCAGAATTAACTCAGCCCAAATTGTCTGGCGACAGAAGGGAGAAGGTTGGTGAGTTGGAGCATGTGTCCCGATGACACAGGAATCCCCTAGCTGCAGCTCCAGCTTCCTATTGCGCTTACACGCAGGATTCAAACCCTGCACTGCCTGCCCATTAGCCATTCTGCCCCCTGGAGACCCCCACTAAGAGGAGACAAAGGTTTTTAATTTGTGACCCACAGTCTGCCTGATCTCCACAAGTCCTGCAGGTCCTTTCATGTTATGCTGAGGGTGGATTCTAATTGTTTGACGTTGAATCAAGCCCCTGTTTTATAGTTACCGTAAGTCACATTTTCTTTTCACTACTGTGCAATTACTGTAGGCAGATAGGTTGGATGGGCACCACTTAAAAGGTAGCGGTCTAACAGTATGGCATGGCACTGAAAGTTACTCCTTGTACTGAGCTGAGCTGCTTCAGTTCATCGTTTGTGTATTGCTCATCTGCGGCTGGGGCCCAGTGGCAGATTTAAGGCCGGGATTTAAGACCTGACTGACAAATATAGGCTGGCACAGTCCCAATTATGAGCGGTTTTGCTCTTTGTCCTTGGTGAATGGTATGTGGAAGCAAATCAAATAGCTCCAGTCCAGGGTTATCAGGTGCGGGCGGCTAGAGGAGGTCATCCGTCTTTACAATGAACTTTATGAGGCATCCATTTATAGCCAACATGTGGTCGAGGTCGGGTCAAGGCCTGGCTTCAGAATAAGCAGCAGAGTTAAGAGTAAGACCTTTGAACATCAAGAACTTACGCTAAATGTGACCTTCAAGTGTGGCATTAAAACTGAGCCAAGTCCCTTGGGAGCGTGTCGACATTGCGACATAGCATCCGTTTGACGGTTCATCCTTTCGACACGGGTGAATTTTAACCTGGTGAAAAGCTAACCGGCCGATGCGGGTGAGTAGCTAACCTGCCGACGTGGGTGAGTGTTAACCTCTATGCCTAAACCTAACCCAAACCCTAATCCTCAGTAACTGTGACGTGGGTGAGTAGCTAACCTTCCGACTCCCTTAGTCGAAGTGATGGGACGTAGGAATAGCGAAATTTCCCCAATACCTTGACCCCATCCTCTAAATTATTGTAAGGTATGACCACAATGTTGTCACATCTGAGGACATTGTGGCCTGTACCTGGACGTCAAGTACACCGGGCATTCACAGTTGATGCTGTACAGTCCAGAATGTCAGCAGGGGCATAGCATTCTTTGATCAGTGGACAACCCCTGTTTAGACGTACCCACAATACGATTCATTTCCAAATACAGTCTGCAAGCTTTCCCCGATTAGTGCTGGCAAGACATTTCACGCCTGGCTGGGTTTTTGCTTTTCACAAATTGCATCTGTGAGCTTTGTGGTCATGCATGAGCATTTTCACAAGCATATCGAATGGATGCAAATGCAGTTTGTCACCTCTCACTCTTTCCAACAATACTGGCAATATATATATAAACAAACTAATTGAGATGGACGTGGACAACTGGAAAGCTTGCACCCCATTCCTTACCAACCATTACGTTATATAACGTGTCAGGAATGCTGATATTGCAGTTCTTCCCCAGACACATTCACCTCAATATGTTCCACAGTGAATTGCTGCAAGTGAAAGAATCCCATTAATTTTTTGCATAGAGGATTTTATTATCTCCTATAATCCAAGGTAGACTTCACGAGCTACTGCACATGGTTGTAAACAGTGCAATATGCTCCTATACGACATGGCCTGTTTATGCAATCAGTCTAGTTAAGAGTGAAGGAACTACTCATTCCATAAACATAAATCATTGTGCATGTCTTTCCAATGTCTTAAACCAAAGTAATAGTTTAGCTGTCTCCTTAGGATTGCAGGTTTTAAGTATTTCTTCATGACAAAAACAAAACAAAACATGTTTTTCTTTTAACCTATTTAGACCTGAGGCCAATTCTAAAAACGCCTTCTAAATCCTGACCTTTTATTGAAAGACTTTGCTATATAACTTTTGCTATATATAAATATAGCAACAGCTAATGTTACACAAATTTGGGTTACCGGATTGAAAGGTATAACGACGAATAGGTGTTCCAGGACTAAATGGGTTTTAACCCTTTAAGTGCCTATCCCGAACATGTTCGGGATATTCGGGATCAAAAACAATTTTTTATTTGCTATTTTACTTACCCCGAGCTGCTTGGAGCAACGTGGGTGGTCCCGGCTCGCCCAGCGCTCACCAACGAGAGACGCTAGATGCTCCGACGATTTATTCCATTGAAAATGGTTTAAAATAAAGTTTAGAGCCCCCCAAAAAAAACCTCGGTACCGGTACCGGTACCGGGACGTATTCCAGGGTGCCTATCCCGAACATGTCCGGGATATTTAATAAAATGAATTATTTAATCGGAGGCCTCAACGAAGCCCCGGTCTAGACGTCCATCCATGCCCGGGACTTAGACTCGGCCATCCACGGGCCGTATTCGCGCTAACGGCCGCATCGCGCCGCCCACTCCAATAATAAATCACATCTTTAGACAGGATTTTCTCCGGATTGTGTTCCCAGACCCAAAGAGAACGTTTTTTGCGGCTGAAATAGCTTTAGATCGGGCTTCTAAATGGGTTAGCATTTTGGCTAGCTTCCTCCTCTCGTCACCCATAGCATTGACTGGAGTGAAAACACAAGCCAGTTGGGAGAGGGTCGACGAAAGCTATAAAGAAGGTCTATGGAGAAATTTCTGGCACTCTAGCGCCCCTTGTGGCCGGATGGCACTGTATGAGTTAAAATATGCACACCGTTCTTGTATCTTCGTCGTTCTTTGTTTTGACCCGAATCAAATGTTTCATGGTCATCATTATTCATGTAGCTGGCTGGCTTGATTCCAAATGTCTATGGAGTAAATTAATGTGAAATTCCCTTGGAGCGCTTACATATTTATAGATGGTACAAATCACCATCACTCAGGGCGACACTGCATATCAATATATTTTCTACACAAACTCTTGAGAGAGAACAAAAGTGCCACTTTTATTGAGTTGTGTTACAGCATAATCATTTGGAACTCTGCTGTACTGACATTGGGCAAGGAGATTCTACATAATCACATTGTTACTCTATAAATGATTCTTAATGGAAAAGCAATCCCCCCTCTGCGTCGCTGTGTCTCTGAAAGGGCATGATACAAAAAGTAATTGGGAGGGAAATGCTCTACTGTGCGCTTTGCTTTAATGATCACCCATAGCTTGTAGCAAAAATGCTAATAAACAGCTTACATCTGGGAAGAGAAAAAAATCTGTCAATCTTTGTCAGTCTCTGCATAATATGCCAATGGTCAATACACGAACATGTGAAATTTCAGATCGATTTGCCAATTGCATGTGCCATTTCAGATGGATTGGTCAGCCCACTATAATGAGAAAAATGCATGTGAATGGGTAAGAAACTTAATTGAGTGTCGGAGAAATGCTAATTAACAGCTTAAATTTGGGAAAGGTGAAAAATCTGCTCCCTCACTTCCTGCATATGCCAGTGGTCGATGCCCATGTGTAATTACAGATTTATTGGTTAACCCACTGAGGCGAAAACTGGACGAGTTTTTTTTTTCCCATTTTAGAGTAAGATTTCTGTTCACCCAACAAAAAGACTTCTATCAATTACACACCTCATGAATTCTTGAATTCATGTAGATTGTTTTGTTTTTGTTGCATTCCTGAGCCAATAATGTGATGACCGGGTCATTGGTCAGTAGGAGACTCAGGGGCGTCACAAGGGGGGGAAAGTGGGACTGTTCCGTGGCCAAATACATATCATTTTGCGGGTCATTCACATGAAAATGTTTGAGCACCATTGACACAAAAACATAGGTTTTTCAAAAAACCTTCAAAGAATTTTCAAGATTTTTCAAAAATAGCAGATCTAAAAGCTTGCAGCGCAGCACTCGGTGCCGCGATTTGAGCTTGTATATCTGCTATTTTTCAATAGTTAAAGCACAAAATAACGCAGTGAATCCTTGACCCAGCAGGGCCCAGAATTTGGTGCGACACCCCCGAGCAGACTCAGTGGAGACACTTTGAGTCTCCTGCCAAATTATTGAATTAGGAATGCGACAAAAATGAAATAATCTCCATGAATCCAAGGCTTCATGGTGTGTGAAATTGAGAAAGAAAAAAATGGGGGTGATATGTTATTTGTTAAGTATCCCCTCTCTCGCTCTTCCTCTCTCTTTCTCTCTTTCTCTCGCACGCACGCACGCACGCACGCACGCACGCACGCACGCACGCACGCGCACACACACACATGTTTGTTAACATCGATTATGGGGACCTGCGCGGGTTTGCATCGATTATGGGGACACCACTTTCCTGTGGTCCCACAGGCCTGAAAAACTGACTTGAAGCCAACGTCATTGTATGCAAATATCGGACCTGTGATTGGCTAGTAGTGTGTGAATCTCTCATTCTCCCATTCTCTCACACACTCACACAAAAACTGCAGGAAACATTTTTTTTGGGGGGGTCCCCACTGTGTTAACACACCTGTCATATGACATGAAAACGCGAATTGAGGGACTTGCTTAAAAAAAGCACCAGACACTCAGCAACACTGCCCCCTATCTCCCTGAATGATAATAATTATGGGGACCTACGATTTTGTCCCCACTGTGTCAGACGTCCCCAGCATGTGAGTGTGTGAACATGCGTATGGTCCCCATAAGTATAGCTAGACAAACGCACACACACACACACACACACACACACACACACACACACACACACTCTGTATTGTAAACACACTGCATAAGCAGACACAACATGGCTCCAAGCACAAGGCAGGAGGTGAAATTAGATCGTACATTGTTTAAATTGCTTTTACTTTTGCACTTTTAAGTGCACAAGTATTTGACACTGCACTGCGCTGCTCCACCGTGTTGAGAATTAGTTGGAGGGCACGGACAAACAACAGCCCCTCTAATTAACGAGACTGAGAACAAAGCAAGCCAGCAAAGAAATAGCATAGGTCAAATCTGCATTCAATGCAGAAACTATGGTTTATTTGTATTCCTGACTTTTACCATTTTTGTTATGGAGAGGATTGATGTCTGTTCTACACCTGTCCAATTACTCCACATCCTTTGATACAACTTAAACGTTTTGTCTGCTTATGGGGATAGAGGTAAACCATGTATTCTCAACTTCTTTTAAGTTCATTCTTTAAAATGCATTGTTCCATTTTCATCTCTGCATTCCGCTCCTGGCTGAAATAGAAGTTATTATTAACGTCAGGAAGATCAATATTATGAAGCTATGCAGTGAAAAGTAATAGAAACTGCAGCTTAGGAGATTTTAGAAAGATGAAATGAGATTCAATTCAATTACACTTAATCTCCTATAGAATCAGGTTAAAATCTGAAAAGAAATTATACCCCGGGATGGACTTGAGCTCATTTTAGTTTCCTTCTTCTTCACTTACCCCAAACTTCAAAGCAGAGCAGGAGACATTCTTGGCCTTGCCTATGACGTGAAACTGGGTTTGTGGAGAAAAAAAAACGAAAAGACTAGTCTTAAGGGACCCTTGCAACAATTCTGGGGGCATCCTCTTCAACGGGGAACACAAACAGCCTGTTTGACGCAAGAGAAAAGAGGATCGACTTTCCTCCAGAGGCCTGCCCTCACACAGCAGGCTACAATTCCTCACTGATATATAGAGTGGTTGGTTGAAACGGAAACGCGGTCACAAATTCCTCACTGGAGGAGTGGTTGGGCGAAGCGGAAAGTCGGTCACAATAATAAAGATACCACACAGGGTCCCATGGTACCTCCTAGTGTTCTCACACTGGGAGGAATCCTACCACCCGTGGCGTTCAGGTCTTCATCATCATCGTCACAGAAACAATCAAGTGAACATCACTGCACACTTCATTTAGACATACAGTACAGTACATGAAAGACAATCTATATCAACAGCAAATGACGCCCAGTGCTGGAATTAGGGGCATGGGGGCCCCTGGACTTGAGTTATTTGTTGGCCCTCCTTACAGTACAAAATGATAAGCTTTAAATACTCTAACATACTGTATGACCAGAACACATTCATCCCAATGGATTATAGTGACATAATTTAAAGCACGTGAAGAACAAAACAAGGCCATTCTGGGGGGATGACAAGAAAACTAGTATGCAATGAAGAACAGCGAGTGGTACCTACCTACCAATAAGTTAATAGAGTTATGAAATACTAGCATACAGCACATTGCATCATGTGCACACATTCTAAACAGATTTCTCTTATTTAATCCCTGTGTCATCAGTCACAAGTGTACAAATGTAAATGTGGGGTTTAGCTGCCTGCACTACACTCACTTCCATTCAAGAGAGGGAGGGAGAGAGAGAGTGTGTCGCTCTCCATGGTGCTTAAATTTCAGATCCTTTTTAAACGGGCAATCCAAGACAGGTCTGGCCGTGATGGTAAATGGTGCATTTATATAGCCCTTTTATCAAAGGCACTTTACACGGATTGTGCATTACATTCACCCATTCATACGCATTCATTAAGCGTCCCGCGAAGCTTGGCCAATGTAACCCAGGGCGCGTACAACAAACTTGTACAGCAAACTTGCACTGCCGGACATTTCCCCTGATTTGAATCAGTTATGCATAATTGCATTAACAGTTTTACTGACAGATGTTATTATTTATTTATTGGGTCTGGTGCCAGCAAAAGCACCTTACCTTTGCGACGTTATAGACAAAGATCTATTCATTTTTATTATTATTATTATTATTTCTCATTACATAGATGTACTTTGGCTATACTGGCAGTAGAGGGCAGCCTCATGCAAGAATTAATGTGAAATGGCCGCGGTCGGCTGCCATCCGTCCAGACCACTGGATCGCTACAGAGCAATAGACCCAGAGAAAATAACAAGGAAGTGTTTTGTTACTCCATTGATGCTAACGTCCAGTGGATTTTATTTTTGAGAGCACTATTATGGGAGATGTGTTAACGGTACACACCCGCACGTCAGTTTACAGACATCAAAACAAGGTAAAAAAGAACGAGCCAAAGAACGTACTATTGGCGTCGCGCCGGCGTGAAAAATGGGGCGAACGGGAACGTCCAAAGCGGTAAAAGAGTTAATGACCTACATGCTATGCTGACAAGCTATGTGCCAGGTATTCCTGCTGGCAGCATTTTGGGCACATTTATTTATCTATTAAAACGTCTGTTTTGAATTTCATTATATCTATTTTGAATTAATGTATTAGTTATTTATTTTGAGTAGAAGGAGAACACAGCACCACCGTTAATGTCACACAACCTCTAGAGGGAGCTTGCGGCAAGTTGTGCATCCCATGGGGCCCACACCACAGTTTGCTATACTCAAAGGCAAATCAAGGTGCTTTACATACAATGTAACAACAAGGCTTAAAAGGGCAAATAAGGAGGAATAAAAATCAATAAAACAGAAATAAAGGGAATAATGTTCAAAGTCATTTCTGCAATAACCTTTTTAACTGTTAAATTGATCTTAAATCCGTATTACTCAAAGATTCAACTTAAATTAAAGTGGGGTTCCACTCTCTTCTTCGATAAGAGCATTATTCACTTGACCTTCTTGTACACTACCTGCAATAAACTGTATTATGAAACATTTTAGAATCTCATCCTACCCTTTCAGTTCTTATAGTCAGTTCTAGTGTGAACAGTGAATTACAATTAATGGCATTAATTTTCTTTGGTATAGATCAAATAATTACACAAACTGTGTGCTGTCTGAATTAACAAACTTGTCACTTGTATAGATGTGAGTAAGCCTTGGATATATTACTCATGCCATGCTTTGACCTTTATTGGAAAGAGCACAGGGGGGCTGTCTAGAAATTGTAGGCTTTCTAAATTACCTTGATTATATTACCAATGGCTTTACCTCATTACTCCTCCCATGCATTACTTGGTAATGCCACAGTTCATATAGTTCAAGAACATGCGGTCTGTACCTTGAAATTCACTACAAGCTGTTCTTTCATTCTGAAAAGGACTCCCAGGTCTATTTTGAAAGATAATGGCTTGTGCATTTTCACTTAGGCCTATCTATTTGCTCACTCAGGCTTGATAATGGGATCTAATGGTTCTGAAACGAGCCTCTGCTACACCTTCAAAAACAATAACAACACCCCACAAATAAGCCCACAAAGAACCTGTGACATATTCCTCATCATCACAATGAGGAATATGTCTATATTTATTTGCGTCCGTGTTGCACAGGAGGGACAGCCGCACCTGGCATAAATTAATGGAACACTTTCATTACCATAAGAAATGAAATACTTTATTTTGTTACTTTTATACATTTATACATTTTGTATTAAGTAGCGATGTAATAAGCGGGATAATTGACGGTGAGCAGGTCATTGTTGAGAAATAAACCCAGACGGTGTGATTAAATCCTGATTAAATCCTTTTATAATTGGGGTGGTTGTATTTTTTCTCCCTGCTCTTGAGACATTTAGATTGTGTCTCACCTAGACATAGCCTCGTACCCGCCCTCTTCCGGAAACCATTTCATTCCTCCTGGATAACGGAAGTTGGTCGTTTACTAGGCTAACCTAGACACAGGATCTGACACAACATTTGACCTGATGGTCAAGATAAAATGTATCCCCTGAGCAAGCAGGTAGGCTGTATTAGCTCAATGGTGAAAAGTTCAGCACTTGGGGCGCCTGCTGACCTACCGGTCCAGACGCATACCACATAGGCTCTGATGCCTGACAGCATGTCGTGGGTTCGAGTCCCGACAGGGATGGATTAACCCCCGCGAGGGCCCCTGGCTGAATTTTTTTTAGGGCACCCCCCACCCTCCACCATAACCCCCCCTCCCTCTCGACGCACACTACCCAGCTCGGATTTTAAGCCATGATGATCATCTGTGGGCCAAGAAAGCACCTGTAGACAACATATTAGGGGCCCACAAATATAAATATTTAATTAATGTATACATTAATTTTAGTAAATTGTCAGTGACCACGCCCAGTTCCGCCAAGGGCCCCTGAGAGCCAAGGGCCCCTGCCAACGGCCCCACCGGCCCCAATGGTTAATACAGCCCTGAGTCCCGATCCCGACGACCTTTGCTGCATGTCACTCCCCATCTTTCTCCCCATTTCCTGTCAGTTTACTGTCCCTCTTATCAATAAAGTCATAAAAGCCCAAAAACAAATCTTTAAAAAAAGCGCTTGCACAGGAAACGGGTTCAAATCCAGGGTAGAAGAGAAAAGTTACATAGTGCAGCTTTTTCTTTTTATTATTATTTATGGCTTTTTCTGCCTTTATTGATAGTATATACCGGTAGATAGACATGAAATGGGGAGAGAGAGAGACGGGGAGTGACACGCAGTCACGCAGCAAGGATCGTCGGGATTGGGATTTGAACCCGCGGCAGGCTGTCAGGCGGTTCCTAGCCTAGGTGCCGGACCGCAAGGCCAGTAGTCCAGGCTAACATAGTGCAGCTTTCGTCGTTTTTTTCCAAAGACACATTACAATAATTTGTGAAGATGAGAAAATGAATGTCTTGTTCTTGAACCTACAGTACATTCTGCATTTTAACGCTCATAATAATTAATGCTTCACCCTCACAGACAAACCAGCTTTTATTTGTTAATATTGATTGCCCACTGGCAGTTTTCATGAACATTCAATACAACCACTCTGAAATAGTGTGACTTATCTGTTCAACCCTGGTTCAGATCTAACGTAGCAAATTGACATGTGCGGGCTGCGGGTGGGCAGGCACAGCCTGAGGTCTAACTTGTTGGAATAACGGGAGTCAAATATTGACTGATCCAAGTATATTTTCTCACCTGAAGCACCTCAAAACTAATAAGAAACACACCTGGTCATGAAGGGCCATGCTAAACTAAAGATATATTGGTTGGCTCAAATCTTTCATTTTCTCTTAACCCAAAGGCTCTGTGTACTGCCGTTTTAATCCACAAGATTCAATTCCCTCTGATGTTTATGATCTCTGACCCCCACAGACGTTTTTATTATAGTGTCAGGGTGCTTCTTTAACACTCCTGTACTCCTAATAAACATTTACGCTCCCAAGTGAGATGACAGAGCTTTTTTTTATCAGTGAGGTTATTTCTCTCCTGTCGGATTTGATCTCATACCATCTGATTTTTGGAGGTCATCTAAACTGCCTTTGACCAAAGACCATGTACTTGCATTTTGCTTCTTGTACCTGTATGACTGGAGACAAATAAAACTTCTTAGAGATTCATTGATACAGTAGACAGACAGACTGACAGACTATGATGGGATGTGGATGAGTACTGTTAGATCTCTGGCAATTTAATTTAACCAATAAAAGTTGTATTTTTCTTTCTCTATTGTGCGGTTATCGTTCATGTAATCAATTTGACTAGAATTGATTATCCAATTTACCCTCAATTAGAAATTGATTTTGAGTATCTGTGTACGCCCTTATTGCTTGATTCTCAAATCTCAATTTCATAAACCTCAATCTCTTTAGAAATTAAACCCTTGTACTGTTTAAAAAAATATGCCAACTTTTCTCATTGATCTCCAGTCAAATGTATTAAAAACGACCCCCATTCCTTACTAAGCAAAATATATATCCTATTCCAAGCATAACAAATCAAAGAAACAACAGCAGGATGAGTTCATTGGTTGCATAACAAAATTGTATAATGATTACTCAACATCTCCTTCTCCCTGAATTTTATAAATACAGTAGCCTATAGGCTACAAATGCAATTATAATATTTAATATTTTACAACTGCATTTATAATCTACTTACAACAGACTTACAACTCAAGAGTTCTCGAAGTCATTTTGTTCATTCATGAGATGTCACAGGCTGCAGGGCTAATAGACTTTACTTTTTATTTATACTAATAGTGTATGTTTCCTCTAAAAGGAGACTGTAAAGCATGTTCTGTTTTCTGGTGATGCATACATGTATTGTCTCCTCTCCTCTCCTCTACTGACTGCTGCCAGATAAGGTGTATTTCGTTGAATGGCTTGTCACAGCATTACAAGGTTTGCAATTGGGGTCTTTCTTCCATTAGGCGTATCTGTGACATGCTCAGTCCGGCAAATCACTTTCTAAAACAATAAATAATCAATAAAACATTTCACATCTGTTCCGAAATGTTCCTAAAATATCATGACAAAGCAAAGCATAAAATTAAAAAAATATATATTTAAAACTACACACTTTCCATTGACATAAATGAAAGAATGGGGACTTTGTCCCACTGCATAACTCTGCCCCCTGCAGCAAAAGAGAAGGGTTTTTCTGGTTGGCCAGTCAGGGACCAATCAGAAGGCTGACAAAGGTTGAATTAGCCAGCCTAATTAGCAGGGTCACGCTAATGACAGCATACCATGTCTGATAGTAAAGTTTGCAAGAGTTGAGTTCTAGAAATAACTCTCTTCTACCTATTCCAGGGGTCTTCAACAGGGACCCCTAGGGGGTCCTCGGAGTTACTAGGGGGTCCTCCAAATCTTTGTGTGATAGAAACCTTTTTCTCCTTTTTTTATATTAACCACTTGAACCCGAACTTTAGCAAACAATAGCAGGTCTATTTTAAGAGGTTTGGTGTAGAGGGGAAAAAGAGCAGACTAAGTTCAGAGTGAAAGGTCAAGTTTATTAAGTATTGACGGTTCAAGTGGTTAAATATCTGAAAACACAAATTGACATGAATCCAAAATACACTGATGATGTGCTGTCAAACGATGAAACTGGAATCTATGAACAGGTTGAGGGGGTTCCCTGCTTCATCTCTCTCAACTAAGGGGTCCTTGGCCTGAAAACATTGAAGACCCCTGTCCTACAGCATTGCTTGGCTGAGCATTTCTCTCTTCACCTCTGCTGTGTGTTATGGTGCAAGACTCAGCAATACTGTCTGATGCTGTCTGAGCACTGTGGCTCTGGGCTTTTCTACTCTGTCTATTGTTGACACAACAGTGCATAGAATATTGGGATTTAACTCACTCAGGATAAGACCATCAGCTATAAATTATTAATGTATAAAATGTGATTTAATACAGTGTACATCAGTGGTCCTCAACCAGTGTTCCTCAGGTAAATGATGGAGAGTTTGTAAACAAATGGACCCCTATCGATCTTTAACTCTTGAGAGAGTAAAATGAAACCAAATTGACCCTTACGGGTCCATCTGGTTTCATTTTACGCTCTCAAGAGTTGAATGATTGATAAACATCCGCATTACTTAATTTACAAGAAGTCTACTCTACACAATTAGAGGATGTAGAAGAATTGATATGTTATATAAGCTTTTGCTTGTCATCTCTCCTACCACATCAATGCAGCATAGAACTGTGGACAAAATCTGGTCTGAGAGGCTAAATCTCATCAAATGGTGGTCTGTGGCTCAAATGCCGAACAAATAATGGACCTTGATGTGAAATGGTTTGAAGACCACTGATGAGAAGTGTATACTGATCTGTGGTATTTCTCTCTCCAGGAGTGTCCCAGTGGTGTGGTCAATGAAGAAACCTTTAAAGATATCTACTCGCAGTTCTTTCCTCAAGGAGGTACAGTACACTGCAGTATTATATAAGAAAAAGAAGGTGCGCATCAGCAATGGTTTTCTCAGTGGAGTGCTAGACCTAAAGTCACATTTACATAAGAAAATAGGAATTAAATTCCAAAAAGGTAGCACATCCCCAATTTTTAAATTAGGAGGACAAAGTACTCACATTTCCACTTATTTATTGGCACACACCAAAAAGGAACGCTTGCACGTTTCGGCTAAGAGCCTGACGAAGGCTCTTAGCCGAAATGTGGAAATGTGAGTACTTTGTCCTCCTAATTTAAAAATTGGGGATGTGCTACCTTTTTGGAATTTAATTCCTATTTTTTATGTACACTGCAGTATTCTTGTCTATGAGAAAGAAAGACAAAAAGAACACACAAAGATTTAATTCTCAGCTATGCTCCACCAGTCAAATAAAACAATACTTTGAAGTTCTAACAAGCCTTGATTTGTTTTTATGGGTTATTGTGTGTCGTGCAGCTTGAAATGAATATTCATTATACTTGGCCTTTTATTGAAAGTAGCCTCCCGGGGTGTTGTTCTAATGCAACAGAGGAATGCTTCCCAGCAGGCCTTGGGGTATACACACAGTTATTGATTTATTGTTGTGCCATGTATTTGTTATTTGGATTTGGTAATACTTTGCATGTTTGTTGAGATTAATGTTGGTTATTTGGTTTATTAATTTGTTTTCATGTGCAATGGTTATGAAACCATAGGTGATGGGGGTGGCTGTGGAGAAACCCCAGCCCCTCTTTCTGTTGCATTAGGCTGCGCTTTGATGGATCCAATTTTATTGTGAGAGGCTGCTACAATAAAAAATAGTTTGGCATATACAGCTGAAGACATCAACCTCTCGTTGGTCTGAGGGCACCAGCACACCCAAGTTCGATCCCGGCTGGGCCCCCCTGAGTTGGTGTCGAAGTGTTGAACCCCTAATTACTCCCGATGTGCTGTTTGTTGTCTTGCATGGTTTCCTTCACCATCGGTGTATGAATGTGTTTGTGAATGGGTAAATGTAATGCACAATCTATGTAAAGCGCTTTAGATAAAAATGCTATATAAATGCACCATTTACGGTGAGATTTCACTCTGGCATTGAGAGGGTGGTTATCTGGCAGTGGTCTATCAGACCACTGCCAAGCAGAGATTTGGCCAGCCTACCTATTAAGAGGATGCCAACGATCAACTGATGTCCAGAAGGGGAGAAAAGGAGACTTTGGGAACTTATTGCCGATGCTGATCGCCCATTCCACTACCCAGTCCAAGAAGAATTGGCCATGCAGGCTTTTATTCATGGGACACCGCACCGCACTGACTGTCTTCGGAAGCATATGCACCTGTCTGGCCCATGGATCGTCTCTGATGCGCTATGAGGGAGAACTGGCAGAACCAATTCTGCTCGGTATGCCCATGCACGGTATGCCCAGCTTGTCTTGGTGGAAGATGACATGGAATGCCAAGGAGATGCAGCAGGCATCTCCAGTTTTCAACCCCCAGTCACGAGGAAGCAATGAGGCATAGGAGGGGGAGGGGCTACCACCCCCAGTATGGCTGCTAGTAATTCATAGAACCGGAGCATAACTCATAACTCTAACCATGGCGGCATTCAGCCTCGGACGCAGCCTGCACTCTTTTTCATGCCAGCAGCTAGAAAACGGCACCACGACAGTGCATCAGCCCAGCCAGTCCTCCAGGGCGCTATGAGGGCAGCTGATGAGGGGACAGCGACGCCAACCCATCCAGATGTCCAGGGTTCTACAACGGGTAATCGGGGCAGGTCCACAAAGCCTGGCTCTACTTCACTGACAACTGTCCGTCCAGCCTCCACTAACACCAGTACCACCAACACCACCAACCCAGGGCCCACCAGAGAAGTCTCTGTGCAAAGCTGTGCAGGAACTGGTCCAGAGGAGCAGTGAGGAACAGCTGCAGGGGCTACGGGAACACTTCCTTTGAAGTTGTAGCCTTTGATGAGGACTGCACCCCACGCTAAGCTGGACCTGACTATGAGAACTGCCGTTGGTCAAAAGGGCAGTTGCCAAACAGAAGGGAAGCTCTGTAAGCAAATGGACTGGGCCATGCATGCACTGTGCCGGCAAAACTCTCTGACGTGGTCTGGATCTGATCTCACCAGCCCAGAAAAGTACCGGGTGGACTTAGGGAGACCTTCCACACCGGACTTGTCTCACACAACCTGCCAACCACACAACGAGAGAGAGAGAGAGAGAGAGAGAGAGAGAGAGAGAGAGAGAGAGAGAGATGCAGCCTAGAGTGATGTTCCCTCAGCTCTCATCTCAGAAAGTCATGCAGGAAGCTGCTTTGATAAGCCAATAATACTAGAGAGAGAGGGACGGACGGACGGACGGGAGGAGAAAGGGGAGAGAAGAAAGGGGAGAGAGGGGAGAGGAGAAAGGGGATGAGAGTGAGAGAGAGAGAGAGAGAGCTAGAGAGACAGACATGTATTCAGCCTGGAGTGTTCTCTCAGCTCTCATCTATGTAAAGATTACTTCTCAATCCAAGGAACAAGAAAGACATGCATGAAGCTGCTTTGATAAGCCAATAATACTGAAAGACAGATGATGGCGAACTCTAGCTGGCGGCACACTACACTGGAAGCAATGAAGCATATCATAAAGCATAAACAAGTGTTGTCTCTTAGTGGTTGTTGTTTTCCTTCAAAGAACAACTTCTGAGAAAGTTGAACAAAGAAGCTAAAGTCTTCCCCTTGGCTTTCTGAATGTGTGAGTTTGTTTGTTACGCCTAATTTAGCCTGCGTCATATGGTTGTTTCGCTCGATGAAAATAAACAAATTTTTTTATTTACCCTGAACAACACAGTTTAAGTTACTAATCAGTTTTTAACCATTTTGTTTCCAGTATGCAGCTGATAAATATTAGGGATTGTGTCACTATAAGTGAATGCATGTGTTTGTCTTTCCAGATGCATCGACGTATGCACATTTCCTCTTTAATGCATTTGATACGGACCACAACGGATCTGTGAGTTTTGAGGTAAGTTTAGAGATGCCGTTTTACACTGTAGTCTCTGAAACTAATTATATTTCACCACAGCTTCATTGCTTGACTGACAAAAGACTCATTGAGGACAATGATGTCTTCCCCCAGCTCACCCCGGCATATGAACTAGTCTTGGCATTCTGTCAGTGTTGCCAAGGTTCACGAGAGAAACAAGCAACCAGGTCTATGAAAGCAAGACTAAAATAAGCGACACTCAAAAGAAAAAAAAGACAAAAGTGAAAGTTGTATTTTAGGCTACAGAATCGTACAGATGCAATATATGTGCTTCCGTCAAACACATGGACATATTAGACATCTCTACTATCCCTTCGAAGTTATTTGGTGTGTGTGTCTGTCTGCACTGGCAGAGTGTATGTCCTTTGTACAAGGCATTCTTGTACTTCTGTTATTTTAGGTCTCAATATCAGCTTTGGCCCCCTGACTAAGACATAAAAAAATAATAATATAATTTTCATGTTAATAACAGAAGTTTGTTCTTTTGGCTCCATTTAATGGTCGAGATCAATTTGATATGATTCGACTGAGTGATTTAGCAACATTCTTAATGTATAAGGCATAATAATTCAGCTGTAATTTGGGGTATGTGCTGATGGTACTTCATCCATATTCATACAGTATGTAGGCCTATGCTCCTTTACAGCCTAGATGTTATTTCTATCTATATTGTTTTCAGCTTGTATTTTTTTTGACTAATGTGTAAATATCTACAGTAGTATACTGTTGCTGCTCCTTGCAAATATGCTGTGTGCTTGTGATGATTGATGACGAGTGATGCTCGCGCAAACATAAAGGCTCAGTGAACGCTCTTTTTTGATTGCAGGATTTCGTTATGGGTCTCTCCATCCTGCTTCGAGGCACTGTGCAGGAGAAGCTCAACTGGGCATTTAACCTCTATGATATCAACAAGGACGGATATATTACTAAAGAGGTACTTAGGGATCATAACGGTATCATCAATCATATACTGTACCATGTGGATGGATCGTTGCTGACTCGATCATGTGTCACTCTCCACGCGCTAGATTGCCAAGTGTTATTGGATCCGGTGTCGGGAGTGTGTTTTTAATTAAGAGTAACATTTCTCCTAGGAAATGCTGGACATCATGAAGGCCATCTACGACATGATGGGGAAATGCACATACCCAGTCCTCAAAGAGGAAGCGCCCCGCCAGCATGTGGAGATATTCTTTCAGGCAAGTCTGTCTTTTGACAGGCCAACCCCTATTATGTTTTTGATCCACACTAAAAATCTCTTTGACAAAAAAAAGCAGATCTACAAGCCCACAACGCATCACAGCATGATGCACTGTGAGCTTGTAGATCTGCTATTTTTGGTGAATGTTCCCACCAAGTACTGTATAAAGTTAAAAGTTAAAATGTCCTTGTGACATAAACTGTATCTTGGGGATAAAGGTTTACATATCGTCCTTGTCGGGTGGAAACCTTGTATGTCCAAAACTGTTTGTTTTCTATTTATCATTTTTAAAAGGATTTAAACTAGTGAAAACAGCCGATCTACAAGCACACAACCTCGCGCCGCGAGGCGTTGTGTGCTTGTAGACCAGCTGTTTTCACTACTTTTGTGCGATGGCCTTGTATGATGAAGCAGGGCTTTACTTTGTGAAAGAATTTACACATTTGAAACTTGGAGATACAAGGTTTCTGCCCGACAGTGACGATATGTATGAACGGTAATAATATGACATAAAGTTAAGGTGCTACAAAGTGACAATATGATTCAGGGGTGCCGTGGATTCAACAGTTATTTACAGGGGTGACTGAGCCAAAAAGGTTTGAGAACCACTGCCATACGCTACCTCCATCATGGATTCAGATTGACAGTAGAGTTTTAGCTCTGGGATTTGGATTAAACCGGGAAAAGAAGCTCTGTAGCAAACAGAGGTTAATGACACTTAAGCCCTATTCATGTCCTATATTGAATATTTTAAATTGTTCTGAACATTTTTTTAAACCTTTTTTTTAATAACCAGCTATAATGATAAAATACCCCAAATAGGGACACTACGTTAAACATAGTTAAAATTCTGTTTTTAACTATGTTCTGTTTTTAACTATGTTCTCCACAAATAAACACATGCAATAATATTGTGGTTCAAAAATCACAGTCACAATATGAAGTGCTACAATATGTCGCATGACAAATCGGGAAATATTTTGATTTAACCACATGAACTCTCGTATTCCTATTCTGGGGTGAACAATTTCACGAAAAGAATCCATCTGCAAGTTTACAAACAATGCATTTCACACTCTTATTTGAACTGCATGTGTGTTCTTGTAGACACAGCATTCTACGTGCCTGTTCATCTTCTAATCTGCCCTTCTCTCCAACAGAAAATGGATAAGAATAAGGATGGCGTGGTAACCATAGATGAGTTTATAGACTGCTGCCAAAATGTAAGTTTCGCCTGAGTTGGTGTCACAGTTCTTCCAATGTTTGCATATTAAGTCGTTTCTAAATATTTAATTTGTTTTGACCGCAGGATGAAAATATCATGAGATCAATGCACCTCTTTGAAAACGTCATTTAACTCTCAGTTGACTGCAGAAGCTCTGGAAAAGACCATCAATAGCTGACTTGGACTCATACTGTGTAATAGTGTACTATGCAGACTTAAGGACTTTTGAAAATAGATAATATATTGTCCATTGCAGTTGGCCACAGATGTGAAAGGGTATCAGTCATGGTATCAACGGCTTGCCACCCCAGAATTAGATTGAATAATAGATGTAATCACTTGTTGAACTTGAGTCACATGAAGTAACATAAAACAAGAAGCAAGAAAGTGTGGGGGAAAACAAAGGGTTAACTCGCAGTCGCTTGGTTTAATAATTCTTCTTCTCTGGAAAAACAAACTCTGTTTGAAGACTGGGTTTCTCCATTTGTCTCTGGAGTGTCTTTTTGTTTGAACAACTGTTCTGCAGACTGCCTCAGCCCCTGATATTATCAACAGAATATAATAATGGTTTTACACAGAAGTCAGTGTTTTCTCAGTAGGTTTGGTGTTGCTCTGGATGATGAGCACGGCCTGTTTCTACCGCGTACAGTTGGCAACGCTGACAGGTTGTTTCGAAAGCGAGTGAAATCACTGTGAATTTGTACACACTGCATTATTAAACAACTTAGTCAAGAATGAATACAAACATTAGCGTTATATCGGTCACTTTCGACAAACAAGTAAACTTTTTAGCCACCGCTTGACACTATTCCAGAATGTTCTTATAATAAGCTCAGTTAACCGATGTGGTCTGTCCTGTGCTCTCTGAAGGACGTGTTTGGAAAGAGAGAGAGAGAAATATTTACATTTGTTCCATTTTTAAAACTGTACATATTATAGATAATGCTATAGATAAGAACTCTATGAGAAACCTTTCAACTTTGTTCATGTTTACTTGCCAACTAAATAATGAGACAACGCAAAGATTGTGTTATGTCAGAACGGACAGAGGTTTATCAACAGAAGCACACAGGTAGCTATATATTTATCATGGGTATATGAGATTAGAAGAGGGTATCTTTGACACAAGATAAATGCTGCTTTTGATGTATTTCATTTTATTCCTGTACATGTATATTCTTCCCTGTAAAGATTATGTACTGTGTACTGTCTATCGATATGTTGCATTTATGTTTTCAAGCACTATTTTGGAGTTTACACAATGAGTTTATTTATATGGTATTATGGTCGTCATTGTACAAAAAGAGGGTTGTCCATTGTACAGTATTACACAAAACGTCATGCTATGATGAATGTGATTGAACTTGTTTGTTTATGTACCTATGTTTCTTTTGGCAAAAGGTTGACGGGGTGAAGTTGTCACGCTTTATTCTCATCCCTTTGGTTGTTGGCATTTGGCAATAATTAATGCTGTTCTCCATTTCCTCTTACTTTGGACATCTGCCTACATCTATCACACTTGATTGGCTCCTGCTGTCTGTGATTAGAGCTTTGATTGCTTTGCCCCCTAATGTGAGCCAGCACATTGAGTCATGCTAGATGGACCTTTCATTTAATGTATGACTTATCCTTTTACTTGTGGACTACTGGATGGACCCATTGACATAATGTGTGGACACACTGTTTTGTAAGTAAGCTATTAAGTTATTCAGTCTTTCAGTCTGTTCTGCTTTATTTTTCTTCACTGAAACAGCTCAGTGGTAAGACCAACATCAATAAAGGGTAATTTATACTTTGGCATGCCCTTTTTGACAAAGGTCACTTGACAAAATGTACTACATATCTGCATTTTGATGGTGCAAAGAGTTATAGATTAACTTCAAAACTAGTGTTTGGGGAGGAATCCATCAAGTTTGGTTACAAATTTGTATTTAATAATGAGAGAGATTAGTGATATTATCATCTATGTTACCTTGGTGTTATTCTTGCAAATGGATAAATTACTCTAGCTCATAATGTATATTTCACCATCTATGGTCATACATTCAATTTAATGACACAGCCTGTGCCATTTCACTTGTTTTTCTTTCCCTCTGAAAGTAATTGGTATGTTTCCAGACAAGAAAGAAAGCAGGGACGTGCAGTGCTGGCCATTGGGAGAAGCGGGACAACTCCCGAACGGCCGCTTCATTCCCGGCCAGTCCAGGCCGGCCATTAGGAAAAAATTAAACTGTTTGCACAAAATTAAAAATTAAACTGTTTACACAAAAGTAGTGAAAACAGCAGATCTACAAGCACACAACGCCTCGCACCGCGAGGCGTTGTGTGCTTGTAGATCGGCTGTTTTCACTAGTTTAAATCATTTTTAAAATGATAAATACAAAACAAACGGTTTTGGACATAGAAGGTTTCCACCCGACAACGACGAAATATAACTCATGTAATTGGCCCACTGGCTTGTCACTTGTCACAAATCTTTGAGTAGCAGCAAGGCTATATAGAGAGATCTCTCTCTATTACGCGCAATGAGGGCCTCTCCAACTCTTTTTCCCGGGCTGAATCAGGGGCCCAGCACGTCCCTGAAAGAAAGAGGAAAGAAAACCAAAGTTTAACCAAAGTCCCACAACACTTACTGTATCATCTTTCCTTCATATGAAATAATGAGGTTAACTTAGCAGCAACTTAAAAAAAAGAATGAAATAAAATTATTCAGAGATATTGTTGCATAGTAGCTTAACTGCGATTATAAATTCAGAATAATCTTCTAATTTCTTGACCAATTGGTTACACATTCCTACATTTTCCTGGTGCTTCTATCTTTTTCATTGGACAGTTTTTCATTGCTACTTTGGTCATCAGCCCCATGCTGATCAGTGTTACGTTTACCCTGAGTGTACAACATGTAATCAAATGAAACCATTAGGGGTCCATTTGATTACATTATTACACTGTTAGAGGTACAGACTGATCCTGGGCTCCCCAGAGTTGGTGTCAAAGTGTCCTTGAGCAAGACTTGAGCAAGATGCTGAACCCCTAATTGCTTGTGCATCTCAATAAGTTATTCATTGATTTGAGACATGAAATAAATAGCAATCTTGGATGCTTTTTTAATGTCAATGTTACGACTTTAACTTAAACTTGGATTTACAGCTTTGCTTTACACCATATCTAAGAAGAATACTCCAATACTTTACACTTAAGAAGAAAGGACATGGCAGCATGAAGTGCATGAGGTACATTTTTATATTTTCATTGGAGCAAAAGTCCTTAACCATTAGACTAATGCTAAGTTCAGTCAGCCCATTGCATTCTGTTAATATCCTTTTTATATGGTTTAGCTTGCAATGATTTAATTTTAAGTTGTTAAACAGATCAATCAATGTGAGTTCAGTTCATTTCATCCAACACCACCACTTGACTCTAGCTACTAGTTATTTGGCGCCACCTTGTGGTACCAAGTTAAATAAAACTAATTTGGTACAATCCAAATCCATTTGTCAAAATGTCTGTACCCTTGAAAGAAGTGGTTGATCAAACAATATTTATTTCTCCAACTTTCTCAGATTTCTCTTTTTTCCTCACCTGACACATTTATGGATCTAAGGCCTCTTTCATCACTGACTGAATCAGATTTGTTGGATACTGTGCAGTACATTATGTGCAAATGAGAAGTTGACCAGCAAGCAGCATGTTAAACGTGTAAATTCTGGATAGTGCTACCTTGGATAAAGTACTGTAGTTTATTTGTTTTGTTTTTTTGCGGGGACCTGTGGGAATTACAGTACAGAGCCATGCATCTACAGATATAACATCTATGGTGTATAGTTCTGTCAGTGTAATTTTGTCAGGTGCATTTTATAAGAGAGCTACTGTACAATAAAAGATTCAGAATGTTGCATTTGTTGAATTGTTTCAATTCAAGTTAATATTTACATTGTGGCATATCATTTATTTAAAAGGGACAGTTCACCCCCAAAATTACTTTTTGTCTATCGAATACTCGCCCCATGCAGACTCGAATTCATGTTTTTCAATCATTTGAGGAGACTCTTTGTGCAGCAGCAGTACTAGCCTTCAGATAACAGCGTGCAGTGTTATATCTAGATGGATATAACACCGACGAAAGCCTGCGCGCTGTTATCTGAAGGCTACTGCTGCTTCTTTATTAAAAAAGACTCCTATTTAATGTGAGTGCGGAGTGTATTTCTCTTCATATGTATCGCTGGATTCCGCACCCAAGAAACCCAGAAAACCCCTCGGACTGTCACGAGTTGAGCAAACCTTTATTGAAGTGTCTCCATAGGGAACCACTGCTGGTCATCAAAGTATTATGTGATAGAAAAGTAACAATCCTTTTAACCCTGCAAGACCCGAATTAATTTCTACTGGCCAAAAAGAATACAAAAAAAATCAGATGGTGTTGTAGGAGTCCTAATCACAGGAAAATGTAACGTTAAAAAATTAATAATGTTTTTGTAAGGTTTTATAGCCATAAATCATAAATCATGCTCTAATTTGCATTTTGGGGATATTTTTCACAATAACACATGTACATGTTCTAGACATTCTAATGATCACGAAAAAAAATATTACAGGCATATTACTTCTGTTTTTGTGAGGAATAGCTTCAGTTAAAAAGTGAGATGATGTTCGTCCAGACGCTGGAATTTCAACTTCTCTGGGAGGTGTGAATGTCAATCTCTGTGGGGGGTATTTATATGCAAATATCATGGCCAATGGCATTGTAGTACTAAACAATAGGATGTAATGGTGACGTTAATGTGAAAAAAGAACAGGAAAACTAATAACATTTTTTTTTTAAATGATTTAAAAAAATGTTGCCAAAAAGCAACGCTGGGCCTTGCATAGATTAGATAAGCATAGATTAGCATGTACCCAAAAACATATTTATATATTATTGAAATAAGATTTCTCTGCAGTGCTGTCGCAAATGTAATGTTGGTTGAACGGAGACAAAATGCCACGTATGATACCATTTATTTAAAAACAATTCATACGATTCATCATTTCAAATTGGGTTTGGATTATAATGTACATGGCACACCAATTCCCAAACTCTCAACCAGGCCACTCAAAACACCAGCCATTCCATCACAACAAGTCCTTTCCAGTTCACCTTCCATCACTTAGATCAAACTTGGCCAATAATAAAGGTACTCAAATTACCTGAGATATGTTTGCATACAAACGCAATGTATTGAAATTTGGTTCATACAACTCTAGGTAGGACAACAACATCTAACCAACATATTATACCATCTTGAGGGAGATGGTAAAATAATACAGATACACAGAAGTGTGCCATTTTATGAAGAAACATGAAACTGTTTTGTAGCACACATGAGGAACAGCAAATATCTATTATATATAATATCAATATCAGTAAATAACACAATAGCAATAACTCGTTTATAAAACATTGAAATCAAAAAGCAAGGCATACAGTATAAAGCCGTTACTGTATTAAAATGTAAGATTGAAATGTTGAATCTCTTTGTTACAGATAAAGTGGCCAATTGTCATTGTAGTAAAAAGGCAGTAAGACAGTCTAACCACGTTCACCCTGGCATCCCTATTTTGGGCATATTATGGGCAAAGATGTGCCCTTGAAATTAGCCGATCTACAAGCTTACAGCGGGGCCACGATGCCATGCATTGTGAGCTTGTAGCTCGGTTATTTTGATTATGAAAAGGGGCTTATGTGGTTAAAAGCTGAATCAGGTACTGTACACCACTGGTTCCCAAACAGTGGGTCGGGACCCATTTGTGGGTCGCGGACCAATTTTTATGAGTGACGAGTCACCCTTTTATTTTTGGTTCCCTAATTTTTTTTAAATGATTTCAAAACATTTACAAAAAAGAATCCCCCAAAAACTATTTTCAAAATTAATAACACATCATTGAAACTTTTTTTTTTTTTTTTAACTAATTCCATAAAAAAATATACATCCATGAATTAGAGTGGGGAAAAAATACTTAAGTTTTAAGTAGTGAAAATAGCAGCTCTACTGTGAGCTTGTAGATCAGCTATTTTCACTAGTTTGGGTCCCGGAGAGACATAACATCTATTTTATGTCTCAAGCTAAAAAAGTTTGGGAACCACTGCTGTATATGTATTAACACTGCTGGGCACATGGGGTACAAAACCAGTGTCCAGATAAAAGCATGGTGACGTCTTTCCCACCCATGTCAGCTGGGATCTCATTCATGAAACCTGGCACATTTAGGGACAATGCAAGACAAAAAGTCTTGAAGGGGTGAACAAAATGCTAGAACGAACATCCCCAAGGACTGTGAAATGCGAATTACTGTATTTCAGAAGAAAACGAGCACAAGGCTGTTGATGGTGTTATTGTTAATGCCCTGTGTCCTATGACATCTCTCAAATAGTTTTATTTCAGCATTTATAGTCAACACTTAACATGAATTTACAACTTAATGTTTCTAATATATATATATACTGTATATATATCTATAGTTTGAGTGAACACCATTCACACAGCGGCCATTTTGCGCCTTAAATTGGCTAACACATTGTTGTTAAGTTACATTCTGCTCTTAGGTCACACAACTGTGTAACACATAAGAGCAGAATGGCCGCCGTCTGAATTATGGTCCCAAATAACCTCTTGACTTTCTACCTCTTTAAGGATGTGGGCAAAGACCGATGGCAATCAGAAATGACTCAAAAGAAAGTGCACAAGGCGTTATTCAAAGATAAGCCACAGTCCAGAGAACTGTGTAATAAGGGGTTGCTGAAGGATTGTTGAAAAGCTCTCCCTCGGAAAAAAAGATTTTTTTATCTCAAGGTACTTCCTGGTCAAATAAAAGTTAAATACAATAAAAAATAAAGGCAGCTTCGGAATGTTCGGATGTCTGAGTCTCAACAGGCTCCTCCCCCCAGGTTCCTCCTTCCCTTGACAGTGGTTCTCAAAGTGGGGTCCTTGACGTGGTTCCAGGGGGTCCCTAGCTAAATGATTGCTAGTTAGGAACCAAAAGGACCCTTACTGGTCCATTTGGTTCCATTCGTACACTCTCGGGAGTTATGGTGATCCGTGGTCCGAATGCATACCAATCTGGGGATCCTTGAAATCAAAAGGTTTGAGAACCACTGACTGCTTTATGTAATCGAAGATAAAGACGAGGAATTGCCAGGAAGCGAGGAAGACTGACCCTGCGAGCCGTGTGTGTGTGTGTGTGTGTGTGTGTGTGTGAGACCGTGTGGGTAAATGGTCAGGTGGGCACTAGGGACATCTGGGCACCTCGATGTAAAATGTTAAATATAATTGTGAAAGAAAAAAGTTGAAAAGTTGAAGGATAAAATTAAGTCTGTAATGATATACCGTGCTTGTTCACATCATGTATACTTTACATTACTTAAAACCATTTTTCAAATATTTCATTTTTGAGCAGTGCTCCTGGAACAAGCAGAAGACTCAGAGATGTGGTAGAGACTTTTACAGACTGCCCTAACTAGAGCCACACACGCACAGTCGGAAACAGTTCAGGCTATAAAACTGTGGACACACAAAAAAGCTCCTCTTAGAGGAAAGGGTAGTGAGTAGTGACTCAATTGTTCTTGAGTCAGCTCTAACATCTGGCTTTGTTCGGTCAAAAGCCGACTGGAAAACGTGTTCAAAAATGTCCGGGGCTTAAGTAAACTGAAGCGTGGCCTACATCTGGCCTAGATATGGCACAAACGGCTCAAAGTTTGTTGTACGCCCAGGGTCCCATCGACCAAGCTTCGCAGGACATGCTGTGATTGGCTAGTGGGACGGACGCTTGATGAAATTAACTCATAAATAGCACCGCTCAACAACATTAACATTTTGGACAAAATAGCCAATTTTACATCTAGGTGCCCAGATGTTCCTGGTGCCCACCTGACCTGTATCCACTGTGTGTGTGTGTGTCTGTGTGTGTGGCGGGTCAGTCACTGTCACCAGTGGGAGTTAGGTGAGGAGCTGCCTGATCTCCCGGTGCACGTAGCAGAGGAAGTCCATGTAGGAGGCTCCACCGTGCAGACCCTTGTCTTCCACCAGGTACTGACGGAACAGCATCTCCGGCTTGTCCTTCTGCCTCACTATCTGGAGCTGTGGCAGAAGAAGTCATCTCATTGTTTAACCCATTCAGGCCGGGAACACATTTTGCTGTTTGGGAGGGGCTTACAGTACATGTACAGTATGTAGCAACATATTTGTTTTGTAGGCTAATTTCTGATTTAGCCCTATTCTATAGGTTAGGCCTAAATGGGTTAAAGGTGATACACCATGCATATAAAAAGTATTTATGTCATATTGTTTATGTCCCCAAAACGTTTTTCAAAAGGTTTGAGGCTAAGTTACCACTCCTGAATAGAGAGCCTCTCTCATTTTGGAATGGCTCTCAGAGCATTTTCAGCTGCAGTATAAAATTGGCCTGAGGGGGGGGGGGGGGGGTGGCGCAGTTCTGCCCGTTGTGTGTGCAGATATGCACCCCAACCAAACACTACACGAAAAGCCTTATGTCGCTGATGTCGCTGACATCAGCGACGGCAGAAAATCTGGACGGCCTGTTTTGAGAACCCGTGGGATGCTTTTAACCTCCGCCTTCCCAAAACCAGAGAAAGACACAATGGTCAGAAATGGGACTTTGTGAGGATAGAAGGTGCTAGTGGGACCCCAAAAAAAGGTTTTAAAATAGGAAAAGTGAAATTTCATGGTGTATCACCTAAGTAAAGGTAGCAATACCACAATGTAGAAATTACTATGTTACAGGTAAAAGTCCTGCATTCCACATTTTACTTAAAAGTATTGGCATTAAAAGATACTTAAAGTACCTAAAGTAAAAGTACCCGCTATGCAGAAGGTCTGAGGTTTTTCAAAGGTTTTCCATATGTCAAAATGCAAGCTCACAGCGCGTTACGTTGCGGTGCGCTGTGACCTTATAATGTAGATCTATTTTCAAATAGCCCTAAAGTATAAAATGAGGCTTAATTTGTTCATATGCTTTGTAATAATAATCTAAATTGGCAAAGTAACTTGTAACTAAGAATTTCAAAAGTATTTTGAGTAACAAAGTACAATATTTGCTTCTGAGATGTAGTGGCGTATTGAAAATGCCGCATTGAAAAGTTAAAACATACTTAAAAGTACCTGAAAATTGTTATCGTAGTACAGTGCTAGAGTAAATGTACTTAGTTACTTTGCACCTCTGGTGGCTGGCAGGGGGTGGATGAAACCTAGGAGGAACTAGTGCCTAAACAGCTTGAGCTCACTCATCCTTCCTTGCTCTCAATGCTCTGAAATGGTTGAATCTGCTGGGTGCCGACATTTTGTTGTAATGGGAATAATTACGAGTCAGGCTAATGGGGATGCACCAGAGAGCATGCGGTCACTGGCTGTTCAAGGACAATGTGTTGCCATGGTTACACGAGCAACAAGCATTAACCTGTAAGCTAGCGGTACAATTCTATCTCTGCAGAGGGAGTTTTTAAAGTGGCTCAAATGACACAGCATGCCATTAATGAGGCTGCCAGAGCCCTGAATGAGGACAATAACCAGGGGAAAAAAGCAAATGTGGGCGGTTTGCACATTTTATACTTTGCATAATAATAGGCTTGGGCAATTAACCAAAGAAATATATCGAGAAGCAGTTTTTATCTGATTATACACTTTAACTCTATTATACGTTGTCTTACAATGGTGGCATATGAAAATAGTGAAAATAACGGATGCAAGTTTACGGATCTGCTTTTTTCACTACATAGTGGTTTTCAAGTCATATCGCTCGGGCCTAATGTACTGTAGGCTAAATGCATATCTTTTGTTGCAAATTCTATATATCCGGCTGCCATTGCTGCTACATGTCTCTCTTAACCTAGCCTCGGGAACCCAGGCTTTTCATTCAACTCTTAACCTGTACAAAACCTTTCTTTATTAAATACAGTATAATATAATACTGTATCCAATGCAAATTATATATTTTTTTAATGGCAATCACAACGTTTCAGTCCAGAGGCCTTCATCGGGTTATGTTAATACCTAAAGAAGGGTAATGAACATGGTAGATATCTTACCTTCATGGAGTTGGGTCTCTTCTGAAGCAGACTGCTGATAATGGAGCGGAGCTTCCTAGACCGTGGGTTATCCAGCTCTGGCAGAGCACTCTGGAAAACAAAATACACAACTATGATATGGGTCTGAGAAATACAGCCCCCTAGCCAGTTACAAAATAATATATCTATCTATCATTTTATAAAAAGATATTCTAATAAATGTGTACTGTATCTAAACAACATAATTCATAATGATATTATCAAGGATGGAATAACCCGTCTTGAAATATAGAAAAATAAAGAGACAAATACAAAAAGAGACAAATACAAAAAAAAAAAAAAAAAATGGATATATGGTGCAGAATATGTTGCAATGTCTTGCATGATGCATTATCATGTAGGCAGGAGCTGATTTTCCAAGATTTGAGTCACACTTCCTGGGCAGCAGGCCTAACTTCAATCTCTACCATCTTATCATTGCTGTCGGGCAGAAACCTCTCCGTATTCTAACATTTTGTTTTTGTACATTTCAATCTAAATTGATCATACTACAGTAATCTTTCAAGAACCGATGAACAAAACAGAGAGGGCGCTGTTTTTTTCCCTTTTCTTTGACGATGGCTCGCCAGATTGATACTACATCGACACACAAAAGCATCAAAAGTAGCAGATCTGCAAGCTCAAAATGTGTCGCTTCGCGCCCACGTTTTGAGCTTGACGATCTGCTACTTTTGCCGTTCTTGTATGTGGATCCTGAAAAGTACCAGTTTTTTTATCCTGTCTGCAGACTGCACCAATCACAAGTATCACAGTTGCTAGATCGTTTCTCCACATCTGTTTGTCATTATCTGCACAAACTGTTAGTGATTCATGGCGTGGAGCGGTGTAACCTAAAGGTTTCATTAACTACAACGAGAACAGATGGCTAGAAGAGGAGGAAACGGGTTCATGGAGACGTTTAACTATAGATTAGCTGGATGAAGGGCAATTGTATCAGTTCTCATTCGTCTTCTGTCTGTCTTTATGTTTTAATGCGGTGGCTCCTTGAAGGCGGGCCGCCTAGGAGAGGATCTGTATTTGTCTGTCCACGGCTAAGCCCGTAAATCACTGGAATCAACCGCACCACATTTTGTCTAGGCCAAAGGACGTAACTCCCTGAATATTTTTCACACGCTTGAGGCTGCACTGGGCTGTACCTTTAGTCAAATAGTGACGTTATAGATGACGTCCGAGTGGCTGCAGTCTACGGTATGTAATCTGAGATTCACAAGCCACTGTTATTAGACCCCATCATCTTGTATTCTTTTTTAGTTTGTGTTATTTGATTGTTTACAATTATTAATAGTGCTAGTGTTATTTGTTGATATAGAAGCACTTGTTTTCAAGAGGGAATTTGGATGTGTGAATTTTTTTTGAAATGCAGTGAATCATTCGGACTAACGCCAGGGCTCCACTGCAGCTAGCGGGGTCCCGTCATCGTCAACGCAGGGAATGTTCCCTTTTTAATCAATGAAGGGTGCTCAATTGCCGACGTTAGGCTGCGTTCGGTGACGGCGTCCAACCTCAAAATTCTCCCTGGTTCATTTTTCACAAGTGCAGGTGAAGACTGACCATGTGCTCTTGCATGTGGGCGAGTGAGGGCAGGTTGACGATGTCCTGGATCAGGTCTGGTGGGCAGCCCTGGCCCAGCCAGAGGAACATGGAGTGGCCGTTCTCCAGCAGGAACATGCCAGTGTCAGCCAGCCTCTCCTCCGAGCAGCGCAGAGGAGCAGGCACCGCCTCACTGTCCACCTCCATGGTGTGCTAGAAAGAAGAGAAGTACGGTGTTAGTGTATGAACCACAGGGCTCTATGCTTTGTCCGCTCCTTTTTCACTTTACACCAGTGTATCCTTTTTGGGGGGAGAGTTGCTTTTTACCCCTTATTCTTACCTCTTTATGCCTATTGATTCTCTCCACACACATTTTGTGTGTTGTCACTGCTGTTGTGTCTACTGACTCACCAGCCAGTGAGGAGCCCCCACCGGGAGGACAGAGAGCCTTAGTCCTACTCCTCCCGCCCAACACTCACAGACCTTAGGATTACGTGCAGTGACATATATCACCCTCCCCGCCCGACTTCCCTTCCGCCAACACGGGCCAATTGTGTTTGTATAGACACTTGACAAAGCCAGATGCACCATGGTGGATTCGAATACACAACCTCAGTGGTGGTGGGCACTGGGCAGGCACTTTGTCCTTTTAATGATTTCTCAGTTTTTCAAATGCTGCACTGGGAGTCTTGAACTTAACAAGGCAAATCATTAATAGCAGAAAGTGTTGCTTCGTGCCTGAGCTTTGAAAATAATTGTGGTGTGTAAAAATCTAAACCTTGTCCATGAAAAAAGGAATGAAAAATATTCCATGTGTGCAGGGCCGTAGCCAGGACTTTAGAAACACTCAGGTCCCAGCACTAACTCCCACCCGCAGGAATATTTTGACTGCAGTATAAATCTATGCATTTTAATGCATTACAGCAGTGGTCCTCAAACCTTTTCATTTCAAGAAACTCCATAACTCTGAGACCTGTAAGAGTTCATTTGGAATTTGCGTCACTGCATTTAATTACATATTTGTCATTTACACAAGGACAGCAAAGTGTCACTGAGCAAGACATTTAACTACTAATTGCTTCCTGACCGCTGTTTTAAGAGCGCCCACTGCTCCTAATAGTTAGGTTTGGCAATGTACAGAGACAAATACCCCAACAACAAAGGGTCTAAGTCTAACCAAACATTACTTCCAGCAACTGTTATCATTGCAGAAAATGAACAGTTAAAACCTGCACTTAATACAAGCTTCAAGTGGTGTTGTAGTTTGTATTGGATGACTCCAGACTCCCAAACCAGACAGGGCCAGTGTGATTTTACAGACTGGTTTGTTTAGCCCCCCCCCCCCCCCCCAAGCTCAGGCATGAAGCAGTACTTTCCACTGTTAAAAAGTGTGTAACTGTTTCGTTTTTAAACGTACAGAAACAAAGTATGTACTATACACATGCAAACTCATCAGCCTCTGTATTTCATTGATGTCGAGCAGAAACTTTGTATCTTTATATTTCAACTTTTTCCTTTTCTTTTTAGTGCTCTACTTCGTCGTACAAGTGTCTTGCGCAAAGATAGTGAAAATAGCCTACCAGCAAGCCTACAACGTGCTTTAGACTAGCCATTTTCCTTTTCTTTTCTTTTTTTTAACATTGTTACAAATATTTAATCAATGATGACAATTAACAAAAGCATGTGACTAAATGACCATTTACATTGGATTTGGATCCATTGTTTTGGACAGTGGTTCTCAAAGTGGGGTCCAGGGACCCTCAGCATTCATTGAGGGGGTTCCAAATGGACCCTTACAGGTCTGTAACTGAGAAAGTATCCATTTGGTTCCATTTGTGCACTCTGAGAGTTATGGGGGTCCTTGAAATAAAACTAAAAAACATTTGAGAACCACAGGTCTACAAGGTTTCTGCCTGATGGTGACTATTTGCAAGCAGTTTCTCACCAGTGGGATAAGACGTGGATAGAGCAGCAGCTGTGTGTCCTCTACCCCCATGCCCATGACAGACAGCCTCTGCAGGGCTCTGTCGTCTGTAGACAGCTCTGTGCTGCCCACTAGTGGAGATGTCTTCATCAGACTGTTCATGTAGACCGGGAACACCTTCATTGCATCAGGCAGGATCAGCTGCACACACAAAGAGGATAGTCAGTATTACTTTTAAATTAATGTATAATAGCACATAATGGATATATCAGTCCATCTTTACACGCACAACCATGTCATAACAATAGAAATGCTGTAATTCAACTGAAAATATATATATATTTTTTGATGTACAAAATACAGTTATGTAATGCCTGTGCAATATGAGTTTAGGGCTGCAACTATTGATTATTCTATTGACTTTTTGGGTTAATTGGATAATCAAAACAGCATTCATAACACCTCTGATACCTGGCTGGCAGCGGAGGGGCTGGCGCAGCTCTTCCTGTAACAGGCCAGCATGTGGGCCGTCTGGTTGACCAGGATCTCTCTCACGTTCTTTATTGGCTGGTTTAGGATGGCGCGGTAGGCTGAAATGCAAAATGACAACAACAACAAAAAACGTTGGTTGAAAAGCACAAGGAGAGAGGGGACCAAGGAAATATCATGGGCTTAAAGGAGTAGTTCACCCCCAAAATGACTTTTTTTCTATTGATTACTCATGCCATGGAGAGTAGAGTTCAATAATATTTTTAGTTTTTTGTCACATTCCTAAGACATAAATGTTATAACAATAAATGTACCCCCATTCATTTCGGCATCCGGAATCAATGGGGGTAAATTTACTCAAATCACATTTTTGTCTTAGGAATGCGACAAAAAACAAAAAATATTATTTAACTCTACTATCCATGGCATGAGTAATCAATAGAAAAAAAGTCATTTTGGGGGTGAACTACTCCTTTAATTAACTCATTTACCGCCTCACCCGATATTCCCGAGAAAATCCCTATGTTCCTCTCCGCCGGGCCCGATAATCCTGAGACTTTAATATGCTATAAAACATTTAAAAGTATAATCGCTGTGTATCGCGAATCGGTCTAAGGAGTCAGCTTAGGTGGTTCGGGCATCTAGTACGGATGCCTCCCGAGCGCCTTCCTAGGAAGATCCTCGATGCACGTCCCACTGGGAGGAGACCCCGTGGCAGACCAAAGACCAGATGGAGGGATTATATCTCCAAACTGGCTTGGGAACGCCTCGGTACACTCCCTGAGGGAGTGGAGGAAGTTGCTCGGGATAAGGAAATCTGGAGGTCTCAGTTGGAACTGTTACCCCCGCGACCCGATTCCGGATAAGCGGCTGAAGATGGATGGATGGATGGATGGATGGATGGTCTCTAATCACCCTCGGAAAAGTGCTTCCGGTCGCATTTCCGTATCCTGTTTGATCGGTTTCCATATCCGGTCGGGGGCGGGACCATGGCGCGGCTACCGTTAGCTATCATGTAAACAGTACAGACAGAGCTCAGTTGTGATCGGGTGTACACATGCCTGGTACATGATCCGTGCACAGATTGTGCGTGATGTGCACGCACGCGCCCACGTTAAAAGGTAATGACAACGTTCCGGTTAACCCCTTCAGTCAATGTTTTAAAAGACAGTAAATGAGTTAAGAAACCTAGGGCTCTATTATGATCCAGGTCTTATGCCTTATGCCTTAACTTCTTTGCCTTTTTTTTTTACTATATATACATATTCTTTTAAATATTTCAAATAGCTGATCTGCAAGCTCACAACGTGCAGATGTAGATCAGCATTTGAAGTATTTAAAAATGTTTTTCAAAATAGTAAAAAAAAGGCAAAGAAGTTAAGGCATAAGGCATAAGACCTGGATCATAATAGAGCCCCTAGAGTGAAGTGAGCTGTGCTATTTATGAGTTAATCTCGTTAAGCGTCACACAAAGCTTGGCCAATGTGGCCCTGGGCGTGCAACAAACTTTGGGCGCTTTATGCCAAGATGTAGGCCAGTTGTAGGCCAGATGTAGACCACGCTTCAGAGCCCGGACAAAGCAAGATGTTGAAGCTTAACTCCTTTCAGGAGCACTGCTCAAAAGGTGGACAGTGGTTGGACTAATAAAGAAAAAAAACTACAACAAAAAGAGGGCTCAGTAAAAGAGGGGGCTGTAGAGACTTGGCAGCAGTCAGAGAGTGGTAGTACCATTAGATGGAAAGAATGGAGGGCGACTGGCGGTCAGCAAGTGCAGGTCTGTCACGTTCGCATTACAGAACGAGGCTTGAGGTCTTGTATACTTTATGGGCAACATATGGTTCTCATTTCCAACCATCATTCCTCTTTTACTCATCAGCTGATGACAGTAGATTATTTAGTGATTTATGACGCACACTCAGCAGAGGTCAAAATCATACCACGGTATATCAGCTAGGTATGTCTGAGCTCCGCTTCACACCTCATAATAGTCTATTTTATCATCACATGAGAAAGAAGGGTCTATGGCCCATATTTTAGAACAATTTTCATGTAATATTTTGGTCCAGTGATTGAAAGAGTAAAGGTCTTAACCATTAGTCATGCTTTTGCTTAAAGTGTTTGATCTTATTTTCTATGAAGCGAATGGAAAGATTATGACCACCTTTTTTTCTCAGAAGTGTCTTTTCTCAGTAGTGCTGAATGGGAGCAGCCAGGAGAGAGTGTAAGAGGAGCTACTCACCTGATTTGGCAAAGAAGTTGATGAGGGAGTCTGTTTCGCAGCTCTTGTAGAGCTCCATCAGCTGGGAGCTGCAGTTCAGACTGAGGTTGTGGATTCGCAGACGCCGCTGCCCGCCAATGGTGGTGTACAGCAAGGCACACTGGGAAACCAGGGCAGAGGTAAAGGCATTAGGAACACCCTGCGGGCTAAACTCTTAACCCCATTTCACTTGGCCTTAAACGCCGGCAATTTAGTGGTTGTAGTTTTGTTAAGCCAATGTTTACCCCAGAATAGCGACGCTATGGTTCCAGGGCTTTTAAACGTATTTCGGGAGAGTGGAAATAACACGTCCATTACATGACTACAAGTCCATTTATGGACTGTATGTGTGAAGGTCAGTTGTGGGCAGTAACCACTTACGTTCACTTGAGTACTGTACTGCATTTTACAAAAACATTTTGGGGTCACCGCTGGGCGGTGGGGGTGGGGGCGTTAAAACGCCTGTGGACGTCTTAGGCAGTCAAAGTGTAATCACAATAGTGAAAATAGTCGATCTGTAGATCATCTATTTTCACGAAAAAAGAAAAGTACATTGTAATTTGTACTGTTGCATTATATATACTTTGTCTAGCGCTGGTGAAGGGTTCTCACCTGCATGAGGGCTCCGGCCTCCTCGCTGAGAGTGTCGTCGTGCTTGAACTCCACGGTCACGGCCTTGTCACAGTCCACGGCTGCCATCTCCACGTCCGTGGTGTTGTTCATATGGATGGCTCCAAAGAAGTCAGTGGCCCTGAAGCCTGAAAGAGGACACATATTGCTGCCGATCAGTAAAAATGTTGTATTCACTCATTCATTAAACTCATCACCTCTTGCTTTCCACCTTTAACCCGTGTAATGTGGTGCTGAATAAACAAAGAGACATGAAACATGGAGGTACATTGTTGATTTGTGTAATTACAGAAATATAGATGTTTCCCTTTCAAATTAAAACAAGTCATCCCATGATGACGGAGGTGTATGGAGAAGGAATTCTCCAGGAAAGACAACTTCTTTTTGATATTTTTTCCACTTATGGATGCAAAGGTTAACCTTTGGTGTGCTGAACATGCTGTCCCGAGCTGTACCTGTGCTGAGCTACAGTATGCTGTACTTATGTGTACTGTACTATACCTGTGCTGGTGCGAACGCGCATGATGGCATCAAATCCGATGTTCTTCTCCACGTCTTTCCTCAGGTCTCTCAGGAAATGCTCACCATCCGTCTCTACCTGGATCACATCAAGGCAAGCGCAAGTCAGTAGCAAATAGTATGCATGCTTCATCCACCAGGGGGCATTGTAGTCACTATTCCACAACTTGGGAACACTTGATCCCATGCCAGGCAGAATGGGATTTTCACCACATGTGATGCATTTGATTTGAATATGGGTATTTAACTGAATAACCTCCATGCCAACAAAGCTGGTAGTCTTACATAACGGTAAGGGCAAAAGTAATCCAAAGACTGCAATGTTTAGGCAACTGAATTGGGTGTTTTGGAACTATACAAGCTCACAGCACGGCACCGAATGCCGTGCTGCAAGCTTGTAGATCTGCTATTTTTGAAAAGTCGTGAAAATGTGTGTGAATTTTTGAATTTATATATTTTTTAAGCAAAAAATTTTAACTCAAATTTTGCTTTTGGGGGGTCCCTGGAACTAAATATTTTGAGATGGGGGTCCGTGGCCAAATACATTTCGTTTTGGGGGTCCTTCACATGAAAACGTTTGAGCACCACTGACGTAGAAACATTTTTTTTTTCAAAAAACCATAGAAGGATGTGATATATATAGACTTTTCACGATTTTTCAAAAATTACAGATCTACAAGCTCGCAGCGCGGCACCAAGAGCATGTGCTATTTTTCAATAGTTAACGCACAAAATACACGTCTAATGCGTTCCCAGTGTAATTGAGTTAAACCCCCTCCCCCTATGAAGAACATTCATGGGGGGGTCGGCAGTGAATCCTTGTACCCAGGGCCCAGAATTTGGTGCGACGCCCCTGGTGGAACTGCTTGTGTTCAGAACATAAATCTTTATTGCCCACAACGGGTTAGATAGGAATGTCTGGCTCATGGTGCAGTAGTGACAAATTATTTAATTTATCATCAACTGATTTGATTGTAGGCCTATTGCTCATAAGATTATTATTATGATGTATGAGTTTAATATTCTCTAAAGGCTGTTGTTTGCAGTATTTAACCACTGCTCGATGGAACATTCCTTTGGGACAGTGCTACGGTTATCAGGACAATGTCCTGTCGATGATAAAAAACAGAGTTGGGTATGGTAGAAAGACATCATGAATCAGTGAATTACAGTTGCTCTCTGCCGTAACGAACTAATCCATACTGTATACCAGGGTTCCCCAATAGGCGGCCCGCGGGGCATTTGCGCCCCCCGGGGGGCTACTGTCTGGCCCACACCAACCCCAGTAATAATGGTGGTATAAGAGCAGCAAAAACACTAGTATATCGTCATTGTCGGGTGGAAAACCTGTATCTCAAAATGTGTTTGTTCTTTCACAAAGTAAAGCCCTGCTTCATCAAACAAGGCCGTCGCACAAAAGTAGTGAAAACAGCAGATCTACAAGCACACAACGCCTCGCACCGCGAGGCGTTGTGTGCTTGTAGATTGGCTGTTTTCACTAGTTTAAATCATTTTTAAAATGATAAATGCAAAACGAACGGTTTTGGACATACAAGATTTTCACCCGACAACAACGATATCTGAACTGTCACTGGAGTAGCAGGTACGCCACCGTCGCCACCCGGCAATGTTGTGGCCCTCGGCTTGGTACCTTAGACATGATTTGGCCTTTGGGGAAAACTAATTGGGGAACCCTGCTGTATACTATACAATTTTTCCATCTATGAAATTAGACGATTTATAAATCACAGCATGTCACGCTGCGATGCAATGTGAGCTTGTAGGTCTTTCCGCCGAATGTTCGCCTATTATGACAAGAATAGGAACGCTAGGGTTCATGTGGTTAACCTGCTTTCTATCACGTCTCCTTTTTAGGACAGTCAATGTATAATCACGACGGTTAAACAAGGTTTTCGGGACAGTGTTGGGATAGTGGTGAGAAAAGGTATTTTCGAGCCCTGAGTGGTGTGCCAGCATCATTCATAGATATATCTATGAAGTTATGGCAGCTCAATGTAGTGTGATCTGTAACTGCTGTTAACCTAGACTGCGCTTGTAGAGACAGATTCATCTTTTCCCTTACGAATGGTATTTAGTATTTAGTTTCCATATGACACTGTCACAATTCTGTGCATCCATTGTGATTACTGTATGCGTGCGCGTGTGTGTGTGTGTGCGCGCGCGCGCGTGCGTTTCATGGACGTACCCGGAAGTTAGTGTACTGGTAGACGGAGCCTCCAGTGTGTGAGGACACATCACCCATGGTGGCCAGGTCTGCATACTGGCTAGGAAAGATAAAGAGGTCCACAGAGCAGCCTTGGGCCACACAGTCCTTGGACAGCTGTTCATACACACCTTTCAGAGGCTGGAACAGAGTCTGTGGAGAACACACACAAACAAGTCATCAGCAACTTTAAGCTTTGGTGCTGTACGTGAGTCTGGAAAGAAACACCCGCATGCAAACTAGCCAGCTCAACTTCAGAGATGATTTCACTGCCCGATTCAAGAAACTCAAGTCATTTTTTTAATATCAAACTACTATTCACTCACACGATTCACATTTTTTACACATCTTGAGCAATGACGGCGCCAGGGGGGGGCTAGGGGGCGCTCTAGCCCCCTCTGGTGGAGGCTTAGCCCCTGCTCAGCCCCCCCTCCCCACAGACCCAATTGTAATGACAAATATTTACAGAATAAATAAATAAAAGATAATAAATATGTGAAAGAAAATGGACTTGCTTCTATGTAAAATCATACAATAAAATGTATTTTCTATAAAGATAATTATTTGCTATTAACAGCCCTGTTCACTGATCAGAAGTGCATTCTCTCGGTAGAAGACGTGGTCTGCAACACAGCCACTTAATTCTCCCCCCTCCCGTTACACACAGACACACACACACACACACACACACACACACACACACACACACACACACACACACACACTGCACCGAGGAGAAGAGACAGAGCTGGCATCTCAAAAGACGTTTAAAAAAAGTTGTTTTTTAAACGTCTTGGATACAGTGCCACTGGAATAATTCATCATAGATCAGAATATAGTAGCTGTTGTCATCTCAAAGTAAAATCCACGATTTTTTTCTCCAACTTGCTTGGATTAGAATCAGGAGAACTTAAGTGATCACGGTGATCACGGTGAATGCAATACTAGATTGCCAGCCAGCTGTGTTGGGTTAACGAGGCTCGTTGAGAATGACCCTTATTTGACATACTGTAGATGAGCAACTAAGGCACTGTCTTTTATGGCAAGACATTTTAACTTTTTGTATTTTGTCTGTGCATGTGTGTCAACTGAGAATGGTTTCTCTGTAGCCTAGGTCAGGGGTTTTCAACAGGGGGTCCTCAGAATTACTACAAGGGGTCCTCCAAATCTTTGTGTGATATAAACCTTTTTTCCTCCTTTTTTTATATTAACCACTTGCCAAAAATAGCCGATCTACAAGCTCACAACTTCTCGTGCTGAAAGGCCTTTGTGAGCTTGTAGATCGGCTATTTTCGGCAAAAATGACTTGTAATTTCCTGTTGTCCTCAAATGGGCAACTTTATTTTTCATCCTGCATATCAAGCCTAATTATAATAATGATAATAATGCATACTGTATGATAAATGTATGCCTTATTCCACCTATATCTTTCCATTCCCACAACAATATAGGCTAAGGAAAGAAATGGCATATTTTGGACATATTTTGATTTGTGATTAATCATGATTAGTTCATTTTTAAGCTGTGATTAATCTGATAAAAAATAGTAATAATTTGAAAGCCCTAATATTAATATGTGAAAGACAACTGACTGACTTCTATGTAAATCATATACGACGGGTATCTTGTTTACAAACATTGAGACTAAATGCACAGCTGACTGTATCATGTAATCAATTCCGTCCAATCCCCAAACCTGTTGTTTTGGGGAGCGCTGGTTAAACCTGGTTTCATTGGCTAATTTTGGTACCGGACCCTGCGCACGCATCTAGTTTTATCAGTGTAACGTGGACCAGAAACCCGTCTATGGACAGTGTGTTCCGCAATGTCGCCAGTGGATCACCGTTCGTTAATTAAAACGGGAGCGTTCCGAGCGTTGTCGCTCGACGCGCCCGGTGGAGCCGGGGGGTTAGCCCCCACTCTAAAAAAGCCAGCCCCCCCACAGACCCCCCCAGTCACAATTTTCTGGAGCCGTCGCTGATCTTGAGAATCCAGTTGATTTTAAGAAGAATTATACTTGGAGCTCTGCATTCACACTCAATCTACACAAAATCTGAAAGCTTTTGGCTAACACTGCCGTCTGCCACTGTTACAGTAATGCATTTTACACAGTACTGTGAAAAAAGAAAGAAAGAAAAAACAAAAACGGTTAAGACCCTCGAAGCTCCACTAGGGGGCCCTAGAGTCTGTGCTGCTCTTAATACCCAGTTGGAAATGTTGGCACAAGAGTAAAGGCATGGGGTCAGCAACATTAGATGGTTTATCCTGCAATCTGAGATGATACTGATTAGATTATGAGATAGCGTGTGTCGTCTTGAGGGTAGCCGCGTCAATGGATCACTCACTAACATATTTGGGATTCTTCATCCAGGGAGAATGAATGTGCCCAGCAAATTTGAGGACAATCTGTCCATTAGATTTTCATATAAATGTGGTGCATTTGGACGTTTTAGCCAATTGGTTCACAGAAATCAGTAGGGTTCATCCTCTTGGTATCATGAAGGTGCACATCAAATTCCACAGCAATCCAGCCTGTAGTACTACGACCGACTGACATTGCTAACCCGCTACCAGTGGAGCTAAGAACAAACAACATTGCTATGTTCTGTGGAGCAGAGCCACTCACCTTCTCTTTCTCTGTGTTGACCAGCTTTTTGTCATCCCTGTTCTTCAGCTTCCCTGGAGCCTCGGCTGTAGGAATAGAGGAGTGGAAAACGAAGAGCTTGCCACTGCATTCTGCTGCCTGGAGAAACAACGGTGGAAACAACAGTAAGTGGTCTGAAAAGTAATGAGGTGTGGGGAACGAGGGGTTGTGAGCTTGTAGATCGTCTATTTTCGGCAAAGAGGTTTGGTGTAGAGGGTAAAAAGAGCAGACTAAGTACAGAGTGAAAGTTTAAGCATTGAAGCGGTTCAAGTGGTTAAATATCTGAAAACACAAATTGACATGAATCCAAAATACACTGATGATCGTGCTGTCAAACAATGAAACTATATGGAATCTATGAACAGGTTGTGGGGGTCCCTGCTTCATCTCTCTCTCAACTAAGGGGTCCTTGGCCTGGAAACGTTGAAGACCCCTTTGTTATGGTTGACAGAGAGCAAAAGTCAAAAACATCTGCATGAGACCCGTTTACCCAAGTCAATAACTAAACACTTTGCTCTTGTACAGTATATTTTCACAATACTCCTTCCATTTCAGAGCTGCGTGCAAACTTTGCAGTTAATTTGTGCTAAAGCGCTGACCTCACAATGCTGGGAAAGTTTCGTTTTGGATTTCAAAATAAACACCGTCATATCAGCAGGAGGAAAAAGGGAAACGTGCTGAGTCATCACAATGACAGGCAGAGTGAGCGTACTGTTTACGAGTAATTGCCAAAGTTGGGACCAACAATATATCTGTGCTGTGTCGACAAATGAAAACAATCCCTTTTTTGGGGGTATAAGGCTGTGGAGTGACTGCGACTGGTAGAAGTTAGCAGGGCCTTTCTGCAAAACAGACTTGTTGTTTGTTTGGGCTGTGCACCGCATCCTCTTTGTTATGGCTCATAAAGCATTTGATTATTTTCTCGGTTCTAATTTAATGGGCTATGAAATGACGTTGGGCAGTGTGCATTGAGTGCATTTATCAAATAGCTGCTCGCAAGAATGGGTAAGCACTTCTCAGAATTAACTCTCAAATACCTGGAACGTGCCCGAGTCGCGTTAGATTTGAACCACTTTAACCATTATTTTATGCTTTAACTATTGAAAAACAGCAGATATACAAGCTCACAGCGCGGCACCGAGTGCCGCGCTGCGAGCTTGTAGATCTGCTGTTTTTGAAAAATCTTGAAAATGTGTGCAAGTCTTTGAATATCTTTGACCCGATCTTTGACCCGACTTCTAAATCCTTCTTCTAAATCAGTGGTTCTCAAACCTTTTCATGTCAAGGACCCCCAAAATTACAGGTATTTGGCCACAGACTCTCATCTCAAAATATGTTGTTCCAGGGACCACCCAGAAGCAAATATTGAGTTACAAATGTTCGCTTTTAAATAGATATGTTCAAAGAAAATCTTGATTTTTCAAAAATAGCAGATCTACAAGCTCGCAGCGCGGCACCGTGCTGTGAGCTTGTATATCTGCTATTTTTCACTGGTTAAAGCATTCAATAATTCTAGGCCTAAATGGGTTAAAGCTGACTGCCATACAGTATAGTCCCTTTTGGTACTAGGACACAACCACCTAAGAACAGAGTGGGAACTATGGTATTTATTAGTTGATGTGGCAGGTATTTATTTGACTGTATGGAAACCAATGTAAGTGTTTCCTCCGGGTTTATTTGGGAGGGGGAGTGCTATAAGAGCTGTTGCTGGGCCAATACCGAGTAGAACTAGTCAATCTAGAATCAATGAGACAAATTTAAAGCAAGCTAAGATAATCCGGCCACAGCAATCCAGCTAGTAGTTTCATATGTTTTCATTTTTGCATGTCCTGTGACTATGTTGTTGCAAGGGCCTGTTCTGTTGATGCCATCTATGTATTGTAGAGCACTTTGGTCAATTTCGATAGATGTAAATGTGCTATATAAATAAAGCTTGATTTTCAGGCTCAATTCATCACATTTCTACCACATTTCTTAACCAACAGTTTGTCATAGTTTTAAGTGTTTACCTTTCTATTACACCAGACACCAGGTCAGCTGTTGGTTGACTAAACCAACTAGTTAATTAGAACATTACCATGCCTCTGGGTTATGGGGTCTAAAGTCCTGGCGAGATACAATACAAACAGTAGTGGACTGCAGAGCAGATAGCCTGTGGGGCAATGTTTCATAAATATGGATAATACAGCATTGATATAGAGCCCACCACTCATTTATAGCTATAGTGACTGCGTCATTTATTTTGACAATTTTTAAAGGAGTAGTTCACCCCCAAAATGACTTTTTTTCTATTGATTACTCACGCCATGGAAAGTTAATATGTTTTTGTATTTGTCACATTCCTAAGTAAAACATTTTTATAAATTGATTATAGTAAAAATACCCCCATTGATTCCAGATGGGGACCCGAATGCATTTGGGTCTACATCCAGAATCAATGGGGGTACATTTATTATAGCCAAATTATTGTCTTAGGAATGCGACAAAAAACTAAAAATATTTTTGAACTCAAGTCTCCCAAGATGTGAGTAATCAATAGAAAAAAAGTCATTTTGGGGTGAACTACTCCTTTAAGGCATAGCACCGAAGGGGTCGGTTTCCACATGTATGTATGTATGTATGTATGTACTGTATGTTCCCAAAGGTTGCCTTATGTCCTCTGTACGTACTGTAGAGACAAAGTTAATTAATGTTTAGTTAATTAACGGGAAGCACTGCATATAATTGAGAGGAGGAGCAACCACAGAGAAGAATTCTCCTTTGTCAACAGCAATTCAAATATGACATAGTGAGCTTCGTGTATTCATTACAGTTCACAAAGAGGGCTGGCTACAACATGTCTGTTTCGAGTGTGGATAGGCCCTTTGGCTCACTACAGTAGTACTGTATATGTCATAGCTGTCACCCAGTGTCTCACCTTAAGCGCCTCCACGCCAGCCTGGATAACCGGGGCAAAGACCGTCTCGCTCTCGTTGGTTTCTGCAAACATGTCAGGGATCTGATCCAGAAGGCTAGAGGGGAAACATGACAGGGTTATTATGGCGAACACACATTCACCAGAACTCCTCAGACTCAAAGGAGGACAACGTAAGTTCCCCCACAGAGTCTAGCTATCACAGGGTAATTACTGTACTGGGGATTGCCTTTTCTCGCCCTAATGTGCCTACTGGGACTCACACATTGTCAGATCCTTCTATATCAGTGGTTCTCAACCAGTGGTCCTTGAGGGGGTTCCAGGTGGTCCCCAGCTAAATGATGGAGAGTTGGTAACCCTTATAGATCTTTAACTCTTGAGAGCGTGTTGAACATCTGCAATACTTCATTAAAGAGAAGTCTACACTTCTGTAGAAGAATAGCTTTTTTGATCAACATTTGCCTGTCATCTCTCCTATGGTACCAACATCAATACAGCATGGAATTGTGGACACAATCGTATCCAACGATAACTAAATATTCTACGTTTTGGGTCTGAGGCTAAATCTCATCAAATGGTGGTCCGTGGCTCAAATGCCAAATAAATAATGGACCTTGATGCGAAAAGGATTGAAAACCAGTGTTCTAGGTGAACGATAGACCAGGTCTTACTTGTAGATGACAGCCTTCGAGTCCTGATAGTTGACCAGGAAGCCGTCGAGCAGTGGGACAAACATGTCTGCTGTGTCTGAGACCAGCAGCATCTGGGGCTGGGCCAGGGTGCTCTTCACGTTGTAGAAGTGCAGGATCTTGTTGTAGGTGACGAAGCCCACCTTGACCGCTGAGCTCTCTGCGCCCTCCTCTCTGTGAAGGCAGGAGAGAAACTATGTCCTTTACTGAATGACAAACAATCCAAACAAATACCTTTTGATTCTATATTTGCAAGTTTGCCAAGGACCCCTTAACTGAGAGAGAGATGAAGCAGGGACCCCCTCTACATATTGTATAAATGCATTATGCAGATTTTCATCGACTTGTTTGACAGCACTGTCATCAGTCTATATTGGATTTGTGTTTCAGACATTTAGCCACTTAAATCGTCGATACTTAGTAAAATTGACCTTTCACTCTGTACTTGGTCTGCTCTCTTTTACATCTACACCAAACCTATTTGCTGAAAATAGCAAATCTACACGCTCTCAACGTCTCGCAGCTCGAGGCGTTCAGAGCTTGTAGATCTGCTATTTTCTGCTAAGGTTCTCCTCAGATTAGGGATGTGAGGGTTCAAGTTTTTAATTGAAAAAGAAATATCCTATCACACAAGGATTTTGTGGCCCCCCTGTAGTAACTCTGAGGACCTCCTAGGGGTCCCGGACCCCCTGTTGAAGACCCCTGGTGTAGAGTGAAAAGGAGGGGGTCAAGGAGAGATGGGAGATTGTCCTGGGTGGACTCTGGACAATGACGTGTATGTACACTACAGTACATGTAGGGTTTTAAGTTGTTAATGAGTAAAACGTGAATATCCACATGTCAGAGGGCATTTTTCCCCACACTCTATTGCTGCATAATTTATGAACAGTGGTATAATCAACACTTTCATATTTATCGAATGAATGAATAAACACTTTGTTATGACTGCGTGACTAGTACAATAAATTAGCATGTTTATGGGTATGAATGAACATCTGGCCTGGTAGATTTCGAAAAAGAATATGTCCCTGACTACAGTCATCCATCACATTTTATGAGTCTGATGAAAAAAGATTTCAGAGATATTCTAACTGTACTACTTTTAAGAGGATAGGGACTGGGACAGTGCTGAAATTGTAGCTGTCAGGTGGAAACCTTGTATTTCCACTGCTACTTTGGATGAGAAAAAAAGTTGTTCCAATGGATGTAAATATTTAGTCATAAGCGCTTGTTTTTGGTACTTATGTGTTACACTGTAATGTGACAAAGTAGGGCATTCATTTATGAAAAAGAAAAGATGAAACATGAAGATACAAGGTCTCTGCCTGACAGCGACGACATTTAGCAGCACAGTCTGTCCTGACCCATGACACGTTTAGTTATGTCGAACCAGGTGCCAACATCCAAACCTCTCAACACTATGACCATAATGTAAATGTGAAATTCCTCCCTGACACATGCACGCTGGAGTTTGTCGATCTCTCTTCTTAAATCATGCAGACACAGTTAACGAGCACAGCTTAATGAAAAATAAATCCGCCAAAGGTCAATCGCATGCCGAGAGCGGAGGGCTCTTTAGTGAAAAATCACTCACAACAACCGCTATAAATAGTAGATGGGGAATGTAGGAGGCTATGTTGCTCTTTCTCCTGCCAGGGCGAAAGTGCTGAAATATATGTATATGCCATTTCGCGGAGGCAGCCCCACACCTGCTTTTACTCTCTGGGACTCGGTTTTCTCACATGGGACTTGGACATGCATTTGATCAATGTTGCAGCATTTCTCAAAACACAAAATAGTGCCGGGTATCCAAGATGTTTTCAATTTAGTTCTCTGAGAAAAGAACAGAACATGGAGGAAAACAACACATTTAAACTAGTAGGGGGATTTCTCTGGAGTCCACTACTACTAACTGTTTGTGGAATGATGTAATGGCTTCAGACAAATATGGACATATTGCTGCAGGCCTTGGAGGAAGTTGGAAAACACAAAAAAAGAGAAAAAAATAAAACGTTTCCAAGTTATTTTAGGAGTGGCCAGGTGTAGGATATCCTCCTCTCCTTGATGATAAATAACTCTCTCTTTCGGAGTGGATACTCTGAGAAACAGAGCCATCTGTTGCACGGAACTCTGGTGTTTTTGGATGTCTTTCAGGGATGGGGCTCTTGCACCATAATATTTTCCGTTTTCGGTAGCCTCTGCACCCCCTGTGCCTGATACCCACCCCCTGCAAACCTTCAAGCAAGAATTTCCAACCGATGAGGTACTTGAATACTTGGCTTAATGTCCTCCCCTCCCCCCTCTTTGCCTTAGACCTTGCAGGACTTCCATATTTGGCAAGGCATCGCATATTGTAGCTTTTTAACAGTATCCTGTAACATTCCAAGGAGATTCTGACGCTCGGTACGTGAGGTGGGGGGGGGAGGACATAATCTACCTGGAAAGGTGATGACTAAGTTGGAAGGAGAGGAGGACATGCGGAGCGATAAGGGCAGCCTATTCTTAGTGGATATCGCACAGCATCGCCTCGACCCAGAATCACCGTTCGTAGGAATGCCAGCAAACGCTTCAGTAGAATGATCTGCTTTGGTCTCACAAATGAGTGCCCAAGAGCAGGCATGCTGTCACTGTCGGGCAGAAAACTTGTGTCTCCAAGTTTCAATTTTGTACGTTCTTTCGTAAATTAAAGCCCTGCTTCATCGTGTGTTACAAAAGTAGTGAAAACAGCAGATCTACAAGCTCACAACGCCTCGCGGCACGAGGCGTTGTGTGCTTGTAGTTCAGCTGTTTTCACTAGTTTAAATCGTTTTCATGATAAATGATAAATACAAAATGAACGGTTTTGGACATACAAGGTTTCCACCCGACAACGACGATATACAAAACACCACGGGTGTCGGACAGAGGACATACAGGACAGCCATAGCTGATGGTCAGACGGCCCAGTATGTGTCGAAGTGTCCCTGAGAAAGAAGACTCTTAAACTGATCATAACCTCATCTCATCTCATGGCTGCTCATCATAACCATCTGAGCAGCCATCAGCTGGCTGAAGTTGGTGGGGGGGAAAAAAAGAATGGTGTTTAGCTCCCGTTATCAATGGGTTTTATTCTCACCAAATACGTGATGTTTTAAAACTCATTGATAATGGGAGCTAAACACAGAGTGCAGAGTCTCATGGGGACTGTAGCTTCTTAATTTCACTGTAGCTCATTCTGGGTTGATGGAGAGGATAGTTAACACATCTACTGCCTTTTAATCTGAAGGGATGCTTGGTGCCTTGGTGCCGCGGCGCTTTCTCCGTAGGCCGCCGCTATTATTTTGAAGGGCCGGAAGGGGGTTGTTTTTGTTTTTTTGGATTATCACTTGACGGCAACGATTACGTCATCTAGTCACATGACAGTGTGGGTCCAGAAGAGAAACATGGCTGCGCCCAGCCGAGTGCATTGTGTACAGTATGCAGACCACCCTTTGTATCAAAATGTCTCTTTTTGAGTAAATGAAGTCTCTTTATGGGCCTCTCAATGGATTTACTATGGAGGAGCTTCACACGCGGACATTACCGATGCGGGCGGGACCGGAGCGACGTACTGTACCTTTACTGTAAATACAGTAAGATTGACAGTCCTCACCGTCAACGGCACCATGATTTTAACCCTTTCAATGACTGTGAGGATTGTCAACGGCAGCAGAACTGTTAAATATTAGAGACGAGCAAGTAGACTTTTTGTGTGTGTTTGTGTGTGTGCGCACGCACGCATGTGTGTGTGTGTGTGTTGCAAGCGTGTACCTGGGCAGGTTGTCGAGCAGTCCCTTCAGTTCGTCACACACAAGTCTGACCAGACCACTCTTCATGTTGCTGTAAGACACGTCGATCATGAAGATGTACGCAGGAGGATTGGGAGGCTTGTTGTTCTGTTGGGAAAAGGAACAGATAATGTATTAAGACGTTGATTCGCTCTCACTATCTTTAATACATTTCTAAAGTTCTGTTTTGGGGGGTTTTATTATTGTTCTTACTTTCCCAGACATGGAGGCATTTTTTTAAATCAGAGTTCAGCCTCAGTGAGTTCAATCTCGGTTTCTCTAAAGCTGAGGGTTTAATACTGAATATCCTAAAAAATTACAACATAGTTTGGAACAGCCATTTCTGAAATAATGCATATTTCATTCGTATGTATTTTGCAAAATTATCGACTATCGATTCATACTTCATAGGTGAAGTTTAAAGTTCCCTATTTTGAGAGGAGCTTATTGCAAACTAAAGCTGATGGATTGCTCACAATAAAACATATTTATATTTCATGGTTAGGTCATGAAGATGCTATTTGTTTTTACAGTGTTTTTTCAACTGTAGACCATAGATAAAGTTTGGAACAAGAGGAATCGGGCAACCTATACTTCTCTCCACCTGCTAAATCAGGCCAGATAATCACAGTCACGCAAACCTCTGGGTATAAATAAATGTCTTCCTTTCAATGTCAATGGCCGGGTTTCCCAAACCGATTTTAGCCCATCGTAGCTCACGCATGGTCGTAGAGACCAAGCCTGACCGTCATGTTCCCGTGTTTACATGGGTTCGGGCAGAGCGACTTAATTAGCCCCCTACAACTACACCAACATTCAGATTTCAGATGTATTTCCTGGCGTTCCCCATGCGCACCAACCCCATTGAGATAAACAGACAGCGATCGGATAAAAAGGCTTCTCATTAAAGAACACGGAGGATACGGGTAATTATAGAATGCCGTACTGTATTTAGACAGGTGTGAGACTTTATTAAGCACTTTGTTTGTGAAATCTGAATGTTGGTGTAGTTGTAGGGGGATTAATAATTCGCTCTGCCTGAACCCATGTATACACGGGAACATGACGGTCATGGCTAGGTCTCTACGACCATGCGTGAGCTACGATGGGCTAAAATCGCTTTAGGAAAACCGGCCAATTACTGTATGTAGTATATAACCTCAGATCATTGTTCATTGTTATTTGAACAATGTACCTTACTGTATTATTTGATTAATCAAGTGAAATGTTGTCTAAGTTGTCTAAGATCCACAAATAAATAAATCTGTAATTCACTCAATCATAGACCATCCTGGACTTGTGGCCCATCATGCATCTCTTTCCTGATCTACATACTATGTTCAAATGCCTTCAGTGATCCAGTTCTGATACGCTGAAAACTTCAAGTGGCAGGGGTTGAAAGAGGTTATTTTTGTGTACAGCAGATGCATTGAAGGGCAACAGGATGGAACTGAGGTGAAGGGGTGCAAGGCTGTGGAAGTGAAACACTGTTATGTTTCCACAGTTACAGGCCATGACAAGGAAACTCACCTTGAGGGCTTTTTGTTTTAAGAGCTGGCCAGCAGAGCTATTTTCCGTATATTAATAAATAGAGCACAGACACATGCCTGCCAAGAGAGGAGTGAATCGTGGCATCGGCACTTCAGTAGCATGTCTTTTCTTACCCTAGTCAATGTTTCCCTGCAGAAACCTCAGTGGGAATACACTCACATCTTTGTCATTACAGTAGTTTCTCATCAAGTCAATCGTGAATAACTGTATATTGTATGTTGTAAACCAAATGTAGTTTCCATGATTTATATTCATGAACTGTTACCTGGCAATATTTCATTCAGCTCACCTGCTGTAATGGCTAGCATAGGCGCAACATAAATCACAAATATGCCCATAGAGCCTGGAGGACTAATAATTATGATCACTTAATATTTTTGTAAATCCCCAGTTCAAAAGCTACCAAATGGGAGGTTCCGAAACCCCGTGCATTTCTTCAAGCCAGGCAGGTTTTTGATACCGGTCTTCAGACTGGGATGAGGCAGACTAACTGGAATCTCCCTGGTCAAGATTGCTCCATGCAGGCAGAGGATCTGCTTTGTGTCAGCTGAGCGCCAAATGAATGTAGTGAAAGCGTGTGTATCTATTGATCCATTGGGCTGTTAACCCATTTAGGCCTGAACACGTTATGACGCAATATTTTATGCTTTAAATATAAAAAAATAGCAGATATACAAGCTCACAGCGCGGCACCGAGTGCCGCGCTGCGAGCTTGTAGATCTGCTATTTTTGAAAAATCGTGAAAATTAGAATTTTGACCCGATTCTATAAGTGTCTTTTGAATCCTTCTAAGATTTTTGGAAAAAACCTATGTTTCTATGTCAGCAATCTGGCTTAGCCATCGTCAAAGAAAAGGTCCTTTTCACTTAACTGGAGCTCAGTTAGTCTGTTCTTGAGAGACTACTATGTCAGTGGTGCTCAAACCTTTTCATGTGAAGGACCCCCAAAATGATATTTATTTGGCCACGGACCCCCATTTCAAAATATCTAGTTCCAGGGACCACCCAGAAGCAAAATTTGAGTGACAAACGTTCGCTTTGAAAATACATATATTCAAAGATTTGCACACATTTTCACGACTTTTTCAAAAAATAGCAAATCTACAAGCTTGCAGCGCGGCACTCGGTGCCGCGCTGTGAGCTTGTATATCTGCTATTTTTCACTGGTTAAAGCATTCAGTAATTCTAGGCCCTAAATGGGTTAAACCAGGCAGGGATGTATTTTACCTTGCAGTAGTCCAGGGTAGCTGAGAACTCGTAGGAACCCAGGGAGAGCTCGGGCCTCTCGTACAGGTCCACCCTGCGACCCATGTGGTCCAGATGTTGTAAATAGGTTGGTGGCACTTTGGTGGGTCAAAGATGCATTTTGATGAAGAAAAAGAAAAGTGGGTTTTAGAAATGTATCACATTTCAAGTATCTCAGTTTATAAGAAATGAAATCATTTCTCTGTTTGACAGCTCGTCGACTGAACGCATACCTTCGTTGACGCAGTTGCAGAAGCTACACTGGTAGCGCCGGCCGCCGTCGATGAACTGCATGTAGGGGCACATGTAGGCCTTGCAGCGGTTGCAGCGTATGGGGCCTGTTTCACCATGGTTCACCACATATAGAGGAGTCTGTGGGGACACACGACACAGAGGCACACATTGGTACGTGTTCACAAGATCCAGCGTTTCCAGTGATGGAAAAAGTATTCTTATGTATTTACTTAAGTAAATAGCCAAAGTATAAATAGGGCTTAAGTGGTTATGTACTGTATGTTTTGTATTAATAATAAAAATGTACAAATGAACTAATAACTAACTTTTCTAATAATTGTAGAGGAGTAAAGATCAAAATTTGCCTCTGGGATATAGTGGAGTAGAAGTATTGAAAACTAGAAATAGTCCAGTAAAAAAAAAAAAGAAACCCTCAAACTTAAAGGAGCTATAGTCAACTTTTTCTTGAAAAACGGACGCTAAAATAAAAATATTTTTTCGAAAATATTTTATAAAAGATTAAGCTTCATACATGTGTTTCCATTCAGAAATGACCACAAAAAGTGTAAAATAATGGTAAAATAATCATTTTGTCCGTTGTCAGGCTGACTGTTTACATTCCTTATCAATCCATATAAAAGAATAGAAGAGGGATGTAAACAAAGTTAGCCTGACAATGGCCAAAATGAATATTTTATCATTATTTTACGCTTTTTGTGGTCATTTTTTAATTTTTTACTTTTGACACCTTGAGTTCAGACAAATACGACTCAAGTAAGTGATGACTTTAGTGTTGCAGAAAGAGACCATTCAGTCTTGTGATAATATTCATCTTTTGTACTTTACAGTATTTACTTACACGCTCATGGAGCTCTGTTCTGTCTTCTGTATCAATAGTCTCAAAACACGTGTAAATATGGGCATGGCACATACTTATACAGAGCATACATCCATGGTGGAATGTAAACGCTGGGTCTTTGCTTTGTTTAATATCCCAAGCAACCGTCTCTCATTCTGAATGGTGAGTTTGTAGGCTCACAGATGGCGGTGATAGATTCTTTTTAAACATTGCTTATAAACTGGACTTGATTTTTTAAACAATAACATGTCTTTACCCACTTGAGGGAGGCCTATATTTTATACTTTGGCTATTTTTGAAAACAATTGTAAACTGTTGAGAATCTTGGAAAGTTTTCAAAGGATTTGGAATATTTTTGCCTATAATTATATGCCCAGCGAAACATGGATAAAGGGGTTATGGATGTGCAGATTCTCCCTCCTGCTAATTTAGTGCACCTGTTGATAAACAGACTTTCCAGCAATACTAAGGGGTTTAATTATTAGCCCTGAAGACGACATAGGTTGAAATGTTGTCAGTACCCCAACTTCCTATATTTCTGCAAAGTGTATTCAATTCAATTTTATTATTAAAGTGTCAAATCATAACAAGTACAAAACAGGAACACAACAAAGAACAATGGTAAGCTATAGCCAATGTAAAGAGATATCAGGAAATGATAAGGTTGCTAACATGCATATATTCTGTCTATAATGTGGGAGAGGAGAGCACACAATCCAAAATCAAACCATCTAAACTCTGTTTATTCTCTATTGTGGAGACGGACATTCACACCACATAAATAAGCTCCGTTCGGTTCACATGAACTCATTTTCAGGTTTATTATTAGACCGGGTCATCCAAGACACCTCGGGATGAAGATTTACGAAACGTTTGCACAATATCCAAGTGCAAAGAGAACTCCATCTGTCAAATAAAACAATACTAACGTCCTAACACAACAACGTGCCCCAAAGAGCCACAGCGATGCGCAGGATATTTTGGCATAGACAAGCGTTTTACTATTATGGTATCATATTTGTGGGAAAATCGCGGCGTGTTTGCGGGCCGCCTGGAACGGAGCAAACCTGAGAAGGCAATGCACTTAGGTTTGAGACATTTCGTGTAAACCTCCTTTCATCTTCACGGGTCCCTGTGGAACTGACATTAGTTAATTAGCCAGGAGCGGGGTTGTGCAGAAAGCTAACATTACCTAAAAAGGCCTATTGGCGCTTGAGACAAAGAGAGTGGAGGGTGAGGGGGGGTAAATATCTTAACGTGATGTTCTTGGACCACTAGAGGATCCACACTGGAGGTCATCCACAGCACAATGGAACTTTTAATGTAGCTGGACCGACGCACTAGCATGTCAAGGCAGCCATTCTCAGTCCTTTTCATTTCAAGGAGGAGGACCCCCGGAATGATATGTATTTGGTCACGGTGACCCTCCAGTCGATACCATTTATCTCTGGGACCCAAATCTACACAGCAAAATCCTCAGTGTTCATTTTACTGTGAGTGTGTGTACACATGGAACCGAATTGTTCCATTTGTACACAGTTACGCGTTAGAGACCCATAAATGTCCATTTGGTCCCTAACAATCCATTTTAGCTGGCGCACCTTGGAACCCGCTCAAACAGTGGTGTAAAGTAGCTAAGTACATTTACTTAAGTACTGTACTTAAGCACAACTTTGAGGTACCTGTACTTTACTTGTATATTTCCAATTTCCAATACTTTTACTTCTACTCCACTACATCTCGGATCCAAAAATGTTACTTTTACTCCACTATATTTATTTAAAAACTTTAGTTACTAGTTACTTTGCAGATAAAAATTATAATATCATAAAACATACATAAACCACTTTAGACCTATTTTATACCTTGGCGATTTGAAAATAGCAGATCTACAAGCTTGTAGATCTGCTATTTTCAAACATTTGGTACTTTAAGTAAATTTTTATGCCAATATACTTTCGTACTACTGAAGTACATTTTGAATTCCGAACTTTTACTTGTAACAGAGTATTTCTGTATTGCAGTATTAAAACTTTTAATTAAGTAAAGAATGCGAGTACTTTTTCCACCACTGTCAAATACCACTGAGAGTCTCTGGACCTCATGTTGAGAACCAGTATTATGAGCTATCAAAAGATAGCAGCACTGATGGGTGTCTGCAGCTGGTGTTGCCGTACTCACATATATGGACAGGCATACACACTAATTCATCCTCAGTAATATATTGTATTCATTCTTAGTATGCCTGATTTGTACTTTGTTGCGCATCGTGTCGTACAACAAAGCATAAAGTGAGCTTGTAGATCTGCTACTGTATTTTCGGTGCACAACACCAGCGCGCAACCACAGCATGGAGCATTCCTTACTCTGGGTTTCCTTTATTTTAGTAGGTGTCTGTTATGTCTTGAGTAATTTATTTATCATTTGCCCTCGCATTTGTTTTGATGTTGCCAGTGCTTAGATGGAAAATGAATGTATAATAAGCCTGCCTTACCTCATTCTTTGGCACAGTGGCAAAAGGTTTGATGATGGCGGCCAACGGCACTTGGCACTGTTTAGCCAGGTCAGCGGTGCAGGGGAAGGAGTAGGTGGTGCAGCGGATAAACCTGGGACTGGCGTTGCCTGTGATGAGGACCGGGGGAAAGGTATTGTTACAAACCAGGGTACAAACCTTCAACTCAAACTTGAGTAAAATCCCATATTAACCACTTACAGCAGGGGTTCCCAACCTTTTTTGTCTCAGGGCACCCCATAAATATGTTTTTTAATCCGAGGCACCCCTACGTTAAAATTTTCACTCCCAGCACCTTATATTTATAGCATATCGTCGTTGTCGGGTGGAAACCTTGTATGTCCAAAACCTTTCGTTTTGTATTTATCATCTATAAAATGCACTAAACTAGTGAAAACAGCAGATCTACAAGCACACAACGCCTCGCATCGCGAGGCGTTGTGTGCTTGTAGATCGGCTGTTTTCACTAGTTTTGTGCAACAGTCTTGTATGATGAAGCAGGGCTTTGCTTTACCAAAAGACGTACACATTTGAAACTTGGAGAGTTTCTGCCCGACAGTGACGATATTTTAGTGATTATGTTGCGAGGAAAACGTTGAGATAATAGCCATTTTGGTTAGAACTGACTGAAAATAACTTTGTACTTCAAGTTTAAAATGATACTAAATATTTTTTCAAGGGTCCAAATAAATTCCAAATATTATCAAATTATCTCTGGCGGCACCCCTGGACTGCCGTCGCGGCACCCCACCCACTTTGAAAACCCCTGACTTACAGTAATACACTTTGTTGACAGGGGTCCCCCAGGGGTCTATACCATTCCCCCCCAAATATCTTCACCAAAAATAGCTGATCTACAAGCCCACATTAAGTCGTAACACGACGTGTTGTGAGCAGTAGATCTGCTATTTTGCCAAATGTTCACCTATTATGACCCAGATATGCCCAGAATAGAAGGTATGCACGTGACATCATCATCATACCTGGAAGTTATGCGGGAACGCCTACTGAGCGGCAAAAAACTACTTTCTGGCCTTGACAGCCCATACATCCAAACAGAAAAGTCCTATCGAATTGCATTAAACAACGTTAAACTGACATTGACACTCACTTTGCCACTCGATAATGTCATTCACTTTATGCATGCGCATACCCTCTATAGGGAACCTAGGGTTCATTTGGTTAACAACACTGAAATAAATGAACTTCAGGGGAAATTCTGACCTCATTGAATCTTGCCCCTGACTAGAACATATTAGAATAAATAATAACGCTAAACTAGCAATAAACTAGCACTAAAACTAACACTAAACTAACACTACATAGACTAAAACTAACACTAAACTACACTAAAACTAATCAAAACTAAACTGAAATTGAAAAAATAAGTCAAAACTAAATAAAAGATTTAATCTAATTAAAAACTATAACTATATACAAGAACTACTTATTTACAGTATGGATGCTTTACATGGGCAACTGGCGGCCCGGGGGCCACATGCGGCCCCCACCTCCACGTAATGCGGCCCGCAGGTTAATACCGGAATACTGACATATTATTGATTTCAGCTGTTACAATTCCAAACATGACCAGCTTTAATTCTGTCTAAATTAGTAGCTTAATGACTTGTATAGTAGTATTAAAATGTATTTTTTATGTCCAATGTATTTGTATTTAGGTACATAAAGTTAACATGACTATATAACTAAATGCGTTTGAAATTAAATGAAAATTTTACATTTCAGGATTCCAATTAAAAAATAACAAAAAATAATTCAGAATTCCAATTCAAAATGCGTTTTGAGCTTGTAGATCTGCTATTTTTGCTTCTTTTGTATGAGATACTAGAATGACAAAGTAGGACATAGCAATATGCAATGTGGCCCTCTGGAGTGAAGGTGGGAAATATAGTGGCCCTCCCCATCAACAAAGTTGCCCACCCCTGCTTTAGCGTCAAGTAATATTCACGTTCTGTGTTGATGTAGTCATGACACAAATACCACCAGTTCAGTAAAGAAAGATATATAAATAAAATATCGCAGAAAAAAGAATTCATCGCAAGAAAAAGCACAGCTGTTGTGTAAAGACCTTAAATGGCCTGGAAATGGATTAAATCAAATCCATTTTTAAATGACCAATGTACCTGTTTATACATGTGATGTTGGGGACATGATAATGTTGTCAGGCTTACCTTGGTCCTGTACTGTGTAGTCGGTGGTGACCAGAGGGGGAACCTGGCCTCTGAGGTTTGTGGTGTAAAGCTGTCCCCCTCGCCTGGCTTGGTCATCTTCAATGACTTGCGTCTAAAAGGGAAGTCATATAACTTACATCAGAGACAGGACAAGACATGTTGGTTCAGGCCGCTATGCGGCCCTCACATCTAGACTCCTAGGTAGCACCGCCGATCAAACCAATATGCCCATATATGGAGATGTCTGTATCTGTCAGTCTTGTCCACTTTATAGGAGATCACTGATGTCATCAGTATATGCCCATATATGGGTATGTCCCCTTGTGTGCCCATATATGGAGATGACTAATTTACTTGCGCCTGATGCCATGAAGACACATTGAGGTTAGGCAATACACTCCATATTTGAGCGTAGCTGCATTGATATGGTTATAGCTAAGTCATCGTAACATGAATGTGATGATGTGGTTTGCCCAACCGGCCGGTCCTCCCTTACCCCAATTTTAATCTAAGAAGAAGATTATATCCATTGTTTACATTTCACTTGCTCTGCTCGTGAATTAAAAGAAATGACAAAATCAAACTCTTAATTGGAATCCAATTGGGATGCTGTGATTGTTTTGCAAGGAAACGTTTCTCTTCCAATCTTATATTTACAATTGGCTTAAAGCCGCATCCCACTTCCAAGCCCATGGCACGCCCACTCTGCATCCACTCCAACTCTACTTCAACTCAACGGTAGGGAGAAGAACGTAGGGAATAATACCGCCCACCTCTATGCCGTCCGCTCATTCGCTAAGCACGAGAGAGAGGAGGCAACAGGGGAGGGGGGGCGGGCAAGCGAGAGAGAGAGAGAGAGAGTGAAATTTGACACCACTGTGTTTGCATGTGCGTGCTGCTGCTGCTGCTGCCTCCACAGTGAGTGCAGAGAAATAGCAGAGGCATAACAGTCACTTCTCTCCAGTGCGTCCGGCGGTCAAATATGTCCGACCGGAAACGTGCGCTGCGGCACAATAGTTCCGCCACAAATTTTTTTTTTTTTTACTTTTTTATTTATTTATTTATTTTTACTTTTTTTTTTAAACTTTTTTTTTTACTTTTTTTTTAACTCGATGGGAGCGGCCCGAAGGGCCGCAACCCTCTAGTGCATTACATTACTACTAATGATAGAGTACAACTTGTGGGTGGATAAAGCACTGTTTTCATGATGGGGAGGATAGACTGGCATCCGTGGTAAGCTGGGTCAGTAAGTGAAGGTATATGATCCCATGAGCATTGTCTACTCACGGTGCTGGGGATGGAGTCGGGGTCCAGTTTCTTCTGAGGAGGGCCAGCCATTTGGGCTCCTGCTCCAGGGAAGCCCCCAGGGAAGCCAGGCTGACTCTGAGGCCCTGCCATCTGGCTCCCAAACTGACCTGAACAGGGAAGCAAATAAAATTGGCTCATTCTTATCTGCAGTGGAAGATTACACAGTATGTTTGTGGTTAATTATTATTGTTTAATAAAACCTACTCTGTAGAATAGAAACAGTGGTGGGTTCATTAGCCATATGCGTCTCATCATGAGTAATAACTTTGCTCTTGGGATTCTCTTTAGCAATCTGCACGAAATTGTGAGCTTGTAGATCGGCTATTTTCAATTATACAACAGGTTATTACGATGAAGCAATCAGATTGGTTGAAACAATCATGTGACCATGATTATATTCAGCATTATGTAACGCTCTCGTCAATCAAAGAAATCAGCTGTGCTGGTCACAGAAAGGATGCCGGGGCTGCCTGTCCCAGCACTTTGCTAGTGGCTAGAATAGCAGTTTTCATGTGGAGTTCAGGGACATAGTAGCTAAATGTGGCATTACAAAATTACACATTTCTATCGAATATCTTAATTACAATGAAATTACGTTTTCTTTTAAGGGCAACAGTTGTATAATCGCAATATTACACTCGAGGGTGTGCCATATATTATTGCTTAAATAGCCAAGGTATAAAATAGGGCTAAAGTGTTTAATGTATGTTTTATAATATTATAATTTATACATGCAAAGTAACTCGTAACTAAAGTTTTCAAATAATTGTTGTGGAGTAAAAGTAAAATATTTGCCTCTGAGATGTAGTGGATTAGAAGAAAAAGTACTGAAAATACTTCAGTAAAGTAAAATACTTCAAAATTGTACTTAAGTACAGTACTTGAGTAATTGTACTTAGTTACATTACACCACTGACTCTAATCACAAGGACACTGAGCTGAAAACCCAGTTAGAGAAAGCCAATGAATAATGCACTTTTATGAAAATGATTCTCCTGCCCCAAAGTACATAAATGTAGTGTCATTCTTTTTTCCCCAAAACATTGCAGTATGGACTAGAGATTCATGCCAAATAATGCTTAAACATATCTTAATCAAAGGGGTGCGCTATAGCAATGAAACTTGCTTACACGTGTGCCTCTATTCACAAGGAACACATCCGTAACTTTTACCATTTCTCCAATTGGCCGAAGAGGGGGTGCTATAGTAATCGTTTGAAAATGTAAACTTTGAACTGGCATGAGTCACGCCTCAGAACTCTGCTCAGCTGTTTCCAATTCTCATTTGTTAAAGGACCAGGTCACCTCTGGGACAACCAGATCTTATTTTATTGTTGTGTGGGACACGATCAACACAATCCTGAGTTATCTTTTGTGTTCAATCTGTGTTTTTAGATATTTTAGTATTTCAGCCGATTTCAGCATGCTACTGGTCAACTGGTCATATGATGCAAAATGCATCATATGACCAGTTGTAGCATGCTGAAATACTAACATATCTAAAAACACAGATTGAACACAAAAAATAATTCAGGATTGTGTTGATCGTGTCCCACACAACAATAAAATAAAATCTGGTTGTCCCAGAGGTGACCTGGTCCTTTAACTGTATGGGTATCTTTGTCTTAGTTCAGTCGATTCCGTTTCTAGGGCTTATTGCACATATTCCATATTATGTTATGCATAATTGCATACATTTCATATTACATTGCTTGGTCCCTGTATTGCTGCTTGCAGCTATATTTATTGTTGTAGTTATTATTATTGCTTCCAGTTACCTGGCTGTTGAGGGTACCCAGGGGGAGTGGCAGGTCCTGGGCCAGGCTGCTGGAAGCCCCCGGCGCCCGGTGGAGGTGGTCCGGGGAAGGGTCTGCCCATGCCTCCCATTGGGGGGCCTGCCATGCCCATGCCTGTTGGGGGCATCTGTGGTGGAGCCATCTGGGGTGACATCTGGGGTGACTGAGGTCCTGGAGGCATTGGTGGCTGGCCCATGACGGGGCCAGGGGGTGTCTGGAGAGGTGGTGGGGCCACAGAGCCAACTGGAGGAGGAGGGCTTTGCATGGGCCGTGGTGCTACACGTAGAAGAAGAGAAGCAATGTCTTAGTTACCACTATGTGGTGAGGTAGGTTTTCACTGTCATTCTGGGATCACCTGGGATAATCCATCTGACGAACCAGTGTAACCAATTAATAATCATCATCAGTGCAGAGCAGCCACTAGTACAGCATACAAGTCTATTAGTTGTGACTCATAAAAGTCTACATTAGTTGTGACTCATGTGCCAGAATCAGAATCCCTAAATTCACACATTCAAGGAATTTGCCTCTGTGTGGATGGTGCATTCATTTTAAAAGACCGATAAGACAACAAAGTATTAAAGTACAAAAGTAAAGTAAAGTACAAAAGATAATGTGTACACACTAGCTTACAATTAAAATAAATTAAAAATACAAATACATGTTATGGGAGTGCTTTGCATGCAAAGACACTGACCAACATATAATATTGAATATTATTAAAGTGTTATAGAATAAACATAAATGTATGTTTGTACATTACTGCACTTTCATTTATATTGCCTAGTATAAGCAGATTTTGAAGTACATTTCATTACCTGGGCTTTTCTATGTTTACTGTTGTGGAAAGTGCACCCTATACTGGGAAGCCCAATTGCATGTTTAGTTCTACAAACAGTGGTTAGCGCATTTACCGTAGCTGCCCAAGTTCATAGCACCCATCTGATTGGTGAGCTGCTGTGCGGGAGGCGGGCCCTGTGAAGCCATATTGTTATATTGGGAATGAGGAGGTTGTCCAAAGGTAGCAGGGCCAGCTGGAGGGGCAGGGTATCTGAAGGGGTTAAAGAATAATCAGAAAAATACTCCATACCTGAGGGAGGTAAGTTAGCAGTCCAAGTTATAGAAAACCGCATTTCCATCTTCAGTGGCAAGAGTTCAGCTGAAACGCATGACTCTAATCATTGGTCATTAGCTAGGAGTTATACTGTACAAGGCAACCTACTATAAAGTTCATGTACCGGTATTTTAGCTGAGGGAGAGAACTTACAGCTAAGAGCTGAGACTGTGCTAGCTCTATGACATGTTAGTAAAGAACAAATTCACAATTCCAATCCAATCCACTTTACATACAGCACATTTAAAACAACTGAGCTGTACGTGATTTAAACACATGACCAAAACAAGGACATTGTGGTTTTGTTATGTAAATTACCGTAACTGTCAAATGTATGAATGGTCTCCCAGTACAACCATTTTCTTGTATCTTCAACACTGACCCACCCCATCCTTGTCTTAGAATCCAAATTTCCAAAGTCATTAGCAATCAGTTAAAAACATGATGAGTCTGCCTGTCTCTGAAGAGGTGCCCAACAATGTGCCCTGGCTTCCCAAGGTACTTTTTTTTACTGTATACAATATAAATGTTAGACGTACTGTACTAAGACTTACTAGTAGACATATCATGTTCGTTAAATGACATGACTTAAATCATGTAATTTCACTAACATGATTACAGTATATTGCATTCAAAGGCTGCTGCTATTGAATGTTACCTTTGTGGGTGAGCTCCATTCTGCTGGTTGTTTGGGCTGTAAGGACTAGACACAGCTGGTGGAGGCATCATGCCAGGAGCAGAGGACACAGGAGGTTTCATCATACCTGAGGGAGGTGAGTTAGCAGTCAGGGGACAGTCAGTGGGTGAGTGAAAATACAAATGTACCTGTATAAGAATGGGTGCAAATTGGGTGTGGCAGTATGGCGTGTATCAAAACAGCGTCCAGGTTCTGACAATGGAAGCTTGTGATTGGCTGAACCGGAAGGTAGGGAGCGCTCCGTTGCATTCGCCTGGACCGTGCGGAGGTGCCGAAACGAGAGCTCACTAGTGTATAGGTTATAGGTAATATAATAGGCCTACATGCGATGTTTCATGACATAACACAAGAAATAATCATAAACATTTTATAGTTATAAGGTCAAGTATTATACTTAATAATTGGGACTTAGAAGAAGTTAAGAACCATTAACATAGTTATAATAGGCCTACATTTTTGCAGTAGTTTAGGCATTTTGGGTTGTGGGCAGAACAATTTGTCCTTGTTTGTTATTTGACTATTTTTACTTTAATTATAATTAAAGACACTTCATAGTGAATTAGTGATTATAATAAATAGCCTATGTTGTGATTGTTGTTATCTAGATCAGATTGTGTTTATAATACAACGCCAGTGCGCCTCCGTCATCTCCACCGAAAACAAGCGCTCCCCCCTTTTTCCATTGTCAGAACCGGGACGCTGTTTTGATTCACACGTGTGAGATTGCTGCAACACAGGCCCTGGCGTCCTTATTCTGGGCAAGTCGTTACAGCGAACATTTGGGGAAAGTAGCTGAAAATTCTACAAGCTCACTTGGGCTATTTTCAACATAGAGATTTGTGTGTCACAGACCCGCAGTCAATGAAGTACAAGTATAGGGTTTAAGTGGTTAAAAACAATGAAACACTTTGACCAGCGCATCTATCCATCCATCAATTCATAATTGCCTTCCCCCCTGTTCACAGTATACACAATTCCTTTGGAACAATGTTACAATTCACATTTCATATAGTAGTTGTTTAAGTTAAGACTAGACATTAGACAACAGCTTATATTACTTTTAGACGTGCAGTGAAACGTCAAGTCTTGAAAGCTAACTTTTGCATTTGAAAGCAGAGACTTTTCAAAACAGTCACCATTTGCTTCAGCTTCATAATTTAAAGGTTATAGTCAGGGACCCAGTCCCTGATAATGGGAGAGGACCTGTGATGTTCTGCCGTACTTTTTATTTCTGTTTTATCTATTAGTTTGGTTATTAAGGTCCACAGAATGAGAGGCCTGCTCTGCCGGAAACATCGCGAAAAAAGGTTATGGCCATTTGTATATTCACTGTCCTATCGACTTCACTATAGTGTGTGCCAGCGGCTACGTCATTGTAGTCCTTAGCGGCCATTTCTTGTGAAAAAACACAGGTGTTTCAATTGTTTGATTGCATAGAACTAATGCTATAGTCTAATCAGAACACTTGTGTAAGGCTGTGTTGTCACAAGAAATGGCCGCTCTTAGAACTACATTTGGCACACCCTATACAGGAAAAGAATACAAAAAATAAATGTGCTTTAAGTAGCATGTGAGGGGTCAAACTAGGGGTTCTTCATGATTCTGAATCCATTGCAAGCATTTGTTTTGCATGAAAAACATTCCTTGGGCAAAATTTTTGCCCTCCAAAATTGTAAAAAGTGATGAGTCATCAAAGAATCTTCACTTTTCACAGCTTTGGGGGGCCGATATTTTGCCCTAGGAATGTTTTTCATGCAAAGCAAATGCTTGCAATGGATTCAGAATCATGAAGAACCCCTAGTTTGACCCCTCACATGCTACTTAAAGCACATTTATTTTCTTTTTTTAATATTTTTAATTTCCTGTATAGTGAAGTTACAAATATACAAATGGCCATAACTTTTTTTCGCGATGTTTCCGGCAGAGCAGGCCTGTCATTCTGTCAACCTTAATGAACAAACTAATAGATAAAACAGAAATAAAAAGTACAGCAAGACATCACAGGTATCACCCCTATTCCTTGAGCTTTTGGGCTTGTGGGTCCTTGACTATTAAAAGAAAAAGTTAAATGGTGCAGCAGGGGCCTACTGTAACATTACTCTGGTGACCCCACATAACAATTTAAATACAATGAAAATAACATGACAAAATAACACTTATGCATTCCTGCCATGCTTTGCCTTTGCAGAAAATTGTTGCTGTATGTCTAAATAAGATAATGACATGGTAATGTCACTGTCAGATAAATAAATGCATCCATGACTGGAAAAGCCTGCTAGGAAAGTTATCCTTTATTGATGCATCAGGTGAATATGTACTACTGGGTCAACTGCATTTTTCAGTCTATGACGCATACTTCAGGTATGTTTACAAATCTTCTCGAATGAACCCCCCAGGACGTTCAAGATTACCAGTGGTGATGTAACCCGATTCATCCAATACGCTAATCCTGAATAGTCTCCATTGGGAAAATGAATGTGATGTAATCTACACCTTCAAGACCAGGTAACAAGACCAAACGTGTCTAGAGGGAATCCTTTTTTAAGAATGTCTTCATGTGTTGTTAGTTGGGAAATTCAAAGCACAATATACTGAAGACACCTCACCTGTTGGCGGAGGAGCAGAGAACGCCTGCGGTGGTCCCCCATAGTGACTGTACATCGGCTGAGCGGGACCCGATCCAAAGTTGCCAGGATAGCCCCCCATCCCAGGCTGGGCCTGGGAGTAAGGGGGTGTTGCGACATAACCCGGTTGACTCATTCTGGCGGGATGACTGTCAGGGTCTTCTCATACCAAGACGAATGGGTTCTGACACAACCTGTGGATTTTCAAGAAAATAAGATGGATTAGATTTGTTTTGTACCCCTCCATGCTGCTGCAGCTCACTGGCCTTGTGGTTAGAGTGTCCTTCCTGAGACTGTGAGGCCTGCAGGTTACACCAAAGACTCTGAAAAATGGGACCCAGTGCCTCCTGCTTGGCACTCAGCATCAAGGGTTGGATTGGGGGTAAGTCCCTGCGACATAGTAGCGTCATGTCCTGGGGTTGTACATCAAGCTGCCACACGCTAAGGAAACAGGAGATAGGCTCCTGCCCTATGGGCCTCACGGCTCAGCAAGGCTTAATATTGTGCCGATACATTTATTTGATCTTAACATAATGACATTTAATTGTAAATTAATTTATTCAGTTATATTACCATTGCTTAGGTTTGGTCTTACGTCATTGTGGCCTTTATACCATTGTTAGATGTTGTATATTAATCCAAGGAGGGACAGCCCTATAACAGCTGATATATAAACACCAACATCCATGTGTCACATGAACCTTTGACACTGTACTATTGAGAGATAAGCCAGGCTTATCTTTGATAGGACAATCCTCCTGTGATTATGTTTTCTATAACATATAGGCATAGGCATAGGCATACAGTAACTAATTTAGGCCCTGTGTCCTTTCAATATACAAGATTGTCCAAATCTGTAAGCATATACTGGTATACTATTATAGCATATATTTCATAGATGATTACAGATTTGGGCAATCTTATTCTTTAACTCCTAGAATTATATTTGTGTACAAACTAACTCAGGGTAGATATGATGGTAATTTAAAGGTTATGGCCTTGGCCTAAGGGTGTATACAAGAAGGATATGAGTTCTGCAGTAGGTATACAAGCTTCTAAACAAAAAGCAATATAACGTTAAAATAAATCAATTGCCCTGTCCTGTAGACAAAGGGAGAGTCAATAGACAAGCAAGTAACTTGCACAGCTGTTTCTCAAGTAGCCTAACTTACACAGGCCAACAACAATGGTTACCCCCTATCTGCCGCTCATTCATCTAAATACAGTGCCCTTCTGTGAATGAATGTGATAATCAAGATCACGTCATTGATCATCATTCTGTAATTGATCAACAAAGTTAGCCCTGCTGCCAGCCATACTCCCCAGAAGAATTGCCACGTCAAAGACCGTTATGACCCCATATGAGCATCCATGCCTTCCCTTCACTATATACATAATAACTCAGCCATTTACGTACCACACAATGCACAATAATAATAATAATGTTATTAGTTTCAAGTGCAACACTGAGCAATGTAGCGGTCGCAAACGTAAACCATACATACAAGAAAACATCTTATGATGAACACGGAAATTGCTTCAAAGTTTCCCCTTGCTTTGCGGTATCGTTATTATCATCTTATAAGATCGCGTCGGGTGACATTCATTCCACATCATAGGTACAGCATCGCAGGTTTTTTTGCACGATCGCATTATTACTAACCTTGTTTAAGAGGCAGAATGTGTAGAATCCTGCTGTGTGATCCTCCGTATATAGGCTGGTATAGGTGGTGATGATGTGTTGCAGTCAGTCAGTCAGTCAGTCAGTCAGATATTGAAAGCAGGCGGAGGAGCAGACTAGAGTGCCACGTCAAACTCCACCACGGCACCGGTCGCTGTGTTACGTTTATTACGCACTGATCGTCACCATGTCTTTCCAGCAGTATACAGCCTACATGTGGGGAAAGCCCGGTGTCTATTTACTCCTCAGTGCTCATATCCGGTCTGGAGACCGCCTACTGTATCCGGCGATTTCCACGTACACACACACTGGCTGTTTTCTTATCCGTTCTAGACCGGATATGTGAAAAAACTGAGTGAGTTGACATGCAAGCGCCCACGGCACGGCCCGGTGGCTTGCGCATGCGCCAACCTGTGTGAGCGTATTACTGCCGAAAACAGCCGATCCACAAGCCCATAGCGCGTTGTGTCGGCGAAGCGCTCTGAGCTTGTGGATCGGCTATTTTGAAGCGATCACACGTCAGCATAGCAGGGATAAGGCCAATAGGTAAAGAGGCTAGGTACAGTATGACTCTGAGGCAATCGTCGGTGACTCGATTGCAATACCACCAATAGGCTATTAATTTGTAGTATTTCATTAAAAAATAAAAGAAATAAAAAGATTATTTTCTATTATCAGGCAAATTGAGACAATAAAGTTACAAAATAAAATGAAAATGAGAAAAAAGTTTATTGCAGCCATAGCGTCGATCGAACCTCTATGATCATTCAGATCAGATGCTTTGTTTAGGCCTGTGTTATTGAGTTTGAGGTGTCTATTTTGTTCACCCAGAGCTGCCAACCCCTCCTTGATTTGATTCTGCTGGAGTTCCGTGTCCTTACATAATGATTTTTAATGAACATGCATGAATGATAGGCCTACATTTATTAGAGTGCAACTTAAGACAAGTCCCTGAGTGTTTCCACACAGTGATATCAGTCAGTCTATATCATATCATCTATATTTAATTATCGGAAAATACACTGAGGAATGAGGATACCCTCTTTTCCAGTGAGTGGTGCCAAGATTACGAGTTTGGAGAAAACCCTGACTATATAACAACACAATGTGACATAAACAAAGCTGTGACATACACAAAGATGTTCCCCATTTTCCCCAACTGTTTTTATTATATTTTGATACTTGCTTTGGCAATGTATAAACATATGTTTTTTCATCCCAAAAAACTCAAACACAAGAAAAACTAGAAAGATGCTGGGAAATTGCTAGTGTGGTTGTTGTTTTTCATTTTCTCATTGAAGTCAATGGGGTTGCTGCATAAAGGTGATGTCACCGACTTTATGGAATAACTTTTAGCCAATGAGGAAGCAGCAAGAACTTTATGGAGGATTTTTTAGCCAATGAGGAAGCTGCATGAAGGTGATGTCACAGAGAATGCTGGTTCCTCATTGGCTAAAAATGACTCCATAAAGTTGGAACAGAATAGTGTAGTGTGTTGCCCTGCCTAGGCAACAACCACACCAATAACAAAATATATTAGAATGATTACAAGAAACAGGCTGTTTAAAATAAATTACTGACCGTTTAAAGGCAATGGGTGAACCCCAAGAAAAAAGAGAGGCCTACATTGCGACAACTCATAATAAGCCACTGCAGTGCTTATAGTCATGCATGCATGCATCATGGCTATTGCTTTTGCGCTGAAACCTCGTATCTCCATATTTCAACATTATATGTCTTTGTTTTATTTAGGCCTATATAAACAAAAATAGGGTTAGGGACAGGTATAGGCCTAGTCTACATAAAAGCTCGAGCTTGTAAATCCGCAAGTGGACATATTCCACCCGACACTGCAGCAAGGCATCATCACCAGTGGTGTGTAAAGTGACTATCAAGGCTACATAGCCTACTCAAGTAGCCTACTGGTACAATTTTGAGGTAGCCTATTATGAACTTTAGTTTACTGACTAAAACTTCAGTAGGCCTACTTAACATAGGCCTACATTACCCACTTTAGCCCTATTCTGGGCCATTGGAAAATAGATCTACATTTATACAAGCTTGTAGATCTGCTATTTTCAAAGGATTTGTATAGCCTACATTTGAAAACTTAAAGGGATATTCTACTTTCAAAACAACTTTTGGTAATTGTATCGTCTAATCAGGCTTTTATGAACAGTGAACACCCTGAACAGATTTTAAATAATCCCCATACACACACATTGTAACTTCAAACTCTTAACCATGATAGATTAATTTAAAACACCCATTATCTTTTCTGGAGACTCATACTACCCTCCTATGTGAGCAGGCCGTGTTTTTTCAATAACTTTTTTCATTTATTTTTAATAATTCTTGGAAAAAATTAAATACAATAGAAAATTATTAAAAATAAATGAAAAAAGGTATCAAAAAAAAAAGCCTGCTCACGTATTAGGAGGGTAGAATGAGTCACCAGAAAAAATAATAATGGGTGTTTTTAATTCATCTATCATGGTTAAAATGGAGTTTGAATGGGTGTGTATGGGGAGTGGGCCTGGTAACATTTCCATCAAATATCTAAATATTGAATCAAGCAGGGTGTTCATAAAAGCCTGTTTAGACCATAAAATTACCAAAAGTTTTTTTTAAAGTGAAATATCCCTTTAATATCTCCTTTTAGTAGACCTTGTACCAGTGAACTGTACCGTCATGAAACGGTACCTTTTCCTATGCAAACTTCTAATAAAGTCTTCAATCAATCAATCAATCAATCAATCAATAGGACATTCTGCTTATCGAGTATAGGCCATAGAGTTATGGTAGGCTATAGGCCTATACTTTCTATAATGTGGTAGGTTACATTTTGATACCAATATGCCTACTTGAATTTCCGTCTTTTACTTAACAGAGTCTTTCCACATTGCAGTATTGATACTTTTACTCAATTAAAACAATTTAGTATTTTTATTTTTTTTCCCAACACTGCCCACGAGCGCAACAGGTCCACTCCAAACAACCGCGCGCACCGCGCAGGCAGCCAGGCAGGCTTGGTGAGGCGGGACCGTTCGCTGTGACGTTCCAGAGCGGGTTGGACTAGGAGGAGGACTGCCTGCCCTCAGATGATGGGAATGATAGAACACATCCCCTGTTGCTGCTGCTGCTGGTCTTAGTTTCCTGGAGTTCTGACTGCCTGTTGGTCTTGCTGACAGCTTGATGGTAGCCTAGCGCCCTGCTGGAGGACGCTCTGCTGCGCACGATGGGGACCGGGGACTACATCTGTATAACGGTGCAGGGTGGCGCGCCCTGGGGATTCACTATACATGAGGGAGATGGGGACAGTATCTACAAACCCTTTCTGGTTTCACAGGTAATTTGTTTTATATGCCTACAGAGTACAGACTGATCAACAACTGTAGTCTACAGTTGTTGATTATTGTTTATTAGATAACCTTTCTAAAAGGCTATTAAACGTTGATTTATATTGTTATCAGTGGGGCCTTAAATGATTTGTTCACATCACATTCTCTTTTAAAGCATAAAGAGGCAAGAGCTGGTTGTAGCCTATTATGGCAGTGTTTCTCAAACTTTCTAATTTCAAGGTCTCCCCTTGGAACCAAATGAACCTGTTAGGTTTTTGTCAGAGTTAAAGACTTGTATGGGTCAATTTAGACCCCTATGAAGGAACCTAGAGAGTCCCTGAAATCCACTTTGAGAAGCACATTCTATCACTCGCAAATTGTAGTTGCTTATTGTAGTTGCATCAAAGAGCCTATATCTTGGACTGACAATATTGATAAAGTTTTTGCCAATCAATAGCTTTGAGCAGGCTTCTTTTTATTTTATTTTATTTGTTTTCCCCTATACAATTGTCGCTCATGGTGAATAATACCTTTAAGTCAGTGCGGTTCTCAAAAAAAAAACAGGGGTCCCTAAGGGGGTTCCTTCCCAGCAAACTGAATTAATATAGCATGAATCAGTCACCACATCAGCTATTTGTGCGATGTACAGTACAAGCTCAGAGCTTTTTCCAAAATATCCTGGAAAAAAAATATGAGAAAAGTTGAAATCGATTTGAAACATTTTAGCAACACAATTCCTGTAAGCTGTCCCCCATGGGCACAACATATTTCCAGAATGGGGTCCACAGCAAAATACATAGCCTATTAGGCTTATTTTGTGGGTCCTTCCTTGATATGACAAAGTTTGAGAACCACTGCTTTAAAGTAATGCCTTCTGGTACACTTGGCAGTCTTGAATGAAAGCTGCTGGGAGAACATTTATTTGGAACAGCGCGTGTCCTCCATTCTTCTGCGCGTCGGCTTGTGTTTTTGTGCAGAATTCCTAGGGACCCTTATATGGTAACGGCCAGGACCTAGTGTGTGGTTGTGTTGGTGTGTGAGGCTTTGGGCAGTGCACTCTGTTATCACACACACATGACTCTACTATACACACACATGCAGGGACGTGCTGGGCCCCTGATTCAGCCCGGGAAAAAGAGTTGGAGAGGCCCTCATTGCACGCTATAGAGAGATCTCTCTCTATAGCGCTGCTGCTACTCAAAGATTTGCCATTTCAGATCATGACAAGTGACAAGCCAGTGGGCCAATTACTGTAGAGTGTACATGAGTTATATTTCGTCGTTGTCGGGTGGAAACCTTGTATGTCCAAAACCGTTTGTTTTGTATTTATCATTTTAAAAATGATTTAAACTAGTGAAAACAGCCGATCTACAAGCACACACGCCTCGTACCGCGAGGCGTTGTGTGCTTGTAGATCTGCTGTTTTCACTACTTTTGTGCAACGGCCTTAAATGATGAAGCAGGGCTTTACTTTGCGAAAAAATGTATACATTTGAAACTTAGAGATACAAGGATTCTGCCCGACAGTGACGATTTACTTTGTTGACCGCCCAGCCCCCAAAATGGAACGAAGGCCGACATTTTATTTTTATTTTTTTCCTAATGGCCGGCCTGGACCGGCCGGGAATGAACCGGCTGTTCGGGAATTGTCCCGCTTTTCCCAATGGCCAGCACGTCCCTGCACACATGTATAGTCTTGATGATGACTGAGAGGTATAGTCCATATACACTGCAGATCCTGCAGAGATCAGTAATCCAAACAAATAGAAGGTCATGCAAAATCTGCAAAACTCACCCTATAACCTTCACAACAAAGTATAGCAATCGATCAACAAAGTAGTAGTAAATATTTTGTTGAAGTCTGGTTGCATGAAACAAAATGATTTACTTTCAAAATGCATCTCTTTGGAAGGAAGTTCTAGCTCAATCAATATAACCATCAGTGAAATTCTAAGCTGAAAAACTAAGTATGTTTACTTGCAACCAGCCACATCCTTGAATATTGTGTGTTCATGCATGACAGGATCACAGGAATAATCCCCCGGATGACAGGATACGTTGCCTATATGCTGATGACAAGTGATCACAGTACTGAAAAGAGGGCATACAGAAACGTCAGCTGAAGTCAAACAGGCCTTTCACTGTTTAAATACAGTATTTGCATACATATTTGTATGTTGTCATCATAACGTTATCGTACTTCTCAGTCCTCTTTATTAAATATATAGCAGATTTGCATATAAGTTCCTTACCAAGCAACTTATAGGACCCAATTTGTTTGTGAGTGTTCATTTTAAACCCTGCCAATTTGTCTGTCGCCCGCTTGCACTTGTAAACCAACTGAAGAGAAGTTATAGCTAAACATTTTACATGAGGTTGCAGTGTAGTTTCATGTTTGTGGTCATTTTGTGTGGCTATGTTGTGTTTGCTGTTGTAAGCCAAAGACAAACAAACACACACACACACACACACACACACACACACACACACACACACACACACACACACACACACACGCACATGCACACACGCACACACACACTCTTATAGTAGGCCTATACATACACGTATAGCTTATGCTGTTATTGTTCTAAAGGTGTTGGTTTGCATTTATTTCAAACAATGCATGACTACTAAAGTACTTAATCTCCTGGACAACAGTCAGACAATCGATTCTTTATTATTTCATACAGTGCAGTACACAATGTTCCAGTTAATGTAAGGTCCTGTAGAAGCCATATACCGTTTGTTTGGACGCAGTTATGTTGTTGCATTCACCAAGACTGTTCTTCTGAAAATCAGTCCTGAAAATTGTAGGTTGGTTGTTATTAACCAAAACTCATACTCGACAGTCTACTACATAGTGGTACTGACATACAAAGAAATTACATGGGATTGTTGTGCACAGATAATGACAGATTCAATTTACAAATTATGAAATCCTCATACAAGTCTAATTAAAGTGGAGGTGACTGCTGTGACTTTAAAAAGATACAGTTTACCTTTAACACAGCAAGGAAGGACTGTAAACATCCTCTTACTGTACAGTATGTCAGATGATCAAAAGTTTCCAGGCTGCACACAATCTCTCATCAACTCGTCACCCACACAGAGAACAAGTAAATGTTTTTTTTTCTTCTTTTGCATTCCACTCATGACATCAAAGCTCTGCCAGAAGAGTTGCTATCAACACTGAAACGGTCGATGTATCACTGTAATGACACAACCTTAAAGAGGTGGTGCCATAGTTTTTTACTTTTTCTGTTTTGTACAGTATCTGTCTATGGAGTTAACGTTACTCTAATAGACCCCCGTGTGTGGTTCCAATATGCAATGTCTTCCCTGTGTATTTTTGGTTCTTCCTGAAAGCTGAAAGCCTCTGCAACCCCTGAAGATAATTACATTTGAACTGGGACCCCAGTTCATTTGGCCAATTTTTGACAATTTTTGTAGTATAGTTTGTTGGTTACGTTTGACACAGTAAGAAATTTACATTTTAGAGGTATTAAAAAGGTCTAGTGAGCCTTGCATGTGAAAAGTCGGTCGGCATATCTCTGTTTCTCTGGACAAACATAGAAAGTTAACATGCTACCGTATTGTCCACATGAAGGTGTTGGAAGTCGTTTTAGTTGCTGTATTAAAAGTTGTCTATCAAGTAAAGAGAAGAATCGAGTGAGTTGTCGACATGGAGTTCCACAGGACTTATATCAAAGTTTCAAATGCTGTTGTGTTTAAACAGTACCAGTAAGACTCCCTAAAGCGGGAGATAAGCGACCGTCAGCTCGCATACACAAACTTTGGAAGGCAATGGTAGCCAATCAGTTTTGGTCAGCTGTTATGAATTACATTGATTGTAACGCATCCTATTTATACGTCACTTCCTGTTGTCTTGGCACAACGCTGACGAAGACGAAGGGTCGAAACGCGTACGTTGGTTCTGTCCAGTTGAGGTAAATAAAATCATGTTAAAAGGAGATTCCTTGAGTGCTGGCGACTACTTCTTTGAGCCAATCAGGAGGGAATATGGGAAATGGGTCCATGATCCGTGTTGATGATGACATGACTGTAGAGATCAGTAAAACAATATTCTCTGTTTTATTATATTATGTGATCATATTATAATAAAATAAAGTAAAATTGCACAAAACATCACCTTCTCCCTCCTCTCCCCCTACCTCCATCTCTCTCTTTGATAGAGCTCTGTTCTGATATTACATCAGAAGTATATAGCCTCGGAAACCCGGATTTGAAAAAATCTGCTAAATATATTTGTGGGTCAATCGTGTCCACACTCCATATAGGCCGTATTTGTCCAGACAAACTAAAACGTTGCGTTGTTCAGTGTGTTCAGGTTGCACAGGTGAAATGTGATACCTCTCTCTCTCCCCCTCTCAGTAGCCTTTTCCCCCCATCCGCTCCCCCTCTCCCAATCCGTCTCTCTGTCTCTCGCTGATCAAGCTCTGGCCTGACATCATCACATGGGTGAAATAGGCCCTCTTTCCCTTTCCCTTTCACCCTCACTCTGCCTGTCTGTCTGTCTGTTTCTCTTTCTCAATGGACATGTGATGTAAACAACAAACTGTCATAGACAGTGGTTGGCACATGTTTGAAACTAATGTCACCCCTCTGTTGGGCAATTGCTAAGAGAGGGGTCCATGTTCCATCCATGTTTGTGTTTATAGCGACCCCTAGAGCTAGATTAGAATGAAACTTTAAGGTATGTTTCAGCTACTTCCTATCCTGCAGGTTTTATGATGGCCGAATGGTTATTGACTTTGTGTAATGAGCTATTCTCTAATATGAAATTCATTGGTCAATATCTTCAAAATTAAATAAGTTATCAACAAACTGTATGGCAATTTAGAAAATCTGGTTTCCTGGTTTCTAATATTGGATTGAAGCTGAACCCCTTATAATAAACCTGGTGTTAAGAATGTAGAGCTTGGCTCAAGGTAACCAACATATCCCCTGCCATTTCACCTACACAAGAGTCTTGTAAATGTAATTTAAAGCAAAGCTCTCAAATATATACCTCTTAACAGAGAAGTACCTACAGCTGACATCTCATACACATGGCTCTGTTTTTGACATCGGAGGGCTTGACCCCTACGGCATCTCATCTGGAAGGCATCACTCTATGCTTGCCTCATCACTTTTCCTCTGAGTGAGATGGAAAGAGCAATGACTGTCAACTAAAGCCTAATATATATACACGACTGTCAGTTAAAGCCTAATTTATACTTTGTTGTACAACGGTGCCACTTGCTCAGAATATCTGTTAAACAACTGTATAAATTACAACTTAATAGTTGTAAAAGCTAACATATCAAGATCACGAGGAATTCCACTTGGCTGCGGTGCTCCCCTCTGATCTTATTTTGTCTTTTGATGCTCCTGTTGAATTTAATGAAAACAAATTGCTCCAGTTATTTGGAATATGATTGGTCAGTGTACTGACAAGGAATTTGCAAGGTTGTCTCCAAACTCTCCATATAAGGCAAGCTGTTTTTGTTTTTTCAACTTCTTATTGAGAGTGCTGGCTCGAGAACAAAGTCTCTGAAGTCATGACTCACTTCATTTTAAAGGCCCAGAAAATAAATTGCACAAACACTATTTAACCAGATTTAATCCTAATTAGGGTTCCATTTCACACAAACCCAGGAGACTTGGCTGAATGTTTAATTTCATAGGCATGCTGAGAACCTTTCTTTGGCATGTTCCAATCTTGAAGATGTGGTCTGGGTAGTTGGTGTTAGTCAGATCAAGATAGTTTATGGTGCTCATTTACATGGTGATTGTGTCATGCATCTGATGTTACGTTTACTGGTCTTTATCAATTTGGTATGAGCTACACATTTACCACTTCATGTAAGCTATGCATGTCATTAATTGAGTCAGTGTGAATACTGAATAATCACACGATGAATTATGAGTTAACGATGAGTTATCTCCAAACTTAATTTTAAGCTCTGGTGAACTACATTACCACAAGCTATCTACAGCAGCATATTTTAGAAATAAAGCAATGCTACAGGGATTATTAGACTCTGGTTGGATGCTTTGGTGGTGACAAAGGAGTTCTTAAGTGATTAAGCTTGCACTGGGCGACTCTGAAGTGTCTGCTTAAGGGAAGAAACAGGTACTCAGGGACCTGGGAGGACAAACGGCTGTGGTCTGGTGTGGTCTGAAGTAATCTTCTGGGTCTGTCTTATGATAGTTGTGTGTGATAGAGTTGACAGCCTGGAGTGTGGGATGCTGGGCTGCCTGACTCCCACCATCGGCAGGGGCGTCACAAAGAGGAGGGGGGGGGGGGGGGGGGGGGGGGTTTGTGGGACTGAGTTACTAGGGCCCAAGGTGGAGGGGCCTTAATTATTTTATACTTTAGCTATTGAAAATTAACAAGCTCAGCACCGAGTGCCGCGCTGCAAGCTTGTACATCTGCTATTTTTGAAAAGTCGTGAAAATGTGTGCAAATCTTTGAATATATGTAAGCGAACATTTGTAACTCAAACTTTGCTTCTGGGGGGTCCCTGGAACTAAATATTTTGAGATGGGGGTCCATGACAAAATACATATCATTTTGTGGGTCCTTCACATGAAAAGGTTTGAGCACCACTGACATAGAAACATAGGTTTTTCAAAAAACCTTAAAAGGATTTGAAATAGGTATTCAAAGACATTTTCACGATTTTTCAAAAATGGCAGATCTACAAGCTCGCAGCGCAGCACTCGGTGCCGTGCTGTGTGAGCTTGTATATATGCTATTTTTCAATAGTTAACGCACAAAATAATACGTAATTATGCGTTCCCAGTCTAAATGGGTTAAACCCCCTCCCCCCTATGAAGAACATTCACGGGGGGCCCGCAGTGAATCCTTGTACACAGGGCCCAGAATTTGGTGCGACACCCATGACCATCACTCTTTGTATTATTCGGGTAATCTGGACTTTCAGCTGAACGCGGAGGTTGCCAAACCTCTGCAGGAGCAACACTTTATAGGTGACCCCAAGGACCATCATCCTCCGAAGGATGGTCTTTTTGACCCAAGTGTAAACATTTCCTACCTGAGAACTCCATGTCAATTTGTTGTCACTGTGTATGCTCAGATATCTGGGTACATGCGGGCATGGATATAGCCTGTGAATGGTCTCCAGTGGAGTTGCGGTCGAATACCATCTTCTTTGTCTTCTTATGTGATTGATTTATTCTCTTTTGCTTTGTTATCTGGGTTTTGTAGCAGAAGATTCACTTTATAATCTTATTCATTATAATCAGGGTTCCTGGAGTAGACACTCTGTTTCATCATTCCAGTACATCTCTGTAATATCAGCATCTCAGCAAACTGGAAAGTGTTTTTGGTTCACGATTGGTTGAATTTGCGTCAAAAATTCAAAGTATTTTTGATCGGTCCAAGAAAATGTGCTCACAGCATTTTTATGTTTTTGTATTGTTGAAAAGCTGTCTTCCTTTCTTTGAGTGGACTCAGCTGAAAGCACTAGAGACGCACAGTAGTTATCCATCATTCACAGTGTGATTTCCTACCTGTGAACCAGCTGGAAAATGTTTGCTTGAGATTTAAAACCATAATTGCTTAAAGCTGTGGAACTGCTTGGGGCTATTATGAGAGAACCTCATGCAGTATGCGTATTTCCTGTGATTTTGTGTTGCGCTTAACACTAATAAAAGTCACTTGGACATATTGAAATGAGTAGCTTCGCATAAAATGAGCATAAGATCTTGTCTCATTGTAGACATTGTCTAAATGTATGAGGTAATACTCTAATAGTAAAAGATTATTATAAAGTTCATTATTTGTATTTCTTTATTGCTCATTCTTCTGATTTTTTGCCCAACTCCTCTCAGTTGTTCTTTTACTTCTAAGTAGCTACAGTATTAAAAACAATACCCTGTGGAACCCCATCAGTTATGGGCAAAGTAGTCAACCACAGTACTTGAAAGAATGAAAGAATCTTTACTAAAGTTCTGGTGTACTTTTAAAAATCCCACCCAGTGTGAGTGAGTGGTGCCTTAGCCTGGCTATACCGGCATACACAGTACAGTGATTCTCAACCTTTTCAGGCTGTGACCCCCAAAATAATCATATTGTAGTTGCCCCCCCCCCCCCCACCCTGACAAGCACTAAGAGTTGAGGCATTACATTTTGTATAACACGGTTCTATTGTGAAAATAGCAGATCTACATGCTCACAGCATCTCTAATATTTGATAATTTGGCCAATGTTTCATTTGTCATTTTAGAGGTTTTAGAGTCCTTTAGAAATGTGCATAAACCCACAATACACTTAAACTTTATGTTGGTTTGTTTACTGTTGATTGATAAATAATTTGGGGACCCCCCTGGGGGGTCCCGACCCACAGGTTGAGAACCACTGCCATAGTACATAGTATCATTTCTAACACTTCAAGGCTGCTCAACAGCGCCACTTGAAGGTTGGTCACCCAGCGGTATTTCAGCTGTTGATGTCGCACTGATGTAGACATGGACAGACATACAGACGCGGTCAGTTGTTGGATCGGTTGGCACCGCTCAAAAGGTATTCAATGCTATCCATGCTTTTTAGATTAAGTATTCAAAAGCACAGACAAGTATAGTAACATTTTGACATAATATAATATATATATATATATAGGAAGTTCACAGTAAGCTAGAACGGGTATTTCTGACATAGGGCTTAAGTGGTTAATTCATAACGTACTTTTTCAAAATAATCAAATAATGTGTAAATGGTTCATTTACATTTTATTTTATCCAAAGCACTTTACAAAGATGGTGCATTACATTCACCCATTCACACACTCATTCACCAATGGTGGAGAAAACCATGCAAGACACCAACCTGCACATCAGGAGCAATTAGGGATTCAGAATCTCAAGGACATGCACTTCTGGGGGAGCCCGGGATCGAATTGGGAACCTGGCTGCTCTACCGGCCACTCTACCCCTGAGCCACTGACAATGCATAGCTATTTTTTCTAGGACCTTCCAGGACCCTTGATCAATTCCCAAACTTTTCCAGTACTGGAAAAATATTTTTCTAATTTCAGAATATTTCCAGGAATTTCATGACCGTGGGAACCCAGTTAAATGTGCTTTGTTGTCCACCAGTGAACCCCATAAGCAGTGTATGACAACTTGCAGTTACAGGAAACACCAGTCTCTCTTGCACATGGCACGCTATCTGTGTATCTTTGTGGCCCAAGGATGTGCAAGCCGGTTTTCCCCTCCTTTTTTGGAGGATGAGCAGGGGCTGGTGCTCCAGACAAACCCTTACTCCCTGCACAGAGGTGTGAGTCCAAATACCCATGCACACAGGTTGCCTTATACGGCCTGTTTGCATAGACTCCTCTCCTAAAAACCCAGGGATGTCGCTGCAGAACCTTTTATCTGAACATTAGCAGGTCTGAAAAGTCACCCATAAAGTTTTCCTTTTGTATACGGTACACTCCCGTAGTGCCATTTTATTGCACAGTTTGTTGCTAACTTGGTCTACCTCTTGCAGCAAAGCCCATAATTAGTCAAAGGCTTAATCACTCACTGGGAAGTACTTTTCCCACTTGATGTATTGTGTAAATAGAAATGCTTTGGTAACACATTAAAAACCAAGTGGAATTTATGACACGTGTACACCATGTCCAAAAGAGTGTTAAAAAGAACAACAGGAATTATGGATAACAGCCAAGATGCCACATATAGGCCTAGCAGGACAGAGAGAATAACTGAGATGAACTATACTGAGATTGTCATTAAGTGGTGGTTAAGCAACCACTGTGCCATAATTACTGATAATGAAGCAAAATCTGCAGCAGTGTTCCAGTATTAACAGCAGTCAAGTAGAAACTAGATACTATTGTTTTCTCTCATAATGTGTGTTGAAATGTCAGCCAAGCAATATCATTTTCATTCTTCACTGGCAGTGTTGGAAGAAGTACTTGCATTGTTTAAAAGTATCAGTACGGCAATGTAGAGTATGCTGCTATAAGTAAACGTCCAGAATTCAAAATGTACTTGAGTAAATGTACAAAAGTATTGGCATCAAAATGTAGGCTACTTATTATGCAGAATGTCCCATTTCGAGTTTTCAAATGTAAACACATCATTTAAAAATAGCAGATCTACAAGCTCACAATGTGTTGCATCGCGACGCATTGTGAGCTTGTAGATTGGCTATTTTCAAATGGATGAAATGTGGGAGGGCTGAAGTTTAATTCTTGTACATTTTGTAATGATCAAAATCCACTAAACTAGTAACTAAAGTTTTCAAATAATTGTAGTGGAGTAAAAGTACAATATTTGGATCAGAGATGAAATGGAGTAGAAGTAAAAGTATTGGAAATTGGAAATGAAATACCTCAAAATTGTAGGCCTACTCAAGTACAGTAGTCAAGTAAATGTACTTAGTTAATTTCCACCACTGCTTCTGTTCAACATTGGTCAATTTAATTCATTTTTTGCTGAGATGAAAGATGTTCTCCTCTATATGTTGCCTGTGTAATTTTACAATAGATAAACAACGCCATCTGGTGGAGTAGCTCCTTGGCTGTGTCCTTGGGGATTGTGAACTGTGATTCTATTTGAATGACGGTAGACTAAAGATTTTGACATATTTTGTATTGGGTAGGCGTGATGTTTTTTCTACTGAAATCACACAATCTGCCTTGCTTACAATTAAGTTACTTAACAGGAATGTTGCAGAATCTTTAGAGCAGTTGCAAGCCTCAGCATGCTGTAGCTTTAAACACTGACCCACTAGTGAAAAATGTGGGGACTGGGTGGGAGTCAGGTGTGGCGTCATTGCCTGAAATCTTCTGATTGGAAAGAGAGGTTTTCAAGATGTAGTTGCAAAACACATTTTTGGACACTGCTCCTACAGATTTTCACACAAAGCGGTACACAGTATCTCTAAAGTCATGTCATCAACATGGATCTGTCCCATTTCCCATATTCCCTCCTGATTGACTACCATTGCCTTCTAAATTTTGTGTATGCGACCTGACGGTCACTTATCTCCCGATTAGGGAGTCTTACTTAGGGTTGCCACCCGTTCCGTATAATACGGAATCGTTCCGTATTGGACAATTAAAAGATGCGCTCCGTATTGAACCAATACGGAACGCGGTTTGTTCCGTATTTAACCAAATGCCCCATAAAGGTCTGTCACACAAACCTCAACACAGAATTTAACAATAATGAATGAAATAAAACACAGGAAAAGACAGCAAAAGGAGGGAGAGGCACGAAGGACCGCCTGTGAGGCGACTCGCAGTCGCTGAGGCTGTGGTGCGCTCTACGCTCTGCCTATAGTGGGGTTCCATGTACATGTCATTTTTGGTTTTCATTTTAAATTTGTGTTAAAGTTTATTTTTCACTTCCAATTTGTAGATTATGATCTATAGAACAATTTTGGTTCGAGCGTCAAGAGACTCAAGACAGTAGATTGTAGACAGTAGACACTTTATAAAATAGGCTATGCTCAGGTTTAGGCTAGTGAAGCCTATTCAGCCTAAAGTAAAAAATGTTTAATCTTCGTTGCTTATAAAGCACTTTAAACTTTAAGTATATGACTTAATGGTTTCTTGACTACCTTCTCTTTACTGACCACCAAGTGACCCAATACAAGAGCCAGGTTCAAATCATTCATACATTGCTTTATTTCATACAAAATTAACTTATTCATATTTTAGAAACAATTGGCCACTTCAAACTGCAAAACAATATAGGTTATACCATGTTGTGTGTTATAGTTATAACTATTCTATGCATTTCATGGGTTTGGGACTGCATTTTTTCGCCGGCCGGCGGCTGTGCCACGCGCACGGAACGCACGCAACGCGTGCCCGGAAGAGGTGTTCCTTATTTCAATTTCTGAAAGGTGGCAACCCTAGTCTTACTGGTTAGTGTTAGAATCTGGGAATACAGTTTTCGTTTTGGTTACTTGTGTATCAGGGTGTAACTCGTTCTCCTGCTCGTTCTCCTGCTATACCATCAACATGTGGAACGCCCTTTCACAAGCCTTAAAGGAGAGCAAATCCCTAGCCTCCTTCAAAATTGGTATGAAAAGTCACCTTCAGGCGGCTGCCTACCCGTGACTTGTAAATAGACTAAGCCCCCATGCTCCCCCCACCCTTTTTTTCTGCCTTTGTATTTGATGTTATGCTTTTGAAACTGATATTATCCTAGATAAAGTAGGCTACTATGTTCTATCCGTCTGTCTTTCAATGTTATATGAGATACTTAAAGTGTGGTTCCTGTGGAAATAAGCTTTGGCTTTCTAGGATCTCCTTTTAGTTGACCTTGTACGAGTGATTTGTACTGTCATGAAACTGTACTTTTTTCTATTGCAAACTTCTAATAAATTCTTCAATCAATCAATCAATCAATCAAAGGCAAAATCTAATTCACTTCATGCCGTGTGTATATCACACCGCTAGAGGGCGTAATTAGCACGACAGATCCATCAGACAGATACAAGAGGAGTGGGCACTAAGGAAGACTGGGCACCTCGGTGTCAAATTGGCTTTATGGGTATACCAATAATGTGACAATATTATGGACAGTATGGTGTAATTAAAGTAACTAAGTACATTTACCAAGTACTGTACTTAAGTACAATTTTGAGCTATACTGTACTTGAGTATTTCCAAATATTGTAGGCCACTGTAGGCCACTATCTGTTATTATCAGATAAAAGAAGAATTCAACAAAGCTATAATAGATAACAAAGCTGTAATAGATCACTTTCTCTCTCTTGCTAAATCTCTCGATTTGAAGCATTACAGAGTAATAAAATGACTTTATTTTTTCATTGAGCCTGAGGCCCGACCGTAGGGTCGGGTTCGCGCAGAATTTGAGAACTCTGTGTAGCTCCCTGTCTCTCCAACTCTGTTGTAAACAGAGTTTCACAATTTCACGTTGGGATACCAATTTTATCAGTGAAATTGGAAGTGATGCAACAAATAAATGAGCTGACAAAAGCTGATTAAATTTAGTTTACAAGAGAGGTGGGAAAATAGGGAAACCCCTGCTACTGAACAAGTACTCTATGCTAGCAATGGTTACTGTCAGAATATAGAGCTTTAGTATAAAAAGATAAACATAATTAAAAGGTAGCTGAAGTAAAAAAATATATATATAAAAAAAAAGAAAGAAAAGGCCCTGGTTGTATAAGTGACTTTTTGTATGAAATTTACAACATGTTTCTTCCTATTAAATCCTGTTATTAATGAACCGTTTTATAGGTCTGTGGAACCAATTACAAGAGAGGGGATACATAAGCCATTAGTTTAGCTGTGTAAATACGTCTGTGTTGAGTGAGCCCCAGTGGTGTAAAATAACTAAGTACATTCATACAATTCTATTAGGTAGGCCACTTTTACTTTACTGGAGTATAGGTGGTTGCACACTGCACTGCGTGTTTTCGTTGCGTTTTGGAAATCCGAAAGCCGTAGGCCAGGGAGAGAGGGAGGAAAGGGAGAGTGAGCAAGGGACTCAGTGCAACAGCTGCGAAAATCGGAAAAAATCAACCCTGGTCCGAAAATAAATACGAAACCGGCGGCAGTGTGCAAACGTGATTGACATAACGTGAGGTTGATTTTTTTATTCACGCACTCCGAAAATCTCTCCGATATTCGGCCCGAAAAACGCAGCAGTGTGCAAAGACCTTATGTCCATTTTTCAATATTTTATACTTCTACTCCACTACATCTCAGGGGCAAATATTATATTTATTTACTCCACTGCAGTTATTTAGTTACTTTAATTGCTTCTTAACTTCTATTATTAACCCAGTTATACATTTTCTACCTCTACAAGCATCACAGTGTGAGCTTGTAGATCTGCTATTTTTGAAAGATGTATAAACTTGTGAATGGGACATTATACAAAATGAGGCAAATACCTTAGTATGTTTACTCAACAATTTGAATACATTACTTGTAACTGAGTATTTCTACATTATGGCATTGCTACTTGAGTATAATGTGTGTGTGTGTGTGTGTGTGTGTGTGTGTGTGTGTGTGTGTGTGTGTGTGTGTGTGTGTGTGTGTGTGTGTGTGTGTGTGTGTGTGTGTGTGTGTGTGTGTGTGTGTGTGTGCGCGCATCGAGATGTTGCCTACTATAATAAAATGTGTATTAATTTCTGGAATGGACGAGGCATGAGATTAAAAATAGATTTCCTTTATTGATCTGCAAAATCATGATGTTTCGACCCAGTTGGCAGTCATCAAATCATAATCAAGCCCAATTGTTTTTCTCACGCACACCGGATTATGTGAAGGCACTAGACTAGACTCTGGATTTACTATTTGTTTTTGTCTGCCAAGTTGTTGGTGTCTCATTTTTAACTCATACAGAGTCACAGTACAGTCAGAGCTGAGCTGTGTTAGCCTAGTTCCAGACCCTGAATCGCTAGCCAGTAATTTATTTGTTTTGGCGATTCTGTCAATTCAGGCTGAGTGTCAGGCTAGAGCTGTGTGCAAATGTTGAGGGTAATTCCCAAACAGGGCACACCCTGCTGTTATATTCTAATGCTTTTTACACTGGACTACCATATTACTGGATAAAACAACTGCTCTGTTTTATGGGACTTGAGGCACAGTAAAGGGCTTGAAGCCTTGATATAATACAGAAAATAGTAGATCTACAAGCTCACGCTGCATTGCGCTGCATTGCGCTGTGAGCTTGTAAATCGTGTATTTTCGGTGCACGACACCGACACCGGTTACATGTCACAGCAAACACCTGTTGTGAACACTGAACTGATGACACTGCACTGACCTCAGGGGGGGCAAGAGTTAATAATGAACAGTAGTGTTGACGGAGCCTCAAAACATGGGCATTGTGTGGCTCAGGATAAATACCACCATCATGCAGTATGCAAATTACCATCTCAAAAGCAACCTTAATTTTACAACAAGGGTTCATATTTTAGATTGTAATTACAGAAAAGAAAAGATGAGTGTTAAAATGTTTTCATTTAGGCTACTTAGCGTTTTAGAGATTTTAGACATTTTGATTTCAGTGCATGCACACAAGTGGCCAAATATGTCTTTTTAGACACAATAAGCTAGTGATATCTGTATTACTATTACTATTTACAGTAACACTACTAGCCCCCATATGTGACATATTTAGCCACTTGTACGCATGCCCCCACCCACTGAAATATACGTAAAACGTTAAAATTGCTAAAACGATAGAAAGCAGCAAATGAAAACATTTTAACACTCATCTTTTCTTTTCTCTAATTACAATCTAAAATACGAGCCCTTCTTGTAAAAAAGTTGTGTGGCCAGAGGGAAGGGAACCTGTTTATTGAAAAGACATTCAGTTTTATTTATTGAAAGTATGAGCTGTCGACACTTCAATTCACAGCATTGACAGATTTAGAACGATGGGGAAAGGAATGACAGAAACCCTATCTGTGAGCCTTGTACTTAATCTCAGAGCTAATGCCTCTGGCTTAGCAGGGCCCTAACAGCATAGGGTCTTGCCAGAAACCACCACAGCTTGATAACGACTTGGCAAGTAATATTATATCTTGGAAAAGTAGCTACATGATTGATAGTATCAGGTCACTCACGACTGACCTAGTTGGTTATGTTTCGTCGGGGCACCATTAAGGTGTCCTCACCCCTAAATTCTATTATATTCTATTCCATTCTATGCTTGTCTGGTACCTTGTTTTTTGTCCCACCTCATCTGTGGTATTTCTCAATATAATGTTGTCAGGGGTGTCGCACCAAATTCTGGGCCCCGGGTACAAGGATTCACTGTGGGGCCCCCATGAATGTTCTTCATAGGGGGGAGGGGGTTTAACCCATTTAGACTGGGAACGCATAATTACGTATTATTTTGTGCTTTAACTATTGAAAAATAGCAGATATACAAGCTCACAGCGCGGCACCGAGTGCCGCGCTGCGAGCTTGTAGATTTGCTATTATTGAAAAATCATGAAAATCTTTGAATATTTCAAATCCTTCTAAGGTTTATTTGGCCACGGACCCGCATCTCAAAATATTTAGTTCCAGGGACCCCCCAGAAGCAAAATTTGAGTTACAAATATTCAAAGATTTGCACGCATTTTCACGACAAAAATAGCAGATCTACAAGCTCGCAGCGCGGCACTCGGTGCCGCGCTGTGAGCTTGTATATCTGCTATTTTTCAATAGCTAAAGTATAAAATAATTAAGGCCCCTCCACCACCTTGGGCCCTAGTAACTCAGTCCCACTTTCCTACCCCTTGTGACGCCCCTGAATGTTGTATTCCACAGGTAGAGGAGGGCGGCCATGCCTTCGTGGCTGGAGTGCAGGATGGCGACGAGGTGGTGTCACTCAACGGTGAGCCCTGCATCAGCATCACTTTCTCAGAAGCCTTGGCTCTCATCGACGCCTCCGCCGACTGCCTGCAGCTGCTTGTCAAAAGGTGGCATCACACATACTTTACATACAGTACATACATACATCAGCCATTAGTAAAGATCAACTGTAGAGATTCAGATTCAACGTTATTGTCACATCACAGGTTTACAGGAGATAGAACTCTACAACATAACTTATTGGCTTCAATTGACTATATTTTACTCCAATTTCACTTATTTATCCTGTATCCTGTATGAGTTCTCGCTCTTGATTAGATGAAATTGGTGTGTCGAACTGAATTTCTGTTTACTGCTGAGACAGGGAGGCACCTGTTACTGAACAAACACTCTATACTATAGGAACGATTACTATCAGAGCATAGAGCTATTTAACATTTAACAACAACAAAATCACTTAAACAGTATTTAATTCCGATGTTGAGTTCTGTTTCAAGTTTTGATTTAACTATTCGAAATGCATGATTATACTACGCTTAATAATAATTAAGCGTAGTAACCCCCAGCCTACAGTATGTGGATATTTTTCCAGAATCGTCTTTATCACAGTGCATTATAACTTAAATACTTAATTTTATTTATTCATTCATTTTTACCCACTGTGCAGCATCAACGTTCTATGGACCATATTCACACGGCAGCCATCTTGCCAAAGTTAATGAAATACCACCCCAGTTGCCACCCCATGCCACCCGGTTTCAATGCAAATTTCAAACATGGCCGCCAGGTGAATATGGTCAATTGCAGGTTGCACAAAACAGGCAAACACATTCCAGTGATATTGTATTACATTGAATAGAATGTTTTTATATCTCCCATGGACAGTACTGCACTCTGTGAATCACAGCATATAGTATTTTGTGTTAGTGTAGTCACATTGACCTTTGAGTGTCTTGGCCAGTGTAAAACACACATTGGGATTTATGTGTTGCATCTGATGGACACGCAGCTGTTCCACTCCTCAGGTGGTAGGAGGGTTGTTTGTCAGGGCCTGTAACAGCAGGGTGGCATGTCCTCAAATGTTGTTTGTTGCTAGCCTATAGTAAGAGCTATATATATACTGTAGGGCAGTAGAGCATGTGGCTATTTTGGTGTGAGATTCCTTTATGCCAGGTGGATTGAGTTGCTGTCATATCTACTCTGTAGGACACACTTTCAGTTATTTGTGAATTTATTGTGACTAGAGGTTTGCACCCACTTTACCCGTTTTATTGTAAGATATTATGATATCACGTGAAACTTTACCAAATATGGAGATTGGCCCATTTATAGTCTGGTTGGACAAAATGTCATGTGAAGCTCGCCAATCCACCAATCCTCAAGCTTATCGTACATGCCAGTATATGCCAATCTGTGCAGGGCATATATG
>NC_137821.1:26874379-27054379 GCF_963921795.1 Nannobrachium achirus
GGCTGCTCCTTCCAACCCCAACAACAAGGGGGTGTTGATGTTCAAGAAACACCGGCAGAGAGCCAAGAAATACACACTTGTGAGCTACGGCACTGGAGAGAGCGAGCCCGAGTCAGACCTAGACGAGGACGAAGACGACAATCAAGACACCCACGCTGTTGAATTCACCCTAGTTGCCGCCAGTGACTCGGAACTTGACGATCATTTCTTCTCTGATGTTTCGGGCGGTAAGGGCGTGCTGACCTTGAACTGGGACAAGGGACTCCTTGAAATCGAGCGCCAGCTCAACGATCAGGCAGAGATGGACTGTTTGCCTGACACCAAGGGCAAGGGTGCCTTGATGTTCGCCCAGCGGCGCCAGAGGATGGACGAAATCACTGCTGAGCATGAGGAACTACGGCGACAAGGGATTCCCGTTGAAAGTGTGCAGGAGTTTGAGAAGAAAGCCCTTTATCAGCAGGCGGAGGAGCGCTCATACATGCAGGCCACCACAGAGGGCCGGGCCTATATGGACGTGAATGTCCACCAGCAAAGCCAGCAGCAAAGCCAGCAGCAGCAGTACCAGCAGTACCAAGAGCAGCAGTACTACGAACAGCAGCAGCAGCAGCAACAGGTACAGCAACAACAACAATACCAGCAGCAGGAACAATACCAGCAACAGCAACAATACCACCAATATCAGCAGCAAGAGTACCAACAGCAGCAACAGCAGTATGAGCAGCAGCAGCATTATCAGCAACAGGAAATATATCAGGAGCAACAGCAAGAGTATCATCATCAGCAGCAGCAGCACATTCAGCAGTACTCTGCACAGGTGAATGGCGTAGTCCACCAGGAAACCAACGAAATGCAGAGTTCGATCAGTAACCGCACTGCTAAACCCTTCTCAGCTCAAAGCATGGAACCTACCCCCTATGATCCCGCAATGAGTGGGACCAATCAAGACCTGGGCCAAGGAGAGGAGATAGCTTCTCGCGATGAGCGCATTTCTACACCCGCCAGTGGTGTTTTGTTAGACACAAGGAAGAGATTCATGGGCAAGCCTATGTTCACATTCAAAGACAAACCCAAAGTTCCCCCGAATCCTGAGCTGCTGAACCTTCTCAACAGGAGTGACAAGAAAGGCTTTGAGTCAGGACCTGAAGAAGACTATCTTAGCTTGGGAGCTGAGGCGTGCAATTTTCTTCAATCTACAAGGGTTAAGAACAAAGTTCCACCACCAGTGGCTCCAAAGCCTATGATCAACCCTAACTCTCTGCCTTGGCAAATTGAAGGTACCAACCAGGACATGCCTCAGCAGGCTGAAAATAGTTTCCCCGCACCTGCTGTAGCCCCCACCACAGAAATTACCCAAGCCCCAGAACTGGAGCAAATGCCTGCGCCTGTAGCAGAGCCTTCACCCCCTACTGCCCCCCAGGAAGCTCCTACCAGCACCCCAGCTGAGGAACCTCAGCAGCCACAACAGGTTCAGCAAGGGCCAGCTTGGGAGGAGAACGGCCACAGCCATTCTCCTGCACAGCCCGAGCCTGCTCCTGTGACTACATGGGCTCCAGCACAAACACAAGCTCCACAGCAGCCGGCTGCTCCCTGGGTTCCTGCTCAAGTGCAGTCGCAAGAACCACCTCCAAATCCCTCCCCACAACAGCTTCCTTGGGTGACCCCCCAACCGACTCAACCCCAAGCTCAGTCTCAACCTTGGGCTACTCCTACACCTGCTCAACCTCAAGTCCAGCCACAATGGTCCCAACCTCAAGAGCAAGTGCAACCCCAATCCCATGTTCAGCCGCATTGGCAACAGCCTCAAGAGAATCTGCAGTCCCAGCAACAAATCCAGGCACCCTGGGCCCAGCCTCAGGCACAACAGCAGTCACAGCCACAAAGTCAGCCACCTTGGGCTCAGCCACAGGCACAGCCTCAGCAAGTACAGCCACCTTGGTCTCAGCCCCAAGAACCAGTGCAACAACAGCCCCAGGCCCCTTGGACTCCTCAGTCTCAAACAGATTCTCAGCCTCAACCACCATGGATTCAACAGTCCCATCAAAAACCCCAAACACAACCACCATGGGTTCAACAGCCTCAACCAGAATCCCAGCCACAACCACAATGGGCTCAGCAACCTCAGCCTGCACAAACTGCTTGGCCTCAGCCTCAAGCTCAGCCTCAACAACCATGGGCCTCAGCACCTCATCAGCAGCAGCAGCCCCCAATGGATTCATGGCCTCCATCACAGTCCCAAGCACAACCCCAGCCTCCTTGGGTAACACAAACACAAACTCAACCCCAGTCTCAAGCCCCTATGAATCCATGGGCTCCAGCCCCGGCTCAGCCCCAACCAACATGGGGCCAACAGCAGGCTCAAGAACATCCTCATCCACCCATGAATTCCTGGAACCAGGAGCAGAATCAAGTGCAGCCTCAGCAATCCTGGGCTCAGCCTGCTCCAACTCAATCTCCACAACCAGGCTGGCAACAGGCCCCTACACAGCAACAGACTCAACCGCAGCCACCGATTAACACATGGTCTCCAGCCCAAACACAGTCTCAAACGCCTACGAACGCCTGGGCTCCACCATCACAGCAAGCACCCGTCAACACATCAGTGCCGATCATGAACTCCAGAGTGACTCAAGGCTCGCCCAAACCATGGCATCCTCCACAGGATGCCCCAGAAAACCGCGTCCCACCCCCTCCGCCGCAGCGGATGAGCTCTTACACCATCGGTCAAAGATCTTCTTCGCCTAGTCAAAGATCTTCTTCACCCATCAACCCAATGTCCAGCGTCTTAAAAACATCTACATCCGGGGGGTCATCGTTTGAGATGTCTGTCAGAGGGAAAGGAGCCGACCTGTTTGCCAAGAGGCAGTCTCGCATGGAAAAGTTTGTTGTGGACTCTCAGACTGTGCAAGCAAATAAGGCAAGCCGACCTACATCGCCAACCGCATCCTTACCGAATGAGTTCAAATACTCCCCAAATATACGAGCTCCCCCTCCTTCGAGGGGGTACAATCCTATCCAGTCACCCTCCTATCCACCTGCAGCGATCAAGCAGCCCCCCCCAGATAGCCCAGTAGTCAAAAATAAGAAAAAAGAGAAAGCCAAGCCCCCGCCCAAACCTCTCAATGTTGTAGATGTCATGAAGTTTAAACATTATCAGCTCAATTCCTCACTCTTCATCTATGGCCCTGCAGCAGAGGCAGCAGAAGCTGCAAAAGCTGAAGCCGCTGCAGCCGCTGCAGCCGCCGCTGAAGCCGCCGCTGAAGCTGCTGCAGCCGCTGCAGCCGCTGCACCCCCTGTCCAAAACCAACCAATCAGATACGAGCAAATGGCTCCTGTCCAGCCGGCTGGACCGATGAATGCCCCATATCCCCCACAGGGCTATGGAATGCCCCCTCAGCCCCTCGTACAGGATGGCCACTACCAGCAAGTCCCAGCAAATGCTTATCCTCCTGCTGCTAACAATCCCTATCAGCAAGCCCCTGGTGGTCCATACCAGCAAGGCCCTGGTGGTCCATACCAGCAAGCGCCTGGTGGCCCATACCAGCAAGCGCCTGGTGGTCCATACCAGCAAGTGCCTGGTGGTCCATACCAGCAGGCCTATAACCCACAGTATCAACAAGCTCCTCCGCCCACTTATCAACCCCAATCTCCTCAATCAGCCAACCCCCATTATCAACAGGTTCCCCAGTCCCCATACCAACCAACTAATAGTCCTCCTTACATGGCAGCCCCCACCACACCCTATCAGCCCCAGCCTCCTCCCAGCAATTACGTTGTGCCCAGTTTCCCCCTGGCTGCAAGGCCTGATTCTGCTTCCGGAAGCAACCCTCCTGTCACTTGTTTACCCCTGGCTGCAAGGCCCGATTCTGCGTCCGGGAGCAACCCCGCCACTGCTCCCAAGCCCAAGTTCACAGCTAATAAGAATTCAGCACAAGTGTGGAAGCCCATGGCGGTTGAGAAAGAGTGATTTGTTTTAGGTGGTTTCATCATTTAACGGGCCCCAAGGCTTGAAAACACTGGTAGATGCACTTGCAAAAACACAGTTGAGCTGCAAATGTTGTGCATTTAAGTTGGCATTATTAGTGTCTTCAGCAGTTTTTCATATTCATAGGAATAACTTGGGGCGGTGGGCGACAAAAACATCTTCAGTCAGAGTTAATGCTCATGACACATCAATCAAAGATTAAAATAACATAGGATGTAAGTATATTATAATACCAGATACAGCCGAGTCAAAAAACAACTATATATTTTTTATAAAGCGTGTACATTTTAACACATTGACATTACATTATGCACACAGAGCTGTACTTAGTGAATGAGTCTTATGACTGATGGATCTAATGTGGTGGTAATATCTGAATGGACTATAGGGGAGCAGAGCTGAAAGAAACAAGAGAGAGAAAAAAAGTTAGTTGATTTTGTACAAAGATAACAGGAAGTTGATATTGTAAGAGATTTAAAGGGAAGGAACACTAATTAATTAGTGAAATGAAATGCTGATAAATAGTGTTTCATTATGTATGATAAGCAATATGTTACTATGTGCAATATTTTACCCATAAGAGCTCAAAACAGGCAGGCTGGCCATGGTAGGAGGCTAGGACTGGGGTGGAGTGGACCCAAGCCTAATTTATGCTCCGTCACTCGACGGTGTTGCGCACCGAAAATAGCTGACCTACAAGCTCACAGCGCGTCACAACTGCGACGACGCATGATTCAGGCTTTAAGCCGTGATGTTGTAAGCCAAGGGACTTATTTAAGGGTCTAGTGTAGTTGACATGCTGTGTTTTATTTTAATAACCACAACTACAATAATATTCACTGGATTTAAATTCTCAAACCTCTTAAAATATTGACATAACAAAATGTTACATTCTAGTAAAAGCCCCTACTTGAGTGGTTTGGTTTTATTTTCAACCTTTTACCAGCTGTTGCGTCATGTTAGGTGCTATATTTATACCATCTCATGGCATATGCGTGTGAGGAAGCACTGAGGATAGCATAGCCGGTTCGAATTTCAGTTTCACCTAATGCTATAGTCACCACTTCTCTGGCTTATAGATAATGATGTCTGTACAAGAAATACATCAATTATTACTCACTCACTAGCGTGTTTTGCTATTGCCTCTTTTCAAAGCCTGTTCCTCTGTTCTTGTATTTATTTGGATACCTATCAAACTAGGTTGACAAGAATTGCTTAAAGTGAGTAAGGTTAACAGGCTCTGTATGTTCTTCATGTACAGTATGCTTTTAAAGGGTTGCTTTCTTCCTTCATGTTCTGTTTTTCATTTTCTTTTGTGTGTTTCTCATAGTGCACTTTCTGTATGATTCTCCACACTGCCATTAAAATGTGTCTTTTATCCTCATTTGGCTGTTCTTGCTTGGTCACATTGTAAGCATGCATACTGGGTTCTCTTTATTTCCATTCCTTCTTTCTTTCAGTTTGCACAATTCCATCACTTCTCCACTTTTCCTATGCATGTTGTTACGTTATGTTACATAATAATAACTAGTTACACACTGTATGAAGTATTTTTGTTTCCCCAAGAATAGAGAAACAATCATAAAACATATAGCTGAATTTGTACAGTAGATTGGTGAATTATTCTGTAAATAAACAACCTCATTATGTAGTTCTAGAGGATTAAATCAATTACTCTGTATTTACCACGGGTAAATCCCCACATCACCCAATGCATCAGTTTAACGTTTCAGAAGGGACAGTTGTTTGTTAAGTGGGTATTTTGATATCAATTGGTGCCCTCAGTAACAAATTCCTCAAGCTATATCTGGGGGAATTTGATACCCTCTCAAATGACTTCCCTTGAAACACTGTTGCCTACGTTTGCTAATGGTTTGCCTACACCTGCTGCTACGAAGGATTTACAGTGATGGAACAAGTACTCAAATATTTTACTTAAAAGGATCCCTGGACCCTGGCTAATAAGCATTATATGCCTTGATACAGTATAATTGCCCTCTATAACTAATAAATAATTTGTTATTAATAGTTTCATTTATTTTAGAATTAGTTCATCTTTCACTCAATAGGGACAACTGCCGTTGCAAATTGATGATGTAATTTGCCCATGTGTGGTTCCAGCCATATGGAATGTAAAATGGCAATGCGGGTGCTAATACAAATTATAATATTGCTTTGATGCTCATGTTAGCCTTAGGAAGTATTACGTTCTTTTTTGTTTACTTAGCACTTTCATTTCATAAATTCCTTAACGCCCACAGAGGACATATGACATCAACTTGCTACAGGAGCAGTCCCTATTGAGTGAAAGAATAACTATTTCTAGAATATTTAAGTTGTTGTTCATTTCTAATTTATATATCGGGCAATTATAATGCATTAAAGCATATGAGGATTATTAGCCAGGGACCCTTTTAAGTAAGAGTAGCAATACTGCAATATATATCGTTTCTATAAACACTTTGTTAGAAGTAAAAGTCCTTTCATCAAAATGTAGGCTACTTGAGTAAAAGTGCAAAAGTATATCAAGATGTACTTAAAGTACCAATATGGATCTCCATTATTTCATTTGCGTTGTGAGCTTGTATATCTTACATTTTGTAATTGTTTTGCCTATAATCGCATGCCCAAAATAGGGATTCCAGGTTGTAACTTGTAAGTGGCAAATTGTATCCATTGGAACATGCTTTTTTTCCATTTTGTCACTTTTGGGCAGAAACCTCGTATCTCCAAGTTTCAAATGTTTCACATGATGTTTTTTGGGTAAATGAAAGCCCTACTTCATCATACAAAAGTGTTGTACAAAAGTAATGAAAATATCAGATCTACAAGCACACAACGCCTTGCGAAAATCTATGATTTTAAACTTTTTAGTTTTGTAATCACACAAAAAAAGTTTCTTCTTCTTTGTTTTGGAAAGACTATAATTAATAACCTTGGTGTAGGCTAGTGTTCATACTCGTATGCCCTCTCCCATGTCCCAAACAGGGTCTATTTTATGAAGCCTCGAGGATTGATGCATAAATCTCAGTAATCTGACCCATAACACTGATGCACCGTAACAGGTCAAACATCTGTCTCTAAACAAAGACCTCTGACCAGCATGCCATCTGCTCTGTCCATGGAGGCCCTGCCATGTGCCTGACCTGAGATGCCACAGGAAGCACTTTTAAATTCCATTTCCTATCCACATGATCACACCTTCATCCCAAACTTTATCTGGTACAAGAAAACATCTAGTAGGTCCTTTGCTAGTTAGTGTGACTATTCCGACTTTATTCCATCTTACAGCTTACATCCTAAGTAAACCTTTTTTTGCCGTGCTACTCCTCCCACTTTTGTGGCACGCACTTGGGCCATAGGCCTATATGCCAAATTGACCAGCTTCATTGGGACATGCATGTGTGCTATTTTGCCAAGAGATACGTTATATATTTTATTATTTTAATTTATATACATTTATTCCTGAATTAATTTTCTCCATTGATTTTAATTAAAATGTTAACCTTTCCCAAATATGGAGATGGCTGACTGACATCACATTGAGCACATGAGACGGATACAATGGGCTCATTTTGATTGTCTTAAGTGCCAGCTCTTATGCCTTAACTTGAAGGCCTGTCCATACTGTCTCCCACCACCAAACTTTTCATCGGAAAGGTCCGGTTCAACTACAAAATTACGTCACTCGCATCTTCTGAAAAGCATTACCCCGAATTAGAGTTCGGAAAGCTCCATGTCGAAAAGTCGGAACTCTCTGACGAAAAGTTTGGTGGTCGGAGACAGTATGGACAGACCTTGAGTTAAGGCATAAGAGCTGGTATTTAAGACAATCAACTACAGCCAGGTATGTCCATATATGGGCATAAAAGGGACAAGGACTGACACAGAGATCTCCAAATGTGGCCATTAATTTATTGGGGAATTCATTTTCCCCATTGACTTGAATGGGGAAAATGCAAATGGTAAGATGAAATTCATTTGCGAAATTCGTGTCACGGAAACCACACTCTTTAGAGTAAACTAGGCCTACTATGTGTGCTCACTGCTCACTGGTCCAGGATAGGGAGATTTTTAAAGAGTTTTAAATACTATGTCTCAGGCTGATCCCACATTCTACCAGATCATTCACTGCTCCACAATGTAATATTAAAATGCACTTTTCTCTGCGCCTCATGATAAACCTTCCCCTCCCCTCTTTTGATACACTCCCTTCCTGTCTTTTCTTATGGCTGTTCTTCTATTTTCATACCAGGTGATGGCAGCACTTGTCTTTCCTGCACTTTTGTGTACTACATCCAGCATAGAGTTCATACAGTAAGAGAGCAATGTACAGTAAAGTGGTGCTTTGTCCAACCCTGTCGCCCCCACGTATCCACAGCCCTCTCTTGGCATCCTAATGGCAACTTAAAAGCCTGGTCTGCTCTTTGATACACAGAGGGGAGCTAGATAACGACCACAGAGTACATTTGCCCTCTCATTGAGATACCTCGGAAGTGTTGCTGGCTAATCCGCAAAGCAGAGGGCAGATCCGTTTTAAAAGAGCTAAAAGTGGCTTACTCTGGAAACCCACTCTCATAAGTCAATTGTTCTGAGAAATCAGAAGGCAGCCTTTAAGTGTTTGTGTTGTGTCAGGACAAACAGTGAAGTGGCTCTCTGAGTATAGGCTTACTGTAGAGTGGACTACCAATAAACTTTGAACTTAGCTTGATTGCGAAAGAGTTTCCAACAGTTGGCACACTAAAACAAGGTTTATGTGTGCTCCAATGTTATTCCTGGTCCAAAAACAAATATTTCCCTTACAAATAATGATTTCACTCTGTAGGCATACACTGTAGGCTATATGTGGGTTAAAGAAAGTTATTCTTGTGTTTCTTGTTCAGTCTGAAATGGATTTTTATCTTCATTCAAGATTAATTAATTGGTTTGATGCAAAGTACACCTGGTAGGCTATTAGAAAAACCCTTTGATTTGCAATATACACTACTGACATAAATATGACTCAAGGCACACCATTTTTTATGAGGAACTTAAAACATCTCACATAAATTATGACTATGTGACAGAGAAGAAGTATTCCACCCTCCCACATCTTTCAAGCTTGCACCCCTGTGATTTGTTTTTGCTGGAGGGAGAGTCAGACATTATAAACAAGAATCCTTTGGTAACGTTAACATGTCTGCATCTTTATTTGCAGGCCCTTGGCAGGAGCTACTCCCTCTCCCCACCCGCTAGCCGAGTGCCCCGCCTCGGCCAGAAGTCAGTTTCCACCTCCTCCTCTCCCAAACCTCCGTCCCGGGCCTCCCCGGCACCTCCGGGCAGGCAGACGCACTGGCTGGAGAGTCGCAAAGCCCCTACGCCCTGGGAGGCGGCCTCCCGCCACCCCCTGGGGCTCGTGGATGAGGCGTTTGCCTTCCAGGACCTCCAGCAGGCCATTGCGTCCAACGTCCACTTGGCGGCACAGCGCAAGTTGCTCCCAGAGCCTCCGGCAGAGTGGAAGGCCAGGGTGTCTACCGCCTACCGGCCCCCACTGAGAACGGGCAGCCAGACGTGGAGCCACAGCCAGACTCGCGGTCTGAGCCGAGCGCCACTGCCGTCATTCACCTCCCCGACCAAGAGCACGGTGTCAGCCCCCGCAGGTCCTGCTGGTTTCAGGTCCATGTCCAGACAGTGGCAGCAGGCACAGAGGTCCATGACGGAGGCAAACCTTGGGCCCTCAAGGGCCCCCTTTGAGTATAAGAGGCCCCTGGGCCATCCGACCTACAAGTCGGTATACAGCGGTAACACCACCTGGAGTTGGCAGAAATAGAATGTGTTTCGGAGTGAGCTGTATCAGAGAGGTGAATCTAATTATTGTCATTCATTCATTTTCAGATGAAGCCTTTTCGGTACATGAAATATCACGCAATGAATCAGTGTCATAATGGCTGAAGAAAGTAAGTAAGGACAGATGAAACATGTGAGAGATTTAAACTACACTGTAAAATCCTGTGTGTACGAATGTATGGTTCATTTGGTTACATTGATGAACACATGAGGATTTGTACAGTGTTTGAAATGCTATTTCCTTTCCTTTCTTAGAAATGCTTATTTCTACCGAGTACTCTAACACTGAAAGTATGGTAGCTAATTGAAATTCATTTACTCCATCCATATAATATGCCATACAAATATAGACGTGTTAATTATTTCCTCAATACAAAAGCTAAACTAGAACTGCACTCTGTCGAGGTGCCAACTTGCGCACAGCCAAGTATGGCCTACTTGTGTGCCAGCAGAGCGCGCCAATGGTGATGTCACTGGCGATGCCAGTGACATCACCATTGGCATCACCAGGAATGCTGGTCCCTCATTGGCTGTTAATGATGATGTTGCCAGAAATTCTGGTCCCTGATTGGGCTACGGGCTTAAACACGGGCAGACACGGACATACATACATATTATGTACACAGTAGTACTTGCGTGCTCTGCTGGCGCAAGTAATAAAACCTAAACCTTGCAGACAGTCAGGGACTACTTGTAGAAATCAAATTATTATTCTAGTGAAATCGTCAGTACAAACTATTTCAATTGGGATATGTCTATGATTTCAACTTGCCATATCAGTTTTATAACAGCTATAAGCCAGCAGAGGCTGTGGTTTCAGTGATTGTAAAATAGCTAAGGGGATTTTAGGCACTCCACTTACAGCAGCATTGTGCATAACAACACACCATTCTAAAATTGCTGAAAACCACAGCCTTTTGGTGCTTGCTGCTTTAATAGATTTTACTTTAGAAATGAATGAAACAGTTTGTAATGCAGACGATAATTTGTCTAATATGGCTAATACCAGTAAATAATTTTCAATTTGGCTAGATATGTTCAGAGGGAGCAAAGAGAATGTTGTTGAGAATGTAAAATAATATGATTATATTTATGTAGCTACATGTGCAAAAATAAGCAAAACTTGTAGGACTAATTTATGATTTGAAGAGAGAGTTGATAGACCAACTATACAGCAACGTGTAGATCGTTTAGTGATGGGCATACAAAATAGAGGGTTACAGGCATGATTATTGATAAGCAAGAACTTTATCGGAATAGCTATTCTAAGAGGAGAATGCACATTGTAGTTGCAATAGCACTAAATTGTTTTTGAGTTTGATATCAAAAGGTCACTGTTTGCGGTTTTACTGTTCATCTAGGCTTGGTATTCTGATATGGGTGTATTTAAGCATGCTAGTTTTTGTTATGATTGTATTTTCTTCTTTCAATTCATGAAACTTGAGGCTGGCTAAGTTCTCCACAATAATATACTGCATTGTCAGACAAAGTTTTTTGTTTTGTTTTCTTCTTTTTTTCTGTTGATCAGGATCGTTCCACAGCCCAAAGCTGTGTCATGGATATAAGCCAGGCTTAAAAATTGGGGAAAAGATAAATCCACAATTCAGCACATTGGGGGCGGACATTTTGTTACATAAGCTCCACTCAGAAAGATTAATTCATTCTTTCGCTGATTGCCTTTTCATTTAGCATGTGACAGATGAGCAGTGATAGATTGAGAGGGGGGAATTTTGAAGGCTCAGACAGGACGTATTTTTTTCCCCACTAGACGTTTTCTCCAGATTATACCTGGACAGTGACACCTGGACAAATGATCCTGGTATTACATAACTCTATTGACTGCATATCAAGTATCAACAAAATTATAGATGTAGGTTATGGATTTAGAAAAGTATTGAGGCATGGTGTTTGTTGGGTGTCTTCCATAAATAGATGGTACATAGATTCCCATGGACAGTGGTGGAAAACTTAAAGGGGAAGACCACCCATTTTCAATATTGAACTATGTCATTAATATACAAGGAGAACTGGAGGATAGATTTTGGGGTTTGTATTGTAAAGTACAACTTGATGACATCACACCGTTGTACTTTACAATACAAACCCCAAAATCAATCTTCCAGTTCTAGGGAACACAGAAGGGGGGTAACTTTTTTTCTATTTCCACACAACTCCTCTAAGTTATATTAATGACATAGTTCAATATTGAAAATGGGTGGTCTTCCCCTTTAAGTAAAAGTACTGCAATACGGAAATACTGCGTTACAAGTTAAAGTCTGGAATTAAAAATGTACTTTTGTAAAAGTACAAAATTGTTGCCATCAATGGATGGATGGAAAAGTACTCATTATGCAAAATGTCCCATTTCAAGTTTTCAAATGTTTACAGATCTTTCAGATCTCATAATGCATCGCATATCCACTTTTCAAATGGCCTAAATGTATATAGGGCTCAAGTGGTTAATGTATGTTTTGTAATGATAATTGAAATCTATGAAGTAACCAATGTTTTAGAATAAATGTAGTGAAGTACAATATTTGGATCGAGATGTAGTGGAGTATAAAGTAAAAGTATTGGAAATTGGTACGAATAGGCTACCTTAAAATTGTACTTAAAGGACCATTTCACCTCTGGGACAACCAGATCTTATTTTATTGTTGTTTGGGACACGATCAACACAATCCTGAGTTATATGTGTTCAATCTGTGTTTTTAGATATTTTAGTATTTCAGCATGCAACAACTGGTCATATAGTATGATGCGAAATGCATCATATGACCTATAACAACAATAATATAAGATCTGACTGGTTGTCCCAGAGGTGAAGTGGTCCTTTAAGTACAGTATTAGGTAAATGTACTTCGTTACTTTACACCACTGCCCATGGATGATGATGATTTATACATATTCAGAAATAAGGTCTGATGATTGTTTAAAGCTCTGGTTATTATGCTGACACAAACAACATCAAAACAAAGCATAAACTGTATGTAATACGATTAATACGGTTATGGATTAAAGCTATGTTGAGATTTTCATAAAGTATACAGTCCGTGAGGCATGATCTCACAGATGCAGGATTCAGATTCATCATACAACATGTTCTTGTGACTTGTGCTAAGCATCTGAAGTGTACTGCAGGACACCAATTGATTTATCATGTACGCTTATTGCTCAAGTTGGCTGGAATTCCACCTAGCTGTGCCACGATGACAGAGAACAATTCATGTTCCACGTTGAAGTAATGATTTGGAATTGATATAAATCATTTTACAAAATAAAAACAATTCTTATAGCATAATTTGCAGCTCAGAATGTTTGTTTGGTGTGTTGTGTTACTCTATTCCAAGCGTGAGGCATCCCATTCAAGGCATGGATTTCCTGGGATTTGACAATGTACCATAGCTTGCGCGCTCGCTCGCACACGCACGCACGCACGCGCGCACACACACACACACACACACGCACGCACGCACGCACACGCACACGCACACGCGCACGCACACACACACACACACACACACACGCAGGCTGTCTGTCTGTCTGCCTGGGTCTGTTGGTTGTCCTGAGGAGTAACAATCTCCATAATATCCAATGGCGATGGATCGGGGGTGGGGGTTGTGGGGGGCTGATGATGTTGGTGGGGGCTTGTCACCGCTGGGCAAGGGGGTGGTGAGAGACGATGGGGGCTTGTCACAACCTGTTACATAACAGTGGGCCTAGTAGCTGCCGTGAACATTATTTCTATGTTGGATACAATGTATTGCCCGCCCCCCACAGGTGAATAGTCTGATAGTCTCATAAAGGATGCTTGTCAATGTTTTTTTTTGTCAATTATGTGTACATGGCCAGATTGGAAACACAACATAATTAATTCAGGTTGGGAATGTAAATGACAGCAGCCCCCATGTCTGTCCAACTTGGCATAAACAGCCTATATGTAACAGTATATAACAGTATTTGGAGCAAGTAGCCAACGTATGTCAACCAGCTGATCAAGTCAGTCTATGTAAGTAATACAACGGAAACTATTTGCAAGTTCCTTGGCCTGGCATCGTGTACAATAAATATGCCACTGGTCGGTGTAGTAGTTTGTGAGATAGGTACAAGGGTGAAAACATAATCTCCGCATGGCCTTGCCTTTGGCCTGGCAGAGATTAAAATGACATTTGCAGACCAAATCAATATTCATTGTGGATAACACAGGGGGGAGAAGAAAAGCTAAAAAAAAGTAAGTTTTTACTGTGTCATAAGGCTTGAGCAGAGTTTAGTTACTTTTGTTTTCTTCAGAGCCAAGCACATGGGAATATAATATATTAATATCCCTTTGGAAGTAGCATTATTGCACAGTAGCCTACAGTAAGAAGGAAGACATGAGCTAAGATAGTATCATGTAGCCCAAGTCCAACATTAGCTACTATAAAAATGAGAGAGAGAGAGAGGGAGAGAAAGAGAGAGGAGAGAGAGAAGGAGAGAGAGAGAGAAATGGGGGGCAAAGGGAGCAATAGCACCCTAAAGCTCTAAATTTAGCCCCCCCTCCGCTTGTGAACCCAATACCAGTGACGGTGACTCATTCAGTCGGTCAGTCAGTCAGTCAGTCAGATCAGTTTGGCCACTGACAACCCCCCACCCCTTCCCCTTATTCTTCCTGCCCCCTCACCGCGACAGCCCCTCTGTCTGCCGGGGCGCACGAGCACCCACGCAGGTCGCAGAGCACAGTCTGACCCCCTCGCCTCTCATCTTCCTGACGTCCGCTTCCAAGGAGACAAGCACAACTTCAGACAAACCCCCTCCGCCCCCCCACCCCGCCCTCTCTTCCTCCATAGGGCCCTACAGGACAGGTAAGTCTTTCTCTGAGGTCACTTCACAGGTGTGCAGCATGTTTGCTGTGGAATAACAAAATGTGTGACTTTTCGAGATGTGACTTTTTGCCCGCTCCTGCCGCGTGTTTTCCTCCAGCTCTTAACAGCTCTATGCTGATGACACCGGTGCTAACTAAGAATATACAATGCGAACATAACATCGACGTCAGCCGGAACAATGAGTGGAATTCAGTATTAGAATTCTATTTCTACAGAGAAAGGCTGTGTATAGTTTCTATATTAGCTCGGAATCGATGATGTCATTGGTAGGCATCTTTCAGAACTGTCTATTAATAGCCCACCAATGAGACATAGAGTGAGTATAGATGGAATTTGTGTAGTCTTATAATGAGCATTAGTGAGGACCAATGATATGATCATAAGGTTGAAAATGGGTGAAGTGCTCCTTTAATTATAGTATAAAGGTGACCAACCTGCCTGAAGATATTGGGCTAGCAAAGTCAGTATCCTTTATATCACTTTTGAAACTACACTTTTATAGATGGGATTTACTACCTGATATTATATATCACTTATTGTCTTGTAATTCTGAAAATATTGTATTTTACTCACTTTATTAGTATTTTACAGCATTACATTTATATTTTCTACTCCTATTTGCTACTGTATTTCTTTGTTAATTTCACTATTTGCTGTTTTATTGCTTTGTTTATGTAAAGCGCTATGAATTGATTTTCAAACAGTGATATGAATTATAGTATTTATTGAATATAATGTCTTGATGAAAGAAATGGCTGTTTAGCTCATTGACACACATGCAATATCTCTTACTTTAGCGTGTGAACTTTCCCCTGCCTGCCCAACCGTCAACCGTCACACCTGCTTTTGACATTGTCGCCTAGCTTGTTCTCTGCCCGTGTCATTTCAAGCGTATAGATTCCCCATTCTCTTGACGGTGCTGGTTTCCCATGCAAGGTTATTTAAAGGGATGTGCAAACTTTGCCCTTTTCGTCTGTCCCAATAAATTCTACATGCTGCAGCATGCGTGCTGGCGTGTGTTGTGTGCGTTTCTGTATAGGCGTCATGCCGGTCAATCGATAGTCAACACTCGGCATGCTGCTATGTTGTCTCCCTTTTGCATGTCGTTGTTGTTTGTTTGTTCGTTGTTAGTTTGAACAGGGTTGTAGTTGTACTGATGTAAACTGTGTTCTGTGACTTCCTGCCTCCCCAGGGGCAGCCATGTCACAGTTCTGTACCATGACAACCAGGGAGAGGAAAATACAGGCGGCAGCAATCTGCAGGGAGATCCAAGGCCCGGAAGGTAGCAAATCCCTTCCTCCTTTGCTTCCTTGTTTTGTGTCCCCTCTGACCCCGCTCTTCTTCGTCTCTCCGTGTCCCCCACTGTCTCCCCCTGCTCCCAACGGACAGCATTCCTGTGGTGTCCTGTGAGAGTGTGTGCATTCAATATAATGGCATATACTGTAATGTATCACTGTATTTACTGAGCTGGAAGGATAGCCTATGTCCCAGGTGGGTTCAGTTACACTCATTAAAATGTTGCACGTGGAGGCATGGAACACAACACAATCACACACAATAACACACGCGCACATATCCATCCTTGCACTTTCACCGTTCGGCAGTGTTCCAGTCACCAGCCTGCAGTTCCCTTCTATGACCCTGTCTATAAATAAGCAAATGAGAAGTTTTATTGGCCAAAGTAACTAATCCCTTTGTCATCGTCCTTTGAACACACTATTTCAGGGTGAGGACATCTGTGTAACTCACTGGGATGGGGGAGGGGCTGAAGGATACTGACAGCTGAAGTATATTCTGGCAAATCTGGAATGTGCCCCTTTGGTATAGGCCGATGACATCACCATGATTAGCATGCATTTTGCTAGCATGTGGCACTGACCACAAACGCTGGACATGTCACTGGACGTGAGCGGCTGACAGGAAATGAATAGAATAATTATTCCTCGTTTATCATATTGGCAGAAATACCAAGTCAGCAATCCATGTACTGTATGCTAAGTGGGTTTTTTTCTCTCTTTTTTTGCACAATGTCAATAGCTGTGTTTTAGAGTGAGAGCCACACCTAACCTGAACAAAATCTATGTTGTCAGGATGGTCCAATTTGTTTGCAAGGATATACAAAACATGCATCTTCATACTAACATGTAAAAGTTCAAGTGGTACTTCTTTACACACACACACACACACACACACAAGCGCACACGCGCACATGCACACGCACTCACACTCACACACACACTCACACACACACACACACACACACACACACACACACACACACACACACACACACACACACACACACACACACACACACACACACTTTTACAGTGTACAAGTAAGGCCAACAACAGACACGTGTGAAATATGATGGCAGAATAAACAAGCCATCTCTTCCGTGTCTCTGTGTGTTGCTAGGTGCTGAACTGGACCTTGGGAAGAAGCTGAGTGTACCCAAGGACATCATGTTGGAGGAGCTTTCTCTGGCCTCCAACCGGGGCTCTGTTCTCTTCAAGAAGCGCCAGATACGCTCTGAAAAGTTCACCTTTGAAAGCATACAGAATCAAACCAACGCTGTGACCATTCTGACCAATGTAAGTTTACTGTGTGGTTCACAAGCAAACACAATGGGGTGTGTGGTGTACACACATAATGTCAAGTGAGATAAGGTCACAACACTGAGAGACTGATAGCAGCCCCGTTAGCAGCCCCTAGAGGCCGTGCTACTCCTTGCAACGAACCTGAAAGTGTAGGCTCAAGGGTGCTGCTGCTGCTAGATTAGAATAAGCAAGTGCCATCCGTGGTGTGTCACCAACATTTGTAGGGGTCATCCTCTAGGGAAGACCCCCTACTCCTTCTGTGTCCACAGATTTTGTTTTGCGTGAGTGCTTTTATATCAAATATAATATGAATTTCCCGAGCGCTTCGAATAGTGCTTATTGTAGTTAGGTTCGATGTTCAAACCTTCCCAGACATTTGTCCTGCTTTGATGTGTAGCAAATGTTGTTGATCATAGTTTTATATTAGTGTAGTAGAACATAGCTATTTTCACAATTATTCAGAATAGCGCTTATAACAATGTAACTATTTCAGCCAGGAGAGTGTCTCTCGCCACTTCTTTTAAGCTAGAAAGCCTGCACATTTTTTGGGGGATTTGTTTATTTTCTTGGGGGAAAGAGGGATTTTGTTTTAAGTTGTCAACATTTCCTCAGGAAGTTCTGGAATAAATCATCACAAATATCTCCACTGGAATGAAAGCTGTTGGCCAGCTAGGACTGCAACACATTACACTGAAGTCTTACAAAACATAATTTCCTGTGTTGAAGGCGTATATGCAGCTGGGCCTTGTTCTGCTTGATGTTGCTGGAAATCGGGTTCAAATACCTTTGAAAATACTGGCTCACCTTGATAACATTCCAGCTACTGTAGGTTCCTGAGTGATGTAGCAGAGGTTATTTATTTCATCAAACTCATGCCATTCAAAATCCCATGGCCTCATTTTGTATTACCTTTTTGGAACACAGTTCTTATGTTATGCAGGCACGTGCACACATGTGGGGCTTGAGCCCCTGCCCTTTTAACTATCTGTGGAAAGTGCCCTCTTCAGACCATGAATGCAGTGATTTACTATGGTGAAAGAAACGCAAATGCCCTCTTTCCATGCCATACCTGAAGGCAGCATTGAAGAGAATCGCCTTGTCCAAACTCTCCTGAACTTGAATGCAGCATTTTATGTTGAAAGAATTTCTCTCTGTGTAGAAATCCATAACCTACGCCACATCTCCAGTATTGACTTGATTATGCTTAGTTTAGTTATAGTGTTAGGTCAGATAGAGGTATTATTGACCAGCTCCATATATGGAGATCTAGGTGATGATCCAGTCATCTCCATGTATGGATATCCAGGGTTTGATGAGGTCAGTGTTGTGATCTTCATATATGGAGAACCAGGTGATGATAGTCAGCCGTCTTGATTTGCAAATTAATTCTGTCTTGGCCATATGGAGTGTCCATATATGGGCATTGCCCAATATGGGCATTCCCAGAGATGCGCTTAATATTGATGACATCGGGACAGGGATCTCTTTTTATGGGCATAAAAGGGACAGGGACGGAATTAATTTGCAAGAGTGACTTGTGTCGCGGCAACCACACTGGTTAGACTGACACAATATGTCCATATATGGGCATTCCCAGATATTGGCTTAATATTGATGGGCATAAAAGGGATTCTGTTAGGGTGGTTGGCCTAACAGGGCATCAACTTGGGAATCAGATGTAGAGGTCAGCTCCATATATGGAGATCTAGGTGATGATCCAGTCGTCTCCATGTATGGATAGGGTTTGATGAGGTCAGTGTCGTAATCTTCATATATGGATATCCAGGTGATGATAGTCAGCAGGACTGATCTCCATATATGATTGCCAGAACAGGCTGTCTTGGTCATAATATGGAGCGTGACAGTAAACAGTGTGATGTCAGAACAGCTCAACTATAGACATTGGAGCGTTACAGACTGACAGACTGACTCACTGATGGACAGGATGTGACGGTTGTCATAGTGAACTGTGACCTACGGTCGTCACAATTAGACGTTTGCGGATTTCAAAGAAATCCAAACTAAAACAAGACTGGATCTGAAGTGCTGGAAGGCTTTTAATCTTAACAATGAAGAGACAGGAGGCATGCAGACAACCTTGTGTCTATTTAAAGTTTTTAAACATCTTAGAGTAATTCATGACCACATTTATAATATCTTAACCGGTGCAAGAATAAGAACCATTGAGTCTTGTTCACTAGAGAATGGTTTACTTTATTAAGGCCCATTCCCACTGGGCCAGATAACAGATATCTGGAGATATTTCTCCAGATATTTTTCCATTCAAAGTGGATGGTAGATACAGATAAAAAAAATATCTACCACAGATATTTGCCACAGATACTTTTATCTGTGGCAATTTTCTTTTTTATCTGTATCTACCATCCACTTTGCATGGAGAAATATCTGGAGAAATATCTCCAGATATCTGTTATCTGGCCCAGTGGAAATGGGCCTTTAGACTGATTTAATTCAAAAGGCAACAGTATTACTGGTTGAAATATACACTTTTCAAAGCTTGAAAAGGCATAGAAACATTACTTGGCAAGGAGCTCCCGAATGTAAGTGGTTGGTTATGTGACAATGTTATCTTTGCACTTGGGTAAGTCAGGATGTATTTTATTTGGATCAAGGAAGAGCCTCAGCTGGTTGTTCTGTGGAGTGCCGTGTGATAGAGTTCAGAGAAAAACATTCTGTTATTATCTTGGATGTGAGCTTGACCAATGTATGACAGGTGAAGCTATGGCCCTTTCTGTTATTTGAAAGGTTAATGAAAAACAAAACAACAACAACGCATTTCTCGCCAGAAGGTTCCTGGATAAAGGCACCATAAAGATGCCATAATGATGACGCATCATTAGCTCAGTGTCATATTGATTACACTGCCTGGCACAATGGGGTAACACAAAACAAACAAACTCTGACACTGCCATGTTAATGCAGGGTCATCAGTCGGGAGCCACCCATCACTGATATTTCGCTCCTTTCATCCTTTCATTGTCCAAAAGAATTTTGTGTATTTTCATTTAATTAGAAACTTCCATAAAATGTATATGAGGTCTAGAAACAGTTCAATTTGAGGGAGAAGTATAGCCAACATTGCTTTACTCTGAGGGGTAACAATGGAATAAAATTCCAAATGAAATCAGAGAATACGTCACATCATTCCAGCCAAGTATACAGGACAACAATGGAAGTATGTCATGTGACTTTATTGTGATATCCTGATAGATTCCTTGACACAGTAGTACAGCATTGTATTTGAATTGATAAAAATCAATCAATCTGATCTAACCTCTTTGACTCCGTTTCATCTCTCTTTCAGAATGGAGAGCTTCTTCAAACTGAGAATGGTAATGCTGGTAGCGAGGACAACCTGGGCGCTGTTGTCGAACATCCTAAGACACCACCCAACACGCCAGACACAAGAACATGTGAATCAAACCCAGATTGTATTGCACCAGGTATGTAATGTAGGCACTGAACTGTGCTATAATAATAATAAGTTACGGTTTTTAAGTGACCTCAGTTGAAAATGAATAATAAGCTAGTATAATGTTGATCGCCTCTGTTCCATCTATCTTACCCTACATCAGTTAGTTCACCAAGGGTCCTAGTTCAAATTGCGTGACAATCAGTTTAACCATTGTACTTGACACCGAGACCCATGGGGTCCCGAGTCAGCATGTCTAGGGTCTCACAGCAGTGCTCTTCCGAGCACAGGTCTCCACCAGGTCACCAGGCCAAGTTATTGTGGCCCCCTGGTGGCGCTATAATCGGCCAACGCTTTCATGGCAATCAGACACTGCATGCATGATTTGTGGCATTTTGTTCCAAAATTGGACCTGCTGGTGGCACTATAACAGGCCAATGTGAAAAGGGTGACATTTGTTCCTTGACCTAGTGGGAATGTGCTTCATGATTTGAGGCATTTTGTTCAAAAAGGACCAATCCTGCAAACTTTGGAAGCCAATGTTAGCCAATTAGGATGGAATATGAAATATAGGATAGATCCGTCTTTATCATATGACTATAGAGATGCCTGGGTACTGATTTACGTGATTTTTGGATAAAATCTGAAAGAGTAATATAAAAAAATTATGTTTTACATAAGTCGGCCTCCTGGTGGCGCTATAAAAGGCAGATGTGAAAAATGCAGGGCAGAGATTTTTCCTTGGCCTCTAGGGAGTGCGTGTACAAAGTTTTACACTGATCGGTTATAGCTAAAAACACGAATCGGTCTGTTATAGCGCCACCATGAGGCACACACACAAACATGGATGGAGGGACAGGGGGCAAAAAATAGTCCTGGCAGAAAAGAAAAAAAAGAATTAAGCAATCTTCTCTTTCATCTTCTCTTCGGGCCCCTGGTAAAAACTATTTTCAGATATAGGGTCTGTGGCCAAATACTACATGTTAATTTGGGGGTCCTTGACATGAAAATGTTTGAGAACCACTGCCCTGAGACCATTGTCATGGATAATGTTTTAGAAACTGCTCGCTATCACTTAGGGTGACCAGATCCAAACTGTTCATTTGAGGGACAGAAGTACCACCTTGTGTGGGACAATGTGGGACGGGCGGGCGGGCAGGGAGTTAATAGCAAATTATTACTTAAGTTGCTAATAAATGCTTATGCTTTGATGTCATATTCGACCATAGCCCTAATATTCGACCATAGCCCTAATACTGCCTATTACTTTGTTATTTACCCCCCTATAGGGGATATTTCTCTTGTTATTTTAATAACAGTCTTAAAAACATATCTTGCAGGTAAAAGAGACACTGAGAGATTTACATTACAATGGAATGTCCTATAACATATTAATATAGTAGTCCAGTGTGGTCCAGTCTAGCTTGCTGTGAGCTCATGTTAAAGAGCTCTTCAGCAACAATCAGCGCACCTATATCAACACCTGCCAGTCACAATGTGGGACAGAGTCTCAATTTGGGGGACGCCTGAAAAGTCATGGAAATGTGGGACTGTCCCTCGCAAAGGGGGACATCTGGTCACCCTGCTATCACTGCAATACGGAAACTGTAAGAATCTCTAATGATTGTAAAAAAAAAAAAAAGGCAGAGGGCGGTGTGGGCAATATAAGTGGGCGAAGAGTGCTTGGATATTTTATTTGAAACTTTACGAAATGTCTGCAATTATATTATCTATTATGATTTGCAGCACATGCTATCTTGCTGTTAAAAAAAGGATCCATGTGTTATCCTTTCTTCTATGAAGTGAGAACATTTTATCTTGGCTTGGAATCTCTTGGCCCACGGCAGAATAAAATGACGGGTTTTTCTCACCATTCGCTCTCTCGCTCTGCCTTCTCGTTCTCTCCATACTCCACCCGCTCTTTTAATTTTCTAGTGCCAAGAACGTTCTCTCTTATCCTCTACCTCTTTTTTTTTTTTTTTGCCCTCTTTTTACGATCCGCTGTGACTGTCTTTTTTATAATTGGCCAGTTTTACCCACAGGAAACGAGGAGTGTATCCTGTTTGCCCCTTCCTGGAGATACTGATACCGTTGAGATAAGCCTGGCTGGCAGGCACCCCTCCAATACCTTTCAATTTAGCCAAGTAGACACAAAACCAACACTGATTTAAGGATGAGCACATGGACCGAGAATGCAGTGCTATTTCTGGAGCTTACGTTCATTAACCACCTCCCCTACTCTGAGGTGTTGGGTGGACCCGTTCCAGAGGCGGAGGGAATTAGGTCAGAGAGTATTGGGTATCGATTGAGTAATAGATCTTGAAATAGCTCACACCCGTGCCCAGGTGTTGTACAGTAGGCGTGTGTCTAAGTTAAGTCGTAAAGCCGCCAGGCACGGCTCATATAGATTCACCTAATTCAGCTGTCGTAATGAGCAATGATATGGAAGCTCAACGGGAAATATGTAGTCGGCAGTTACTAAGATTTCCGTGCTAAGCTTTGCACTCTTCTGCAAAAATGTGATGAGGTCAGAAGTTCAGAACTGGTGGATGACCTCATCTATCTATAGGCTACTCAGGCTACTAATTTATCTGAGCCATGTCCTCAGGGGCGTCACACCAAATTCTGGGCCCTGGGTACAAGGATTCACTGCGGGCCCCCCATGAATGTTAACTATTGAAAAATAGCAGATATACAAGCTCACAGCGCGGCACCGAGTGCCGCGCTGCGAGCTTGTATATCTGCTATTTTTGAAAAATTGTGAAAATGTGTGCAAGAAACCTATGTCAAGGACCCCCAAGCCACAGACCCCGATCTCAAAATATTTAATTCCAGGGACCCCCAGAAGCAAAATTTGAGTTAGAAATGTTCGCTTAAAAAATACATATATTCAAAGATTTTCACACATTTTCACAACTTTTCAAAAATAGCAGATCTACAAGCTCGCAGCGCGGCACTCGGTGCCGCGCTGTGAGCTTGTATATCTGCAATTTTTCAATAGATAAAGTTACTAGGGCCCCTCCACCTTGGGCCCTAGTAACTCAGTCCCACTTTCCTACCCCTTGTGACGCCCCTGCATGTCCTACCGTAGAGCCAAATTAACTGGTGGAATGACTGGAAATCTGCGATTTAAAGTCATAGCCGCTGTGTCGGCAGTGACGATATAGGCCTATAAAGCTATAACTTTGAGCACTCCTTTACTGCCCATATACTGATGGACCTAATTCTTTAGTGCCGTGAGAACTCTCTCTTTATTTTATTTGCCATGTCAGTTTGACCCGAGGTGGTCACATTAATGTCATACAATCCTGTTAGTTCATTCTTTAAACACAGTATATTGAAGGAAAAAGACTGTATCTGGTACCCACTGAGTATTTTTCGGGGCTATTAGACGTCTAATATACATCTAAACGCTAGTCTAAAATCGGTCTAATCATCGTCTAGAAATGAACATTCTTTTCTATATATAGACCGTCTATATATAGCCGTTGATAATGTCTAATCAACGTCTAGTGACTCTAGTCTATAAGCAGCTTTGTCTAAAAACGTCTAAAAAAACATTCATTTCTAGACGTTGATTAGTCAGATTTTAGACTGCTCACTGGGAATATTCTGTCATGTGACAATCATTAACCGAAAACATCTTGTACAACCAGTGACCACAGAAGAAATATTTCACCAGCCAAAGACGTTCTTGTGAAAATGTTCTGCAATGGATTTCTCCAACATTGTAAACTTCCCCAGGGTCTCTGCTTGGTCTCTCCTGCATCCTCCTCAGGGCAAAGGGTAAACTCAGGAAGGGGGATTGTGCATTGTGAGTGAGGGTTGGACATGACATGTCATGGTACTCTCTGTTACATAATACTTGAGCTTGCACCCCCCCATGGGTGAAGTGCTGTTTTTGAAGGATACACAAACTCATCGTCACTGTCAGGCAGAAACCTTGTATCTCCAAGTTTCAAATTTGTATGTTTTTTTTTTGTAAAGTAAAGCCATGCACTGCTTCATCATACAAGACTGTCCACAAAACTGGTGAAAATAGCACATCAACAAGCACACAACGCCTCGCAGTGCGAGGTGTTGTGTGCTTGTAGATCGTCTATTTTCACTATTTTAAAATGACAAAACAAACGGGTTTTGAACATTCAAGGTTTCCACCCGACAACAACGACATGTCGGTCTCCCCCATGAGGCCTACACGTGTGCATGTACACACACTTCTGAGACAGAGATAACCATAATCTTCTGATCACTCTCCGAGGTGGTGGCAGGTCATTGATCTGGATTACCCTTCTGCAAGCAAGCGCGAGCTCCGAGAACATGATGACAGCACGGCAGTGACAAACAACATGTCCTGAAGTTTATTAATCACACACAGAGAATACATTGTGTTGCCGGAAGATACATGAGTCATCATGACTATAGGCAAGACCAGTTAGGAATAGGAACATGGATGTGGTACAAACGGTATACATACTGGCCATACAGTTTTGTGATAGGGAAAGAAGCCCATACGCAAACACGTTATCTATATGATTACAAAGCTTAAGAGTGATTACGTATAGTTATGAGAGTAGGCATATGTACAGATACTGGGATGTGGGTCAAGCCTTGTGCATTTTACAACAAAGTGCCTTTCCTTTTTTGCTGTGAACCATTAACCGTTTTTTTATTGCCTGAGGGGGTAGTTGGAGACCTGTGGAATTGCGCTAATGTGATGAACAGGAAGGGGTGGGGTGGGTCACCTATATTCTCAATACAGTTTAAGTGCAGTGTTCTTTCTGAGATTTCATGTGCTGCTTTTGTCCTTATTTTCTTTTAACTGTTTGGTTTAATGTTTGTACGGTATATTCTGACCATTCTCTATCTCACCTAAATGTTATTATATTGTCACTGTCGTGCAGAAACCTCGTATCTCCAAGTTTCTGTACGTTTCTTTCGTAAAGTAAAGCCCTGCTTCATCGTACAAAACTGTCTCACAAAACTAGTGAAAATAGCAGATCTACAGGCACACAACACCTCGCATCGGCGTTGTGTGCTTGTAGATCGGATATTTTCACTTGTTTAAATCGTTTTTTTTATGATAAATACAACCCGACAACAACAATATATTTCAGTTCAATATTCCTCATTGGCATGAGGGTGAAATAATAGCACTATTGCTCAATCAACATTCTCACATAAACAAAATAAGAACAATCAGTGTGTCATCTCTCAGGATATGGAGGTCCCTTGAAAGACGTCCCTCCAGAGAAGTTCAACTGCCCAGGCCCAAAGGCCTACCGCTCACCCTGGGAACAGGCCATCATCAGTGACCCTGCCCTGGCAGAGACTCTCACCAGCCACATGCCGGAACCCTCCACCCAACCAGAGCTCCCAGGGTACAAGTGCTTCAACAGGTAAGAACAGTACTGTTAGAAACACAATGCAAATGTTTATGTTCCTCTAGTCCAGGGGTCTTCAACGTAGGACCCCTTAGCAGAGAGAGAGATGAAGCAGGGACCCCTATACATATTGTATAAATGTGTGATGGAGATTATCATCGATTTCATAGATAGATTCATAGACATGTTTGACACTTAACCACTTAAAATCATAAATCGTTGCTACTTAGTGAACTTGACCTTTCACTCTTTACTTGTTCTGCTCTTTTTTTACCTATACACCAAACTTTGCCAAGCGCAAGGCGTTGAGAGCTTGTAGATCGGCTATTTTTGGCTGAAGTTCTTGTCAGAGTATATGCGAGGGTTCAATTGTTCATTTAAAATAATTATCATTTCACACAAGGATTTGGTGGCCCCCCCTGCAGTAACTCTGAGGACCCCCTAGGGGTCCCGGACCCCCTGTTGAAGACCCCTGCTCTAGTCTGCACATGCAATGGAATTGAGTTAATCAGATGCACACTGTATTATACAAAGTAAAAAATAAAGAAAAATAAAAGTAAAACTATGATGACAAGTGGAATCTCATTGAAGACCTGTCTAATTGCACTGCCACGGAGGCACGGTTGCACTTGCCAGTGATCGATAATGTTTGCGGGATAAAGTACAGGGTGTGCTTGGTGTTCATTGAGTATTCCAGATGATATACAGAACATACATTATACATTATCCTAATGAAAATACTTTTGAATAATGGTGGTGTAAGCATCAATCTTTTCTCCAACCCATTTCATGCAGTGCCTCCATACAAAACTTTACATGCAGCACGCACGCACACACACACACACACACACACACACACACACACACACACACACACACACACACACACACACACACACACGCATGTGTTGTGCACGTGCACGCACGCACGCACGCGCACACACACGCACACACGCACACACACACACACACACACACACACACACACACACACACACACAGGTATTATGCACCTATTCTTTATTTCATTAATTATGCATACGTGTGTATTTGTATAAACGCTGAGAGAGCAGAACTAGCGCTGCCCTTCAACCGAGTCGTTATTGTAAATATGCCTGTAAGCCTACTGCTAACTGCAGCCATCTCTCAGAATAATGTCCAATGGCCAAATCCTTTGTAGCTTCTCTTTAATTGCATGAATCATTTCATCTGTCACCTCTCTCCCTCTCGTTAGTACATGACAGCTACTGTTAACACTGTCAATCCGTTGAAACCTCCAGGGTGGCCATCCCATTCGGCGGCTTCAGCAACTCCTCAGCACCTCCCGTTGCAGTCAAGAGGCTCCCGCTTGACCTTCCGGCCCCCCCTGAGCTCCATGAAGACACGGTAGTCAAGCGACCCACCTTCAACAGAGCGCCTCAGGGCTGGGTTTCGGCCTGCGGCCCCGTCTGTCTCCCCACGGTTCCCGTTGACCCTGTGTTCATCCCAGAGTCAGAAGACCTTTGAGCCCCTTGAGTCAGTGGTTCTCAAACCTTTCTCATGTCAAGGACCCACAAGTTAAAATGTATTTGGCCTCAGATTCCCATCAGAAAATATTTTGTGCCAGGGACTCCCATACAAGATGTGTGTTCTTAAAATGTTTAAAACATTATTTTTCTTCTTTTTTTTATAGCCGATCTACAAGCTCACAACACGTTGTTGAGCGACATGTTATGAGCTTGTAGGCCGGCTATTTTCAAAAGCTAGGTTTAAAGTGGTTAAACACATGTTGATGCTATTAACTAATTTTGCTGCTTGTGGACCCCCTGGAACCCCTTCAAAAACACCTGGGGGTCCCTGGACCCCACTTTGAGAACCGCTATCTTTAGTAGTAATCGTGAGTCTCCCGCATTTGTTGTGGTGGTTGGGGTAGGCTTTGGCTCGATCAGAGCCGGGTCAAGTGTCAGTGAGGAATTATCCCACTGTCTCTGCTGAGGTGAGCTAGCCACACGTGTACAGGAGTAGAAAGTGTGATTCACTACTTTTCAAGGCCTATAAAGTGTTCCACTGCACAGTGCACCGCAAGTATTTTAATCAGCTGGCATAGCCAGAGTTGCTTCTACAATATATAGAATGTGCTGTATATTAATGTGTTTGAGAATTTGTATCTTACCTCTGTGCTTATTCATGTACGAGAAAGATCCAATGCTATTGTTTTGGGCTTTAATGGGTGTTGAAAAATACGATTTTGCAGTTAGCCAAATAAAGATACACCTAATACTCAAGTTTCAAGATGTATTTATTGTTACATCTTTTTTACAGGTAGTCCGGTACATACAGTATGAGTATTTCTTTTTACTACTCTTGTTCTTGACGGATATAGAGAGACACATCAATGTACATGTAGTGTACAGTGAACATGAAGGAAGTTGAAATGTGTAAATTCTTTCCTCCGAGATATGTCATGAGGAAAACTGGAAACCCTTTCGGTTACAGCTGATTAAAAATTACGTCACACTAAAATTAATTTGATATAATTCTCATAAGTGATATTAGTAAATTCCAAATATTATCAAAATCTTCCGCGGCACTTTGAGAAACCCTGGCCTAAGCAATGTATGAATAACCTCTCCCCGGTGAGTGTCTTGACTTCAACAACTTGACTGAATGATGCCACAGCTGTGTACAGTAGCCTAGCATGCAAACCCATCACTTATCACATGCAGAGAGCAGCCAGAGATACATGTGAGCCAGTATACTGTAACATATAGGCTGCCACAAGGTTACACTGCCCAGCCTGACGAATGGAATCTGCTTCACTGATGCGGGTTGACTGATATGTCTCTCACCTTTCGGCTATGCTTATGTCGCCTGATACCACATGATGCAATACATGCGATGACGGATGGTAGAGTTGCTTGATGCGCTCTAGTGGTCACATCTATCTGTCTCTCTATTCATCACAAGTTTTAGACACTTAAAGGACAACTTCAGACAGCTTTCAACCTTTCTCCATATAATTGCTCCTCCTCACTAATGCTCATGATCATAATATGGTACCATTTTTGTGTCTCAGAGGAGAACGACGGACACTTCAGGACCCCGCCTACCAGTGACATCATTGGTAGGCAGATTTGGACATTTCAAACATGATTTTATTTTTTTATTTTAATGCAAGAAAAATGGCTTCTATTATAGCATACTAAGGAATAGAAAGTCTGCTATTAGTTTGGATTCCCCAGCGAGTATGTCACTGGTAGGCGGGTTTCTGAAATGTCCACAGACCTCCTCTGAGACACAGAATGAGTAGACAAATCTGTACCATATCATAATGGGCATTATTGAGGACCAGCTATGAAGAACGTTAGAGAAGGGATGAAGTCAGGAGTCCTTTAACTCAGCAGTTCAGACAGCCATGTCTTGGACTGAAATACAAAATAAATACTGCAGAACAAAATAGCAACAACAGCACATCAGCAAAGTAACAGAGCAGCAGCAAGCAGAATGAGCAGGTAAGCAGGAAGGTTTTAGCCCACTCCAATTATGTATAGCAGGGGTCTTCAACATTTTCAGGCCAAGGACCCCTTAGTCGAGAGAGAGATGAAGCAGGGACCCCCAGTTTCCATATAGTTTCATCGTTTGACAGCACAATCATCGGTGTATTTTGGATTCATGTCAATTTGTGTTTTCAGATATTTAACCCCTTGAACCGTCAACAAAACAAACTTGACCTTTCACTCTACTTATGCCTCATTCACACTACAGATATATAGTTGAACGTTTTGCTTGGTAATTCAATGTAATCTCAATGGAAACCAGCTTTAAAGGCTGGGCATGTCGGCTGTCCTTGGAATGGATATATGGATATATGGATAAATAATTGTATGATATAAAAAAAGGAGAAAAAGCCTTCTATCATTCAAAGATTTGGAGGACCACCTGTAGTAACTCTGAGGACCCCCTTGGGGTCCCGGACCCCCTGTTGAAGACCTCTGATGTATAGCATGCATGTGACTGATCACCTGATGTTGATTTAGCACTACTTTTAGTTGTCTGCCTGCAGTATCACAACAGTAGTGGTGTAACCTTAGCAATGGACTTCATGCTAACTACATGCTTTTCTAAATCACTGTCTCAAGACTTATATTTGTCAGCCTACACAATCGTGCTGCTTCGGATTCTAGATTTTAATTCTATCTCAAATGTAATAAATAAATCAGTTTCAGATCTTCGTCATTTGACACCAGACACTGGACACTGTAAGTATTTGCATTCTCTCTATTGTGCACTTTAGAATACCTCATAATAAAGCCCTAACCATGCTAACAAGCCGTGCTGTGCATGCTAACAAGTGAGCTATCATTGTCTATTGTTTTCAACAGGAAATGCTGAGGAAGCAGAAGGACAATTAAATAAAGGCCACTATTCAGAAACACTTGTGAACAAGTTACTGTATGGTGGAGCACAATATAATATAAGGTAGGATTGACACGCTGACCTAGGGTTAAAGTCATACAGGAGCTGCTTTGCCAGGCATTTCACCTAGCTGTGACCACAGAAAGATACATAGATTTTAAGAGCACTGATCAGCCCCACACTGCCTTAGGTTTAGCAGTTAGTTATAGTTTAGTCTATAATTCTATTGTCTATAATTGAGTCTATAATTGATTGATTCAAATGGAGGAGAGAAAAGAGACCGGCTACATGCCTACAGAATGACATGAATGACATGTAGACAATGACAAGTTGGAAAAAGATCAGAAGATGGCAGCTTTTGCTCTAGGTAGAACTGACGAACATTTTAGCACTGTGTGGTACGTTTCATACAACATACATGTCGGCCTATGAATGACATGCACTTTGAGTCGATTAAATTTAAGAGTGAATGTGATGAAATTAGAATGAAAGACGAACAGCCTGTAGGTGATTACAGGCTTGCAGTATGAATGAACACACCTCCTGATTCAAATTTGTCACATTTCAAGAAAATTATGAATAGGGCCTATTTTTGTGGGGAGTTCTTTCCCTTTTTTTGCAGTTTTGCAGCAACTTAGCAAGTCTTTACTTGTTGTCTTGAGATGAGAAAGGCATGCTTTTGATTACACTACGTGTCGCGGATACGACCCAATGTGAGCTTGCAGATCAGATATTTTCAGTGTGAAAAAGCATTAACAAAGTATGAAACAGGCATCAGTTGTGCGGCCCAAGTGAAACAGGAAATGCCTCTCGTGTTTCCTATGGCCATTGGTCATATGACTCAGTTCAGTGGCGGGCAGCATTCCTCGCCTCCGCCGGGCACTCGTTGGAATGCACTGCATTCAGTAGCTCCCTAACGTTTGCAGACGTATTATTGAATTCCTCGTTCCATCAGTCTCAATGGGAGAATGGTACTTACTGCACACTGCCCAGTATCCGACAGCGCCAGCTCTGGCAAGCACCGCGGCTAATATTGAGCGCTGTTTATCAAGGGCGGGCATGAACTCTCTTTGAACTATGATTGTAGCCATTATCATGAATGCTGCAAAGGAAATATTATTGGCAGTGGCAGCAGTGAGGGCTCGGGGCAAAGGAAGCCGACGTTACAAGCGACTGGGGGTCGCTTGTCTTTTATCTTCACCTGTTTCCCCTGGGAGTGTGTGCGCAAACTGGGCAGTAAGACTTGGCATGGGATGGGACCAGTGGGCATTGGGCAGACGACTGGGCCAGAAGTGTTGAAGCGGAGGTCACTGAGTTCCATGTACAGTGCATAATCCAATGTCTGTACAACAATGCCTTTGGAAAAGGAGATTTGGCATGCGTATACCCGATAGACATCTACAGCAAGACTGTGCTAGTCAGCACTTGTTATGTAATGCATTTTTATTCAAGGGCACTGATAAGATGGGGACAGTTCTGATTTGAGACTGGAGTGCTGGAAGGAAGTGACATACCAGTTTAAAATAATTAATAAAAACCTTTTCTTTTCAGGGGTGCTGCAATTGTGAGTCAAATATTTCTATGAGTAACTGCCCTTCAGGGTCTTGAGCAGCTAATAATGGACACTGCAGCTCTTGTTTTTAGTGTCATGGCAAAGAGCCTCAGTCCCTCGGGTTTCCATCTGCACACACAGCATCATGCAGCCAGTACAGCACTGCTGCTGCTGCTGACACACACAATTGCTAAAAGGTTGAGCTATGCAACTGGCCAATAACCCCCAACGGCTTTAGTTCAAAATTAAAATATACTGTAAAAAGGACTTGACCATGACGAATGGCAGATATGTAGAAGCTCATTCAACACATTGTGAGCTTGTATTATGTGCTATTTTCGACGTGTGACATTGTCGTATGACAAATTAGGCATGAGGTGTAGCTGGAGGGAGTTGTTCTGAAAGCTAAATAAATGTGCTGGTGGTTTTGCCATTGAGCTATAGGGCATACGTGGCAGAGTATAACAGTTACAGCTTTTATGGGCATCGCCTATATGTTTTTCTCATTGTACGTTTACAGCACGCAGACATATGTTTAGCATCGTGGTCTTGTGTTACTCGGCCTCTCTTACACAAATGCACGAATAACCCGGTTTCAAGTAAAGCGACACCGGTGCACAGCACGTCAGTTTATATCTTTTTCACCTGGTGACATTATACTATTAGACTGCACGGGTCAGCCTAATGAATGCTCACAGCAGGTGGTCGTACGCACAAGGAGCTGAGCGCAAAGCCCTGTGGGACGCCTAAAAATATGCGGGAAAATAAAGTAACCAAGTGGTCATTGGGGTGGTATAGGGTTACTGATGAGGTCGGCTGAAAGGTGAAAGGGTGCGTGTTCCAGTGGTGACCTGGGGTGAAATGATGTAACAGGCTGAACTGAACTGAAAAGCGCTGTAGAGCTGCATGAGCACGTGCATGTGTGTGCGCTCGTGCATGTGTGTGCGCGCGTGTGCGTGTGTGTGTGTGTGTGTGTGTGTGTGTGTGTGTGTGTGTGTGTGTGTGTGTGTGTGTGTGTGTGTGTGTGTGTGTGTGTGTGTGTGTGTGTGTGTGTGTGTGCGCGCGCATGCATATGTGTCTGGGACACTGAATACTTGTTCCGTACAGGATATACTGGGTGGTTGCTGTAGATCACATCGCAAGATATGGCATAAATGTTCCCTCACACATACTGTTCTAACAAAACAAACCTGTATTTATTTCATTTACTAGCAAAAGCGAGGGAATATAACACTCAGAAATCCACAACTGTGCAGAACTTCATGAGGCTCTGCACTGAGAGGTCCTAATTACCATGGCGACACCTGAACACACAAGATCGTGTTCCTGTTATACACGCAAATCCCCCGAGACTAATTAAATCTGTGTACTCTCACAGTAATCCAGCCTGTGACCTTTATCTCAGGGGGGTGTCGGGGCTCATCTTTATTCTCCCCCTGCTTAGTGGTCAATATATATAATACATATACATTAACCTCCTCTTTTCAGTTAATGGTCGAGGAGGTAGAATAATTACGAGACAATATAATCAGTGACTAAACTATGTTGTGATGCTCTGGGTTTAAAACTGCAACAGTCAGACTAAGTAGATCTATGTTCATACAAAGTAATAAAGAGGCTAAAGTGAGGAATACCCTTCTTTTTGATGATGTTGGCATGGATGGAAGTATAATAAATGAATGTTTCTTATCCCAGTTTTTGCAGGCCATTGCTTTCACTAGCAGACAGCGCTGAGGCGATACCCACAGCGCCTCAGCTACCATGGGATACGGCAAACACAGCAACGGAATATATCACAGTCACCGCTTGGCGATGAGCCAAAATTAATGTAACTGGTCAAGTGCCAAAAGGTGATGCTTATGTCATCCGTTTCCCCTGTTTCCTGCAGTATAGAAAATAGTGCAAACATTGTAGCCAGTAAATCAGGGGGATAATACTGAATTCAATGTACAGTACAGTGATATGCCTTTATGCAGTAATGGCACTAAATTATGAGTAGTAATTTACTAGTTTTGCTCACGGTCATCTTCTCTCTTGATCTAGTATGAAATAAATGTCTATAAAATGTTCAGGCTGATATTATAATAATATTAAGTCACATAGTAAACACTAATTTTTAAAGTCAATGAGTAATGTTGTTTCATTTAAATGAGAAATACTGATTTAAGCTTCAGAAACCTAAGTAAAGGTTCAAGACTACACCAAAACCTAGTATGCAACGCGACAGGCCTGAATTAACAGTGCGGTTCCCCTAGCTGACCTCATCAGAAATTCACTCTTCCTCCCACTTATAATAATAATAATAATATTAATAATAAAAACTATGGCTGTAAATACAATATATTTAGGCAAACACAAACGTATAAAACTAAAGGTACAGGCTCACCATACGTACAGGTATGATACCTCTCTCTCTCTCTCTCTCTCTCTCTCTACTAGTATACATCATTCAGCAGTAGCTACTGAATGACGCACAACACAGCAAAATACGCCTTATCTTTACAAAGAGCAACTTCTTTCGTAACTATGTGCATGCAAAGTCGCTAATTATATCCATAATCCTAGAAAATTACCTGTAATGAGTGGCACAGTTCTCGCCTCCTCATTGAGCTGAGAGACAAGTGATGACGTTTCCCAGCAATTTATTCTGATGTTAGCGTACAATATGTTTGAAATGAGCTTAGAGGAACTAAATGGCTTGTGAGATCGCTGAGGACATACAGTACAGTAATACTGTAATTGAAGACCCCTGTGGGCACGGCCCCTGCTGACATAATACAGTAGGATCTGTCTGAGCTGAATCATTCTGAAAGCACAACGGCCAACAGCCAAACACCAACACTCGGCCGGCCAGACCAATGGTGTAAGTTGTAACTCAACTCAGTCAGCAAAACGAATGTATGAGACGAGCATTGCAATTAAGTCCCAAGAACAGTTGCATGGAAGTCAGTCAGTCAGTCAGTCAGTCAGTCAGTCAGTCAGAGTTTTGCATGGCTGGTAGCCGGGGATCCAGTCCCTCAAAATGGGAGAGGACCTGTGATGTTCTGCCGCACTTTTTATTTCTGTTTTATCTATTAGTTTGGTCATTAAGGTCCACAGAATGAGAGGCCTGCTCTGCTGGAAACATCGCGAAAAAAAGTTATGGCCATTTGTATATTCACTGTCCCATTGAATCCACTACACAGGAAAGGAAATATTTTATAAAAACGAAAAAATCTGCTTTAAGTAGCATAAGAGGGGTCAAACTGGAGGGTTTTCATGATTCTGAATCCATTGCAAGCATTTGTTTTGCACAAAAAACATTCCTTGGGCTAGAAAACGGACCAACAAAAGTGGGAAAAGTGATGAGTCATCACTTTTCACAGTCATCACAGTGATGAGAACACAAGAACCACTGGGGACGAGCGGTCCACAAAACAAATGGGGCTAGTGTGTTTTGGCGCAGAGCGTTCCGGTTATGTATGTTGGAACTTAAAACATAAGTTCGGGAGAATATCACAGCCACTCCCCTGCTCATTGATCTCATGAGCCCACGCACCAACTATCACAGCCACTCCCCCGCTCTCAATCATCTTATCAAAGTTACCTGCCTCCTCTTATCAGCCAGCCAATCCCTGCCGTAATCACCTCAGTATAAATACACCCGTGAGCTATCACTTAGTCGTTCCTATTACTAACGTGGTCTCGAACAACCCTCCATCCACCACAACAAACTCCCCCCTTTTTTTCTATTTCTTTCTCTACTACTTCCAGGAACTCAGGGGCCATTGTCGGAGGAGAGACGTCCATCAACCATCGATGGCCGTCTGCTCCAGAGACTACACCCCCACCCCGAGTCTCGCCCTACCTGGGTTCCTCATAGTACACAATCACATCCACCCCTTATCGTTCAATAAACCCATTAAACTTTGTTCAGTTGTGAGGTCTCTTACTAGTGAAACCTACAGTACGGAACGAGTTGCTTCAGAGGCGTTGCCTCCTGTGGCCCCCGTCGTGTCCCTCATGCGTGTCTAACGTCTTACATAACAGCAGCGATTCACTTTCTATGTAGCTCCTCATTAGTAGTAATTCAATAGGGACATTATGCATGGTGCCGACAGAATACATTTTGCAGGTGCTGTGCTCAGGACATTTCTTGCAGGTATACTATATCATGCAGAACAAGTTCTGTAATCATGATTGACAGTCAGGCAGTCATACAGTCACGATGGCGTGTGATGGTGAGTGTATGTGCAACGTTACAGCATTATTTATGCACACATGCGCATACAGGTTTGTTGAGTAAGGACCAGATACTGCACTAATGTTTTATTTATCAAGTAAAGTTTTCCATTGTGGATTCTCAGATCATACCAATTTATTGGGTAAAATGGATTACGTGATGGAGCTGTGCAGTGTGATCGAACATGTTATCTTCTTAGAATCTGCTCTTATCCTTTGAGAAATGCTGTGGCTGCATTTCTAGTGTAGCCTACCTGCTTCTAATTTCATCTTCATTGTGAACACAGCCACTGAATAGGCCACAGATTGACAGACAGACTGTGACACGCACGCACGCACGCACGCGCGCACACACACACACACACACACACACACACACACACACACACACACACTCGGACGGACGGTCACACTCACACACAGACGGACAGTGTGTAAAACATAGTCTCACTCTCTACCATGCCTTCGGCTTGGCGGAGACATTTGTAAGTAGCCTACCCTTACAAATCTGACTTGAGCCATCTGCACTTGGTCTGATTGGGTTAGCATATAGGCTAGTTTTCGAGTACCAAATCTGTCCCCATTACCAGTTGTAATCTCATTACAACAACATAAGTATGGATTGAAAAGCCAAATAGCACAGCTAAAAATATCCCACACTGTCCTTCAAACGGAACACATCATTTAGGGTGAAATGTTATGTAGCTGCCTGCTGACCCAATTAGAGTAATCAATGAGTCATGCCAACAGTCAAAAACATTGTCAAAATGTTTTATTTAGAGCAAACCCGTGAAAACGTTAAAACAGGTAAAGAATTGGCTTAAATCATTATTATCATCCTTTTTATTATTATCATGAATTATTATTAGTAGGAGGAGGAGGAGGAGTACGAGTCGAGTAGATCAAGGCAGTATCAAGGTTTAAGGTTTATCATTATTTTATTTCTTGTTTCATTTTTTTTCCTTCTTCATAAAAAAAAGTATCTGACGATTTTGTAACCCATTTTTCACCCGGTGTCAATTATGTAAGGGATAATGAATGGCTCCGCGGGGATTGACGTACAACAGACCGACGGTCACGGCCTGATATCTCCCCAAGGCCGAAGGGCTGTTATGTAGCCTACCGTCAATCCCCAAGGAGCCATTCATTATCCCGCTTATTACCCGGCTACTAAATCAAATTAATAATTTGACTCAAAACTAAAAACAAAACAAAGTATTTCCTTGTTTACAGACGGCTGGAAGTGTTCCACAAGTGTTGCGCTGGGCGTCCTCCCAGCGCGACACGGTCGCCTTGGAAAACAAGGAAGTGCTGATTAGATAAGGTCCATTTTCTGGTACTACGTCGTCTATTTCTCGCTTAAAATATTTTTAAAAACATTCTTCAGAGCAACGTTTAGTTGTAAATGTCGCTGTGTGTCTGTTTTCATGGCTGACATGTTGGATACAGCACAAGATTCACGCAGTGCAGCTTGACTGCAGCAGCTGCTCTGAGTCTTTGATTAGGCAGAGGTCTGTTATAGAGCGGAGCGGTCTGCTATCCAGAAATAACAGACCGCTGATTTCAGCAACTGACCAATCAGAATCAAGCATCGAAACAAGCCGGGTAATAACTAATAATAAGTAATCCTGGGCGCTACACTCCTCTGCCAACCTGGAGAGACAACGGACTGACCTCATGCTTCTATGCATGTCCAAGTCCAAGTTGCTTCTTTTCACCTGACAGGGGAGTTTTCCCGGTTGGACGTAGTGCGTGGAAGGAACACGTTATTCCAAACAGTTCTTTTCCCCTCCATCAGGCGCTTCGGCTGGCCAGGGGCAGTAGGGAAAGTCCTGTTCTGGCGAAGCCCGAACTGGCGAAGTGGGGATTTGTCTCCTACCGTAGCGATCTGGCGAATCGATTGTCCACGACACTGCAAGCGGCGCGAAGGCCAGCGGACCTTGGTCCTGCTCTTCGCCCCCGAGCGCCGCAGGCGCGAGTGGCCGCGAAGAGCGGGCCAGCGCGAGTTACGAAGCCGTGGTGAATGCAATCGTTATATTTATGCCCAGGCCGTAAGGCCTGGGCAAGCGCACGATAAACGCCCTGTCCAGAAGACGTTCGCCAGATCGCTACGGTATCGGACATTTCCCCACTTCGCCAGTTCGGGCTTCGCCTAAAAGGTACGTGCCCGGGGCAGTATAGACTGATTTCCTGAGCGCTTCCCTGTGCAAACTACGGTGAAACTGCAGTGCAAACAGCAGTCAGTGGTGGAGTAAAATTATTGAAAATCGGAAATACTCAAGATTTAAGTTCAGTACTTATAGGCTACAAGCTACTTAAAGTTTACACTACTGTTTACACCGCGGAATGGCGTCCAGGGTGTCGCTCAGGAAATCGGTCTATAGAGACCAGGATTGCTGCAGGTTTTTGTGAGGGTATCTACCCTAGGAGACATGGGGAGAACTAGCTCTGGGGCATCGCATCACCTCCCGGTGACGCTCTGACAGACCCGTCGGCAAATGAATAGACCGCGTTTTCTCAGCCCCTACGAGTGCTCAACTTCAGTCAAAATAAACAAAACTACTTCACTACTCACCAAACCAAAGGTAGTTTTGCGTTGTTGAAAGTCTATTCTCCACGGTGGTGAGCCCCCCAGCACCCCACCCAATCTGTAAAATACACTATTTTTGGCATGAAATAAAGTGCATCCAACTCGACCGACGCTTATTTCCGGGTTGTGAACCATTGTATCTGCGGTGGCCGCTGGGTGGCTCGAGGTGGGTGCGTTTTATTTCATGACAAAAAATAATGTATTTTACAGAGTGGGTGAGGTGCTGAGGGGCTCACCACCGCGGAGAATAGACTTTCAACAATGCAAAACTACCTTTGGTTTGGTGAGTAGTGAAGTAGTTTTTTGGAGCTGTGTGGAACACAAGCTCCCTATACGTGGCCGCGTGTGTAGGTATGTATGTTTGTATGTGGGTCTGTCTGTATGTAGCCTCAAGCCTGTGGTGTAGTACCTTTTATGACCACACATGTTAAGGGAGGGGCGCTGTTTTCAACTGCCACACACACACACACACACACACACACACACACACACACACACACACACACACACACACACACACACACACACACACACACACACACACACACACACACACCTCCACTTCGAACAGAGGTTCGATTTTTTATTTTGACTCAAGTTGAGCGCTGGTAGGGGCTGAGAAAACAAGGTCTATTCATTTGCCGACAGGTCTGTCAGAGCGTCACCGGGAGGTAACGCGATGGACCAGAGCTAGGGGAGAACATGCAAACTCCACACAGAACGGCCCTTTTGCCAACCCCACCTAGGGAGTGGGTGCTGATAACGCAGAGGAGAGAACATGGCCCCAACGCCCACGGCGCCCCCTTGCGGGAATCGAACCCAGGACCTTCTAGCTGTAAGGCGGCAGCACTACCGCCTGCGCCACTGTGTTGTTTCATGTTGTATACAGGTACAGTACATACATATAGGTACAATTAATTAGTTTGGGTTCCTCAGCAGACCGGATTATTGTTGATACACTGTACTACTCGTCGATGGTCGATAAAAATATAAATATAAATAAATATTAACAAATAGAGTAGGCTACTTCATTTCACTGTCATTCACTGTATGATATACAAGTAGTCTATGCCAGGCAGGGACGCAGGGAGAAACAATGTGTGTTTGTCGGAAAGACAGAGGACACACCGACACAGGTTTGTCATTTGAGCTATGTTCATCTGTGTTCAGCAAATCTCTTGCTGTTCATCAGGGCTTTCTCAAGGTGAGAGCCAGGGCAGTGGCAGCAACTCTCAGGGGTGCATTTTCAGTGCTCAGTTTCTCCTTGCAGAGAAGGCAAACTGGAGCTAATTTGCTGGTCTCTCAGATTTGCGAAGAACAATTTAGACTGTTATTCAGCATGGTATAATTTGAAATAATAAGATCCTACACATCAAAATCAAAAAGTGTTATTTTAACTCTGCAAGTTTTCTTTTGTTTTATTTTTTACAAAGTACTCTGTATAAGTCAGCTAGACATAATACTGAAATCAAATAATAGGAACTCAATGAGGCAATCTTCTGCAGAAGGCATTCGCTGAGTGCATCCCAGCCAAGTAATGGACACAACACAGACAGATATATATTTTGTGACATTTGGCTCTCTGTGTGAGCATTCTGAGGAATTGTGCTGACATGGCACTCATTGTTATTTAATAGCTGCAGTAGCACTGAAAGGTAACAAGCATCATAAAATAAAGACGGACGGACGGACGGACGGACGGACGGACGGACGGACGGACGGACAGACAGATAGATAGATAGATAGCTTGGCAAATAAACAAACAAATAAGTAAGCAGAGTGCCGTAGCAAAATGGTGATACAACATGGTCAACAGAACAGGGCAAGTTCATGATGCATATTGTGTGGTCAGACGCAGAACAAAAGCCATTTGTGTGTGAACCAGCAGAAGCTATAATGTTAATGGTGAGGTCAACTTTCAAGAGAACTTTTGTTCAACGCAAACAGAACAGGTGTTTTTCTCTGTGCTTGTTTGGTTTAGTTACTGTACTTAGGTTCTCTGTTTTACTGAAGACTAGTATTCAAGCATGTCAGTGACCTTTTACATTCAAAAGGCTCCATGTTGAATACGCTATACTGTAGTACAGGAGAAAAAAAAAGGAAAAAGGAAAAAGAAAACTTCCGCTGCTTGGATTTTGAATGGACAATTGAACAGATAGGCCTAATATTCCAGTGGCTAGGCTGTCAAGCTCACATCACTTAAAATGATTAACACGCTCCTAAACATGTTCCATGTTTTAAGAGGAAGCATTATATGTCCCCTGGGGAAACGTGTGCAGAGGGAAAAGGCATTGTCTCCTCGATGGGCCCTTTCAAGTACTTCCTGGGGAAAGCCTGGACCGTACTGATACACAGTGACCCCTTTCACCGCACACTTGATCACCGTGTCTGATTTCCTCAGCCACTCACAGTGATTGTGCAACCTACTCTGAAAACCAATGTTTATCTTCCACAAAGAGCCTGTTAGACCTATGGTGTGAGTTTTTGATTGCACAGATGATTGTTGGTATTTCTGAAGTCGGATTGACAAGGCATTAAACCGGTTGATATGCTGCAAAGACCTTTGCATATCAGCAGGAGTGCTTATTAAAACTAAAGCGCTAATTATTTTCCCTGGCATATACTCACAAAATAAAGTCACCATGTCTAACCACAAGCATGCAAATGCACTCCGCCTGATTAAACCGTGTCAAAACGATTCTCTGGCTTCATCCTCAAAATGTATTTCTCCCCTTTGTGATAAGATTTAAATGGACTTGATTAATTTATTGCTATAAACTATTGTAGTGTCCCGGGGTGTGCGTTGGACAGGAGAGGGATTTCCCACTGTTCCCAGCATACCTTGACACGCACGCACGCACGCACGCACGCACACACGCACGCACGCACACACACACACACACACACACACACACACACACACACACACACACACACACACACACACACACACACACACAATTGTTCTGTTGTTGTGTTATTTCGTTTTTGTTTGCATGTGGAATGTGTTTGGGGATTAATTGGTGTTATGTGGTGGTATTGTTTATTCAGCATTTATTTTATGTGTGTTTTAGGGATAGGGAGAACCCCCCACCCCCTTTCTAGGGCTAAGTTAGAAGCATGCAGTTTGGTGTTGTGTGCTTTACAACCACTCTCTTTGAGATTATAGTTGCAGCATGTGTTCTATCGCCGCCACCATCCAAGTCGTGCCACCCAGAAAACATTACAAAGTATTGCTCAACAGCTACTGGCTTTCCATGGCCCTTGCTATTCAGCTTCACCGATGTGTCAGGGCCTCGGGGGTCTCCATCAGCCACCATTCCCAGCTGCTTGGTTCCACCGGCAACATGCCACCTAGAGAAGAGAGAAGGTGCCAAGTTACCATGGGGCAACAGACAAATGGTGAGCCTCAGACTGGAGGAGAGGATGAGCTATTCCACTCTTATGGGGTCGCTGGAATTGTGATTTTGCTGGCCTACCTCAGCCAGGGAACAACTGTCCACCGTGTGGACCATAATCCATGAAGAATCTTACCTGCAGCCCTGAACTGACAACATCACCAGCTGGTGGATGCTGCCTGGCAAGTCCGAGACCCTGACCAATACCGCCTTCTTTATTGGTCATGCCGTTTGGAGTCTGCAACATATCCTCCATGTTCAAACGGCTAATGAAGAAGGTCATGGCTAGGGTCCCTCGAAACTGCTGTGTGAACCTCGACAACAACCTCCTTGTTCATTAAGCAGATTTCAAGGGACGCCCTGGCCAGCTTGCAGTGTTTGAGGCCATTTTCTGTACTCCGTCTCCACCCAGGGAAATGTAAGCCTCCTGGGTCTGGCTTCTTATTAACGTTGGTTCATGTAGGACTTTGCAGCGATCCTCAGCCCTATAGATCGGCTGACACATAAGGGACAGGCATTCCTTTGGGACGTGGTATGGGACACCGGCTTTCAGCAGCAGCAGGAGTTGCTCACCAGAACCTCGGTCCTGGCATTTGACTCGAACCGAATAAGCCGTGTACAATGATGCCAATACTCCAGATGGTGGTAAGCAATCTTTGAAGCAGAGGTCTGCCAGAAATGGGCCTGTCGCTCAGGTGAACTGGACCATATTATGTTTTGGCCAAGATGTCAGATGAGGTCTGGGGGGTAAGGTGGTTGGTCATACATCAGAACGAGCTAGCAAGTTTTCGTCCTCTTACCAGTAAAAAGGAAGATTGGAAGGAGACAAAGAGCCCCTCCACTCCATGCAGTAGATCACTTCGCTTAGCACTACAGAACCTCTGAGACCTGGGAAGAGGATGAGTGTCTCCCTTGGCACCTCTGGGGCTTTACGCTGTTGGGGTCAGAAAAGTAAAGTCAGATTCATACTTCATCGCACAATATGGTGTCTCACACCGGAAATAGCCAACCTACTCACAATACGTTGCGATGTGACATGTTGAGACTGTGAGCTTGTAGGTCTATTATTTTCAGGATGTGATGCCGTCTTGCAACGTTGCTTGAATTATAGGCATTACGGGGACAGTAAAAGCCCTTAGGTCAGTTAGGTGGGTATAGTGTCCCAGAGTGCAATGGACAGGAGAGGTACTTCCCAACATGCCTTGGGGTACACATGTTTATTGTTCTGTTATTGTGTTATTTAAATTAGTTGTTTGTATGAGGAATGTGTTGGCGGTATATTAATGTATTATGTTGTTTTATAGTGTATTCAGCATTGTGTTTTATAGGGAGGAACCCTGAGTGAACCCCCCCCCCTCCTTTTTTATTGAAGAATTATTGGCTTGGTTGCTTGAGTTCCACTGATCATTATTTATTACAGTATCAAATTAAGATGTCAGTTAAAATATTATGTGATAGATTAATGTATTTTAAACAGGCACATGAAAACTATGTGTGGGCAGCCACACATTGCAATGCGCTGCCTGCTGTGCTGTCAGACCCATTTCAGTCAGTACCAGTGACATGGGGAAGAAGAGCTTAATTGCGGGTCCGTCCATTGCATTGCTGTCTTTATGTAACAGGATTGGGCAGATGGTGTTTGGATAACAAGGGTCTTACATCACATTCCTCTGCTCTCGGTTCTTTATACGGACGTTGAGCGGTGTTATAGCCTAATTATCACCACATTGCTGCAGCATTACCATGCGTGTAAAATATTTAACTCAATAAAATCACTGTTAATAATTTCTCACTTCACACCTAAAACTAGTCGGGGCTCTAAACTTCAGTATAATGAGCATCATGTGGATGATTCATTGCCAGCCATAAGTGCACTTAAACTCCATCACCAGTGGTGTAAAGTAACTAAGTAGATTTACTTTTTTAGTATGTCCAATTTTCAATAATTTTACTTATAGGCCTACTCCACTACATTCGATGCAACGCGTTTATGAGCTGAAATATTTGTTGCGACCATCAGGTCGCACTTACTATCAAAACCTTCACCGGCTGTCTGTCCGTCCGTCTGTGACTGTCCGTCACACGTCACACTTTTGCACTGCTCATATCTCCGCAACTGTTGCCCCGATCCATGCCAAATTTTGCACACATACTCCTTGCCTGCCAATTCACAACCTCCACCCATCAATTCACACATGACCCTCTTCTAGCGCCATATGAGGCCGATTCTTGCAAAACACATTTTTGGACACACCTCCTACAATTTTTGCCCTAAAATCACGCAAATCGGTACACACTATGTCTACACTCATGTCATCAACATGGATCTGTCCCATATAGCGCCACCTTCAGGCCGATTTTTTAAAACACATTTTTGGACACTGCTCCTACAGATTTTGCCCTAAAATCACGCAAATTGGTACACAGTATGTCTAACACTCATGTCATCAACATGGATCTGTCTCATATAGCGCCACCATCAGGCCGATTTTTTTCAAACACATTTTTGGACACTGCTCCTACACATTTTGCCCTAAAATCACGCAAATCGGTACACAGTATGTCTACACTCATGTCATCAACATGGATCTGTCCCATATAGCGACACCTTCAGGCCGATTTTTTAAAACACATTTTTGGACACTGCTCGTCTGCTCCTATACAGATTCTGCCCTAAAATCACGCAAATCGGTACACAGTATGTCTACACTCATCTCATCAATATGGATCTGTCCCATATAGCGCCACCAACAGGCCAATTTCTTCAAACACATTTTTGGACACTACTCCTACACATTTTGCCCTAAAATCACGCTGCGACGGTCGCTTATCTCCCTATTAGGGAGTCTTACTGGTATACATTTGAAAACTTGAAATTTGACATGCATGCACTGCAGCATGCCTACATTTACTTTTGGTACCTTTAGGTACATTTTGATGCCAAAACTTTTGGACTTTTACTCAAGTACATTGTGAATTCCGGATCTTTCACTTGCAACAGACTATTTCTACATTGCAGTAGGCCTATTGATACTTTTACTTAAATACGACATTTTTAGTACTTTTTCCACCACTACCCAAGTGCACTTATAAACTCCTGCCAATGCCATCACAGCATAACGAGGGGCTGCCACGGTGTGTGTGCCGTGCGCCATAGACTGTGTGTGTGCGCTGTGCGCGCGCGTGCGTGTGTGTGTGCGTGTGTGTGCGTGTGTGTGTGTGTGTGCGCGTGGTCGCGGAGTGGCAGTGTTGTACAGTAGCCTGGCTACAGGGACTGCAGCAGTAAATACAGTGGAGGAGTTGTACCAGAGGCGGGGTTTGACCTCCTCGCACACAGCGCAGTGAAAACATCACTAATCCAGTATTTCAGGTGCCAGTAGTAAAGTCAACCATTGCTCACTACCGCCGCGACACGCAACATTCAACAAAACTGCAAAAAAGAAACGGAATGTACTATACTGCCAAGAAGAATTACAGTGACTTTTTAATTGAATTGGAAGTGACTGCGGGGACGGCTGTCTCGTTTTAGTTTTCTTCTTTTATTTAGTGTTTGTAAAGGGGGCGGGACAAGTGATATTTTAGGTTGTTAGTTACACAGACATACCGTGTACAACCTGCACTGTTTTCTTGCGTGTTTAGTTTTACACACACAGAGAGAGAGAGAGCCGCAGGCAGGGGCAGCAGACACTGGCTGGCAGGAGGACAGTGTGGGCTTTGGATTGGAACTGAAGCACCACGCGTTGTGTTCAGCTCGCTGCTGCTGCTCTCACCGAAACTCAGCACAGTCCGCTCTCAAACAAACCGCCACTACTGGACACAGAACAGAAGTTTGTCTCTTTTACGCTTAAGGATTTATCGCTTTGGAACGATACAACATTTTGAGTTGAGTGAGTGTCGCGGGATTCCACTTTATTTAAACGGGCTGGGGGGTTTCTTGTTGAAACTTTTTTTTAACGCAGCTGTTTATTGTTGTGTCGCTGTTATCGTCATGCGGAAATCGACTCCACCTGAAACTCAGGTAAGTCGTAAAGCAGGTAGGCCTGTTGTTGCTGCTAGCATCTGGTTAGCTTAGCTCAGTGTTTCTCAAACTTTCAAAAATATCCATAATGTCTCCCCTTAACTCTGACAGTGTGTACACATGGAACCAAATGAACCCGTTAGGGTTAACGGGTTCATTTGGTTCCATGTGTACAATGTCAGAGTTATACTGTCTATGGGTCAATTTAGACACCCCCAACAATGGAACACACAGAGTCACTTTGAGAATCACTGGCTTCAATAGTTCACAGGAAAGTTGAGACATGCGATTGGTAGCTTGTGGGAAAAGGTCAACTTATTACATTGTGTTCAGCGTTCCGACCGTGATTGTTTCCTCATTAAAGCGCATGGAATGAATGGTCTCTCCCCCGGCCAGTTTGACAGCTCGCTCTATCCCCTCTCTGATCCTTGAGAAGGTGTAACTTTTAACTACTGAGTCCTAAATGTTTCCTGACGTGTTGTAAACAACCCCTTGAACTTGAGAGGCTGTTATTTGTTCGGCCTGTGCCTGTAATTCCAATATATTCATTGTCTTAAAAACGAACAAACTACTCTGCTTTGTTGAGCTGTAGTGAAAAGAGCTTCTGTCACTTCACTTCAGTGCAGAGTGCAAGGCAGCAAGTCCTGTGGCTGTGTCTTTGCCAGTCCACAATCCACTGCTTGGCAAATCAACATCACCTATTGTTAAAGGCTCAAAGAAAGGCACTAGCACATCCTCTCAAATGAGACTACTTTTACTCATAACTACTACCTCAAACCGGCTTAAAGCATAGACAATTCTATTAATGGGTGGGTTTGGTTGTATGAAAGGGTTTTAGGTATTATAACGTTCTTTAAAACAACCAGGAGTCAGGACTCTGTATTCTTTGAACATATTTCAGTCTGCAACTTGGAAATAGTTTTCTGTCTGTAATTCATTAGTCATACAATCTGCACAGTATGCACACCTCACAAGCATTTGGATGATGGAACAGTGAGATTAATGTCATATAGTCAACCTTGCCCATGACACGTAGGCCTACATAGGCTACACTTAAAATTGGGGTACGTGATATTCTTTGGTTAAAACAACCAAAAGGTTTAGCTATTGCTATGGAGTGTTTGTTCAGTAACGGGAGTCTCCCCGCCCCTCCAGCTCTTTAATAAACAGAAAAAATACATTTTCAGGTGGTTTGCCAATTTCAGCTAATCAGGAGAGAGTACGCATTCATCAGCTTCAATTTCAAAGTGTTCAAGTTCCAATATTGTCTGCTCATTTCTTTGTGTCATTACTTCCAATTGTACTTGTTTATCCTGTATCCTGTATGAATTATCTCTCTCCTGATTGGATAAAATTGACATTTTCTTTTTTTGAAAAACTGGAGAGACTTTTACTGAACACACTCTATTACTTTCAGAATTTGGAGATATGTAACACGTATTAAAAACACACTCACTCCACCTTTTAACTACTACTGTCGGATATTTCCATTTTGCCCAGAAGCATGTTGAAGGAAGCACGTTGAAGAACCAGTTTTTACATAAATAAGCCTCCCTTGTTTGCTGGCATGGAAGATTTCATCACATGTGTTGCATGTACTGTTGTACTGTATCTGTACAAAGAAAACAAGACCCATTTCTAAGACCTGTCTATTCGGCCAATGTGCTGAGCTTTAACCAGATATAATAACAGCTTTTGTCAGATTAAGCCAGGTACTGCAACCCCTGTCAGATTAAGCCAGGTACTGCAACCCCTGTTTACACAAAGCCTGAGCTTTACATATTTAAAAGCACCTGACCCAGACAGTGCGTTGCTACATTTAGCTTTAGTTGCAAAAACTCGGGGGGGAAATAAAGCTGTTGGCCGGCATCAGCACCAATCTTGACATTATTGGCAAAGTGTAAAGAAAAATGAGAAGAATACAGGAGAGATTTAGAAAGTATTCCGACAAGCGGTAATGTTTTATATTTCAATCAAATTCTTTTCAGAATATTGTTCCAGGAACATTTGCTTTTGTTCCCAGCTTTCCTCTCTTGGACAGAGCAGGGAACAGTGGGTGACTCAGCGTCGTATGGGTGAACTGTTCAGTTTCACAAGGCTGGAAGTGGTGACCGTGTGCTGGAACGCAGCAGGCCTTTTTCAGCAGGAAGCGTACACAGGAAACGGGCCACAGCATTGTTACCCCGAGGCCTGAACCGTGTCCGCAGTCTTCAGGGAATACTGCGATTTTTACAGTTCTTTTAGGATTTCAGTGCATAGGATTTCACTGCACAGGGGGATTGAGTTGAATTGCTTGATTTGAAGTGCATTTAGCTTTTGTCTTTAGACCAGATGCCAATTGTTATCAGTCCACACTGACAGTAATCAGGAGGAATCACATATTAGGAAATAGAAAATGTTTTGGGAGATTATAGTTGTATATTTTGACATGTAGTTCACCATGTGATAGTAGTGCAAAAATCATAATGGAAACCAGGGTGGTTAACAGTTTGCTGTGAGCTATATAGGAGTATCACGCAATCAGTGAATTCATTCATAAATTCAGCATGCAAGTTGGGACTCTTGAGAAGTTGGCAGTTAGGCTTGGAAACATTTTTTTGTGCATTCCCTGGGCTAACTCTGGAAGAAGGAAAAACATACTCTAGCTGCTGTCTGATGTGTCATCATACGTGTTCCAGGGACTGACATTAAAAATATCCATGAGCAACAACAGAACAGTGAACTACAGTTGGAGTGAGTGTATTCAGCGAGGGAGGTAGTTAAACATATAATAACAGCTGTTATTATCTGTTGCCTTACCTGGTATTTTATTTTCCTAACTATCTGGTGGGAAAATTGAACTTTTCCCCCTTCCCAGAGTTGGGGGCATTTTGAGTCCAGTTAATTACCAACTTGAGTCAATGAATGGGTTGTGAAATGTTTTAAAGGATAGTTTGAGCCACAATGTTTCTTTCTCTGTTACTCTAGCAACATCATTTCAAGATTATTTATAACCATATCACATTCTTCAGTGATGGTGTCAGACAAGGACGTTAACTTGAATCCAAAACCAATTACACTGTGGAGGCTGAATTCGGTGTAGGTGTTTGAATAAAAATAGTCAAATTATATTGACACATGCAAATTATATTGCATGTGTTGTTGACGTTAGATGTTTAAATGGTGAAAATAACGACACATACTTTTATCTATCTATAAATGCGAGAAGTCTCTGCGTGTCTGCGTGTGTGTCTGTCTGTCTGTCCGCCCCACCGGCTTCAGATTCGGCACGCGCGTACCCCGCCGCGGCACGGGGTGCAGTGCCGGGCCTCGACCCGACCCGACGCGCGGTTTTCCCTAACCGGCGCGAAACGTTCGGAATCTCCTTATGCGGGGCTGATTGTTGACATCAGGCTGTTCCGGAGGAAATCGGCGCAAGCGCTGACTCATTGTGACATCACATCATAAAAGGCTCTGAGATCACGTATGCCACATGAGTCAACAAAAAATGCCATGGTTACGTATTCTGATGTTCCTATATGGGCATAAAAAGACACAGGCAAACATATGGTCAAAACGGCTCTTATGACAACAGGTATAATGGGGTTTGCATTAAAGGGTATACCAGTATTTTCTAGAATATCTTTAATTAGTCATTGTAATGGTTAAAAAGACCTAGATTTGACAAAAAAAGGTTGTGCCTCCTAACCGGTAACCAATTTCTACAAGTTCTAAATTCAGGAATTCAAGGTCACGCAATCTCATTGGATAATGAGATTCTCATTACACCAATGACCTCCCAGAATCTTACCCTGACCTTTACCATGTGAAAACCCATACTTAAACTTAACAATCTCTAACTTACACTCCAATTTTATCCTTATACCTACCTAGTTTCAACCTAATGCCTAAACCATTTTAATCATATACCTAAACTTTAACATCTCTTAACTTTTACCTAAACAATATGAACATATAGGTTGGCCCAGCTCTGGTTGTCATGCAATGCATCATGTGCATGATACTGCCGGTTCAGGAGCTACTACGAAAAACATACTTTGTAAGAGCGAAAGGATCAGAGTGTTCTGTAGTGTCCGTAGGGACAACGCTTTGCAGTTGAATGTTATCCCCAGTAAGGAAAGCCATCCATCAACGTTGAGACAGAGTTTAGGGGTAACACAGGAAGGGACACACTATGTTGTCACACAGGTGTGTAATGTGCCATGCCAGCGAGATGATGTATTGATCTGCATTAAGAAAAAGCATATTGCGCCATGGTCAAACTCTAAACAATTTCAGAAGTTCTCAAGTTGTATCAGACTTTTCAGAGCAAGGTTAGAGCTAGGGCTCACACAGTGAGCTTGTAGATGTGATATTTTCTGCAAAGAGATTTGGTGTAGACTGTACAGGGAGAAAAGAAGGTGGCCAAGTATAGACCCCTGGGAGACCCTGGTTGGGCTGCTGGATGCAGGGGAGCGCACTTAGTTTGGCCAGATATTTCTGCAAGAAGACGTTCAGGGCAGCTTTCTCCCTCCTGCGTCAATTGAGCTCTTATCCAGAGCGACTTATAATTACAAACAAGGCAATCACATACACACATGGAATGCAGAGAGACCTAGCATCAGTATGCAAAGAATATAGAGGTGTCCTCCCTTGTAGCAATATGACGTACGGTATATATATTACATATGGATGGTACATTCAGGCAGTCCAACAAATATCAATTGATTCAACAATACTTTACAACAATACTATTATCACTATGCAGTTATCACTTTTATCACTATTTATTCTTAATTCAGACACTAAATTAGTGTGGTTCACTTCACCATGAATCAATGCAGCACAGGCTCTTAGCATTACTACCATATAACGGAGATCAATTAAATCATTCTTAATGAGGCTATCCATCAACGGATCACTAATAGATAAATTACAGCACCAGTCTCTCTGTACCATCGCACAATGTGCATGCTGTGTATAGTACTATCTAGCAGACTGCCCGGACTGTTAAAGCTGCTGATGCACAAGAGAGACTCTTTGGCTGATTACCCAAAGGTGCTGGCAGTAGCATTTTTACTGCGACAAGAAAAAAAGTCAATCCTGGAATAATTCACCACTCACAACCTGGGGAGTCTTTGTTTACAAAGGAAAACCCAGGGCTTCCTGTGTGTGCAATGTCACTTCCAAGTCCTGAAAAGTGAAATGGCTCCGTTCTTCTCAGAGTCCCTCTGTTTGGCTGCTTCTCAAATCTATATTTTATATCTGGCAGGTTTCCAGGGTGTAGTGAGAGGGATGTTTTGCTTTGTTCTTCTATATACATACCTCACAGTAACAAATGTCCAAGGCAATGGGGAATTCTAATGGGCGTTCTGATGATTTAAGTAGCCAGAGAAGATTAAGATGGTTCTTGGAAATGTAGTAGGGCTGCAACTATCGATTATCGCCTTAGTGATTGTTCTATCGATTACTTTAAGCGCATTTTTATGTTGACTTTTTTATGTCAACATATTGATCAACCACTTAAGCTTTATTTTATACTTTGTCGCACAATGGTGTCATAGATCTACAAGCTCACAACACGTCATATCATGATGTGCTGTGAGCTTGTAGATCTGCTATTTGCATTTTTTTACAAGACAATTTATATATATATATATATTTTTTTTTTACCTATGACATACCCCAAATAGGGATTGATTACAAATGTATTATTTTATAAAATGATTGATAATTCTTTTTTTTTTTTGCGGATCTACAAGCTCACATGTTGTCGGAAGTTATTCGTACGACAAATAGCGATAGTAGCCGAGCTATAAGATGGTCTATTTGACAATGCTTTAGTTTAGATTCTTTGCAGTGTTTTTGAAAATGTTTAAAATGTTCTCCTATAATGACTTGGCCAACATTGGAATGCCAGGTTCAAAGTGTTTAAGGACCGGACAGTTCTGTTCTGAAGTGCTTTGCAAGAAAAGTTACTTAGTGTACTAATTGTCTTTGTACCTGTTTGTCTTAGAAATAAATGAATAACATTTCAACTTCAGTTACCTTTAAAATGTGCAACAATGTTTTGCCATTTGTATTAAAGGGGAGAACCACCCATTCTCAACATTGAACTACAGGTATATGCCATTAATACAAAAAAGAAAAAGAAAACACTGAATGTTGAATGTTAATTTATTTATGTCATGACCCCTTTTAAGAAAAGAAAAATCTCTGAAATGTATGGAAGCCATGCTGCTTGAAGAAAATGATCCAGCTTCACTCATACTGAATACTTGAAACGGAAGGGTGTGGACTGACCGCTTGGGTTACACTAGGTCATGACATAACTGTTTGTTTGCAGAAGACATGTGATCAAAGTGTATACATACAGTAGTAATTTACTCCACCTAGAACTGAAATGAGGAAGCACATTTTTAACCTCAATCATTGCTTATACACTCATTTAAATCAAATGAACTATCTTTTAGATGTAGATCTTTGAATTGAATAGCAATACCACACAGACACTGAAAAACATGTTGTCTTAGTCTTATTCATAATTTGTAGCACACCGGCGTCGCCTTCGGAAAATAGCAGATCCACAAACTCACAAGGCGTTGCAATGTGATTCGTAGAGACGCCTTGTGAGCTAAGCTTGTAGATCTGCTACATTTGGTGCGTGACACAGGCACACAGCAAAGTACAAATGGGGCCGTAGTCACCTGGGCAGACAACGTGTATCACTCTTTCAGTCCTACAGTATCAGCTTTCCATCTCTACACCTGATCTCACCAAGCAACATGGTCTCACGTTAACCTCCTGTGCATTGGTGTTTTCAGTAACGCTGAAGAATAATACTTGCAGGTCACAGTCACAGACTCGCAGGCTGCGTGTCTAGTTTGTTTAGTATGTCGTTGCGTAACAAACGGTGCAACTGTATAATTCACAAAATACACAATGTACTAAGAGATACAGGATACATAACCCAGAAAACATTACAATGCATGTTTCCTTCGAAGCAAAATGACACACACACACACACACACACACACACACACACACACACACACACACACACACACACACACACACAGTAGTTGGGGATGCAGATTTTTTAATGAGTTTATGACAAAAGACTGGGTGGAGAGATTTCTCATTCTGTTTTTTAGTTACCCCAAACCATTGCACTGCAGTGCATAGATAGCCACGCCAAGTCTACACTGTCCCATATTGAGAGGAATGATCATGCCCTTTCTCCTGTTATCCTGACTTTTAATAGTACATACAACCATCTGCTTACCTCTTCAGTTAAATAGAGATGGCCTTTTAACCTTATCCACTTAAACCAGGGTCCCCCAGGGGTCTGTACTTAGCCCCCCATTTTTATCACTCTACACCAAACCTCTTTGGCAAAAATCCTTCTCGAATATAGTGTTCAGCAGCTAATTTAGCTTGAGCTATAATAGTGTATAGTACAATACAAATTCTACAGCGATTTTATGTATAATAACGCAGGCAGGAGGCTCATCAAGTGGAAGAAATAGCTTGATTATATTACAGTTTTATGTGATATCTGTGATTGCAAAAAAGTGCCACTGTCTACAATGTCTAGTGACTGAGTAGTGAAGTCATTCTGAGGTGTGCTTTTGAAGCTGAACAGAGCCATGTATTGTGATGCGGGTAACTTTCATATTTGACCTGAGGCGAGGGAAATGGCAGTATGATGTTGTAACAACACCATGTTATGAACATCAATTAGGTAATTTATTAGAGTTGTCTAAAACTAAACTAAACCTATAACTACGTGGGAAATAACACATTTTAGCTAGTAGCAACGTGGTTAATGAGACTTACAAATACAAGGTTTCCAACTTTCTGCCTGTATGATGTCACTCTTCAAGTTGGTGGATAAAGGAGTGTACACGGTTTACCTCTTGCCCCTCCAGCACTTCAGCAACATTGGTCTTTAGTTGGTCTTAAGTGATTGCTGTGGAATGCTGTTGCTATGGAGTTGAGTTGCAAAGTATAGAGACTGGGCCTTCTAGCAAGTTGTTGTGTTGTAGGATAGGAAATCGGCAAAAAGATGTAACAAGAATGTAGTAGGATAGGAAATCGGCAAAAAGATGTAACAGGAATGCTAAACTTTTGGTTGCAACATTAACCTGCTATACCTTAAGTTACATGGGGTTGCAACTAGGCAGGATCAGGTGAAAATTCCTGAAATACCAGGAGGGATATGTTGTCCAACTGGTTCTGGCTAAAACGTAGGATCCTGGAGCGTTCTCTCACTTCTCTGTGAGAGGTAAACAAGTCTCATTGTTTCATTTTTACAAACTGGGCTGTCTGAATGGCATTATCTGAGGATAACATTTTTGTCAATTAGTCAGCATGGTTATTTGTCAGGTGTCTGGTGTTAAAAATAGTTAAAACTGTGCAACAAAGGAAACAGCTGCTCATTATCTCATTTTAGCTTTGGACGATTTCCTCTAACCATTTATCATTTAATGTGGTACTTATGCCTACTAGCACGAGAAGAACCCCTTCTATAATTTACCAAGCCTCGTTATAATTAAGAACTTTCAAGTTTCAACTGTCACATTCCTGACCTGAATGAAGAGTTGCTTACCTCATGAACCCCCGTGTGGCATGTGCAGACCTAATAACCTTGAAGCAGGTTGGACTGCATACTCATGCTTGGAACCAGCCAGGCCACAGGGTGCAGATGACACTTTTCAGAGAGCCTTTGGAAGCGTACTGCACCCAAACAACTCTATTTTCATAGCTGTGCCCTGCATATTCAATGGCACTATTTCTGTTTGTTGTTCTGTGTGTTGACATGACAAGGTTATGCCTATGTTTGTGACTGTGGAACACTGTCACACACTTTACTTTATGTATACTTGTCTGATACTTGTTTCTTTTTTACATTGACACTTTAACTATTTTTCACTCTTAGCCTCTTTAACACATGAAAGAAACATGAGTGCCCATGATGATGAAACAATATTGAATCGCCCAGTGCCCAATTTGTTATTGATTTTACCTTATTTCAGAGGGTAGGAGTAAAAGTAAACCGGGTAGATGTAATCCGAGTATGTCCTGGATTTGTGGGAAGCTTGTACAAAATAATTTGTGATGCAGTGTGTACTAAATAAAATAAAATAAGAAATTCAGTTGAAACTTTTCTGTTTCTATCCGAAATACCTAATTTGAGAAAGTAAATGAATTAAAAATGGCAATCGCTAGTATTTATGGCTCAGTGGATGATTGAATAATTTAAGAAAAGTCCTGGTTGTTTATCTTGTCCAAAAACAGTCAAAGTGTCCAAGTAGAGTAGACCTGAGTAAAGTAATTTTGAGGGGGAAAAGGCAGTGATGACGGCAGTTCTTTGAGGCAGTTAGGGTTTGTTCCTAAAATGAAAATATGAAATATAACTAGTACCTGAACCGAAATGAAACAGACCACATTGTAGACTATAGGTTTCCATCATGTGAAATGGTCAAGTTTTGATAAGGAATCTTTATCTTATAATTAATGAACTTTTATTTGAAATGAGATGACCAGTGATATTGCACTTAACATGTTACTTTAAGCAAAGCCATCTATGTATTATGTCCAGTATTCCTGGAAAACATCCAATGAATCTAGGTTAAAAATGTAAACACATGGATGTTGATATTGTGTCACTTCTAGTGCAAAGGGTACTCATAAAAGTTAATGTATAATGTTTTGTTGACAAGTCTTGAAAGATTGCAGGTTGACACAAGATCTTTAGTTAAACATGTAAAGGCTGCTTTTACAGACTACAATATTTACATGTCGAACATGTCACCTCTCAGTAGTGCTCCTGAACAATTGATTGTTAATTCATTAATCAATTATTATGTCTAAATTAGCAGATAATAGGCTCAGTCATCACTGTTATAATGATATTGATTTTTCTCTTTTCTTCTATGCAGTCCACTTGAATGTGAAATCCAATGGTAAGAGCAGCATGGTTAGACGTTCCCTATGGATGAACCTCGGCGAGCAACAATTGATTCTGATTGATTGTCCTCAATAACACCAGAGCCATGTGGTGATTCACCAGCGGACAGCCGGGGTTCACATTCCCTCTCCAACGTTTCTGTGAGGTGACGTGCAGAACAAGGAAATCAAGATGACGGAGCGCTTCTTACTACCTACTGTATGGTCAAAAAACTACTCTGAAGAGAAATCCGACAAGCAATAAGGTTTTCCTTAACCTTGAGTTCAACTTGCAATTTTGCCATTTGTGTTCAATATATATTCGGAGACATTTGAGACATTTCCAAGTATCAAACAAGGGCCAAGCACCACCCTTTAAAGCTGCAGAAATGGGGGATTAGAGGCTAATGTGTGTAGCGGGAGGGACAATTGAAGCAGCTAGCGTACATAGCTAGCTAACGGAGCTTCAGACTGTTGGGAATTCCTCCACCAGGGGCCGAGGATTCCCGCCAACAATCATCATCATCAGCGAGCCCCATAGACTGTCTCCTCCACCCGTCCCAAAGGCAGACCCCGCTATCCAATGGCATGGGTCAAGTTCTTCAGGAAGCCGGGGGGCAATCTTGCCAAATCCTACCAGCCGGGGAGCATGCTGTCTCTAGCCCCCACCAAGGGTCTGCTGAACGAGCCAGGCCAAAACAGCTGCTTCCTCAACAGTGCTGTGCAGGTGGGTCCCAACACATTGCAAACCATTGTTCCTCTAAGTATAATGAGACATTCTAAGCCTATAATGGCTGAGCTTCTCCAGAGGATGATCATATATATTATATACCTGTAATCGTTGTTGGGTGGAAACCTTGTATGCCCAAAACTGTTACTTTTAAGAAAAAAGAACAGAAAAGAACCTGTGTTGCAAATAATCCAATGTAGTCATTATTTAGTCACAAGCTCTGTCTTAGTTCAGTTATCATAAAACTAAAAACAAAACAAAAAACACCTTTAAAAATATTTAAAAGTAGCAAAGTAGCAGATCTAAAAGCTCACAACGTGACACATTGTGAGCTTGTAGATGGGCCAATTTAGCTACTTTTGTATGACGCTGTAGTATGAAGAAGTGTGGCATTAATTTAAGAAATACGTTTAGAGTTTTTGGAGTTGCTGACCTCAAACTAATCTGTATTCTGTTCATGCAAAATATTTTGAGGTTAACAACATTTCCTCATGGGAATGATTATTTTAGAGATATTACCCATGTCTCCTACACACGTTTTCAGGACCACAGTACCATTTACCTTGTAAATCATTGCAACGATTCTTATTGAAACATTCATCCTAATTAGTTTGACATTTACTGGACAGGAGCAGATTGATAGTCTTCCAAAGCAAGTCAATGATTACTCCATTGTAAGCTACAACCTCATGTCATCATTACACAAGTTTAATAATGAAGAGATTTCAGCATTTTTTTCCCTGGACTTCTCAACACCATTTGTCTCGGTTACAAAATTGATCAACATAGAGCTGTACCATTCATCCTACTCTGTGTAATGGGTACCATGGATGTGTTATGTTCCCTTTGGCTAGTGCCTTTATTATGGTATCTAATGATTTCCAATAGTACATTAGCTGTAGCACTGGATTTCCATTTAACAAAAGCACAAACATTCTGCAATAACTTGTCCTTATGACATTGTGACTAAACACTTATTTGCTTGCCATACCATCAAAATGTAATACAACAGTGAAAACAATTATAAATCTTTATTATTTGTTTTTCAATTTTCCATATCGCCACAGCACCGAAGAGTAATTAATTCTTAGGAAGCAAAGCCGTTATCTTAAATGTGCATGTACGATCCTTCTTGCTCACGTCATCATGTGGAGGACAACAATTCCACATTAAAATCCCAAAGCTTAGTCACTCTCTAGATGTGTCACTACTTCCCAGAACTTCACCGAAGGTTGTTTTTGTACTGGTGGGATGTTCGTTGGTAGACGAGCGTCTACTGTGGTCAGCCCACAGTGAGGTCATTCTAAGACGCTGTGAGTCACAGGGTTGGACAGCCGACAAGCTTCTTGAAGAATATTCTTACCTTGGGCTTTGTTTCTGCACAGAAGAAGCCCCCAACTCCCCCACCCCCTTCCACCATCTCCTCTGCGTGTCCTCCCAGACTTTCTAACCCATTCAGAACGGGTACACATTTTGTGTTTCATTATTTTATGCTTTAACTATTGAAAAATAGCAGATATACAAGCTCACAGCGCGGCACCGAGTGCCACGCTGCGAGCTTGTAGATCTGCTATTTTTGAAAAATCGTGAAAATTAGAATTTTGACCCGATTCTATAAGTGTCTTTTGAATCCTTCTAAGGTTTTTTGAAAAACCCTATGTTTCTATGTCAGCAATCTGGCCAGCCATCGTCAAAGAAAAGGTCCTTTTCACTTAACTGGAGCTCAGTTAGTCTGTTCTTGAGAGACTACTATGTCAGTGGTGCTCAAACCTTTTCATGTGAAGGACCCCCAAACTGATATTTATTTGGCCACGGACCCCCATCTCAAAATATTCAGTTCCAGGGACCACCCAGAAGCAAAATTTGAGTTACAATCGTTCGCTTTGAAAATACATATATTCAAAGATTTGCACACATTTTCACGACTTTTTCCAAAAATAGCAGATCTACAAGCTCGCAGTATGTATATCTGCTATTTTTCACTGGTTAAAGCATTCAATAATTCTAGGCCTAAATGGGCTAATACCAAGTCACCCGTCAAAGCATCATGTGCCTGTAATACAGAAATAGGGAAGAATTTGAAACATTGTTTATTTATTGATTTTCCTCCCATGGTGCTTAATGTTTTTGATGTTTTTGAATCTTTTGTGTATATATGTTTTAGCTTTTTATGTTTCTGTAATGATAATGATAATTCATTTATTTGTATAGTGCTTTTCCAAACAAGGTTACCAAGTTACCAAGTATAGCACAAGGTAAATGAGCAGCGTGATAACCATAACAATTAAAAAACTGCACATAAAATCTATGGATAAAATAATTAAAATGAAGATAACGGAGAAGAAAAAAACAACTGTAAGCTGTGCTGTGCTTTGAATGTCATGGTCATGTTGGAGCAATGTTGGAGCAATAATGCCATTTCTCTACTCTTATCTAGGTGCTGTGGCAGCTGGATATCTTCAGGCGAAGCTTGAGGCAGCTACCTGGACACTTCTGTCTGGGAGACAACTGCATCTTCTGTGCATTGAAGGTAACACAATGTAATCAGCTTTTCAAGGGTGTTATTGTCACATGCTTAAGTTACAACACTATAATACAAAACCATCACACTAGTAAGACGCCTCAGGGCGACATGCGACCTAGCCCGAAAGGGCGAGGTCGTGACAATTCTTGGCCATATCGGACCAGTTACCCATATATGGAGACCCCTGCATGATAGTCAACAATGTGATGTCAGAACATGCCCATATATGGGTATTACCAAATATGGGCATTCCCAGATATGTGCTTAATATTGATGTGTAACTTGTGATGACATCAGCGATCCCCATATAAGGGTAGAAAAGGGACATCAAGCCAGAGCGTGATGTCAGAGCGGCAAACCCATAGAACCACAGACAAAACACAGTGTCAGGCGTGACGTACAGACAGACAGACACGTCACAGACAGAGATACGCGGACAAGATGTGCCGGTTTTCATACGGTCGCAACAAGGGGCTGCAGTAAAATGAGCAAGGCACTATAATACTGAACACTGGATGAACAGATGTATTAAAATGTAAGACTATCTTCATCGTCATTACCCAATAATCTTAATATCTATCATCTAGAATAAATAAAACATTTTGCTCTTCCTCTTCAGGGAATCTTCTCCCAATTCCAGCACAGTCGCGAGCGTGCGCTGCCCTCTGACAACCTGCGCAACGCCTTGGCGGAGACCTTTAAGGACGAGCAACGCTTCCAGCTTGGTTACATGGATGATGCCGCAGAGTGCTTTGTAAGTTCCCGCGGCAACCAGGCCGTCCCAGCAGGGGTGGGCATAGGGGGTTGAGGGACTCTGGAATGTGTGTGTGTGTGTGTGTGAGGGGTGTTTGCCAAACAGTGTGTAGGGTGATGCACTGTAACAAATTGTTTAGCGAGGTCACTGAGAGAGCCTCTGTCCCTGCCTTCCCCTCCCGTCAACCCCCTGCCACACTGGCTCTAAATATCTTCATGGCAGGTTACATAAGCACCAGAGCTGTGTCTGGAGTCCCACTATTATGCCAAGTAATGTTTGTTTATGGATCTAATGGATCCTCACACATTTGGACTGTTTTATTGTGTTCAATTTGATACAGTTCCAATTTCTTTTTCTCAGCTGAATTGTAAGGCTTTAGTTTTAGGTCTGTTTGTTTCCACTACAGTTCTGTTTTGGCTGCGATGATCCAACATAAAACACATATTGTAGCCTAAGCCTACGCTGCTTCACAATGCATTTCATTGTTAATCGAGTTTTGGCCCTGTTTATAGCTTGCATGAAGGTTCCTCCTGTAGTGGAGCTGCTGTGATGCTAGTCAGCATAGATGTGTAATCATCCTGTTCTGTGTGGCTCAGCAGTTTTGCAATGAAGGGTGTGTTCAGTTAAGATGTCTCATTACGTAGCATATTGGATAAACAGCTGACAAAATGAAGATGGGAGTTGGTTTTAGAGGAGAGGCTTACCCAACCAGAGCACCCCCCCACTATTCTGCATGGGGGATTAAAATAAACGAAAACATTACAATTCCCACACACAACACAAATGCATGCACAGTACACACACACACACACACACACACACACACACACACACACACACACACACACACACACACACACACACACACACACACACACACACGCGCAAACACACACACACAAACACACACACACACACACACACACACACACACACACACACACACAAAAACATACACAACTCAAGTTCCCACAGCTATAACACAAATTAGTTGAAAATAAGCAGTGACTTTTGTGTTTGGCTTACACTCAGAATGCAAAGAACCTCTTTGAAGTGACATTGTTTTTTATTTTATCTTAAATCTCACCATGGACACACTGCACTTGGACATTTTAAGGTCCTCTTTCTGTGTGTATTTGTGCGCAGGCCAAAATACATGTATCTGCAGCTTTGATGGGTAATCTTGACCTAATCCAACACAGATCCAAGGCTTGAGTGTTGAGTACTGACATGTAATGCATTGGCAGCAGTGTCACACGGTTGGCTTACTGAAATAAATTAATTTGTTATGAATCATGCATAATAATAACATTTGCAGTTCTACAAGCAACACAAACATATAATAATGATGCCAGAGCTGGAGAGTGCTCAAGTTGAGTAACACTCTTGAAAGTTTTTCTACAGCTGGAAAGTTGAATCCAGAGCACAATCTCCTAAAATTTGGGATTGAAATGACCAGATTCTTTTGCCAGAGAAAAATAAATAAAGTTATTCATTATTATTAATTCCTTTTTTTTTGTAGAACACGCATGCATGCACGCACGCATGCACGCGCGCGCGCACACACACACACACACACACACACACACACACACACACACACACACACACACACACACACACACACACACACACACACACACACACACACCACACACTCACTCCCAAACGCATCATTAAATTAAATGAAAAACAGAGTACAAATAACAAAATGTAATCGTATGTCTCATCCTTCTCAGGAGAACATTCTGGAGAGGATTCACCTCCACATTGTGCCTGAGGAGACCGATGCCTGCACCTCAAAGAATTGCATCACCCACCAAAAGTTTGCAATGTCGGTGTACGAGCAGGTAAATGAACCACCTCCCATGTTGGGTGGAAAGCTTGTCCCTCCTTTTTACTTTTCAGACCATGGATAAAATAACCCGTGTTTCAATAGATCCAATGTAGTTATTATGTACTTAGTCACAAGCTCTTTGTAAAGGTGTCTCCACACCAAACAGCCTACAGGAGACTACTTCTGACTGTACACAGACTGCAAAGAACTGCAAAGAACTGCAAAAAACTAAGCACTTTTATTTTTTCAGACGACGCCGACTGTAGTTACTGTATGGCAGTGGTGCCAGTTCTGCTCGTTATAAGCAATGTTGATCCTGTTTTCCTATAATGTTGCTAGTTGTGGGTTGCTTTTGTTTGGGCTTGTTTCTGAAGTGTAGTTGCTTATTTGGCCTTGCTTTCAACATTATTTTATAAAATAACTAATGTAATAGAGCTCAGAGGAGAAACTGGTCGCTGCTTTTGGGCTTATTTTCATAGACCTGGTCGCTTATTTCACTCACAGAATCTGGCAACCATACCCGGAGGCACTGTGTGTTCTCTGTGCAGAGGAGAAGGAGAAAAAAAAGAACAACAACAACACGGGGAGCTGCTGCACTATTTACTAGCTTTGCTTTGGATCAGATTGGAATAGGAACTGAGAGTTGAGATTGAGAATATGGTATTTAGTAAAAATATGCGACGGGAAAATGTCTCTGGCTTATTTTGGCTTGGTTTTGCAACAGTAGCAAACTATTCTACAACTCCCTCAATCTTACCGACGGCCAGGGGCGACTGAACAAAACTGAGCAAGTCCAGTTTTCCAGTTTTCGGTCGATAACGTTCCCGACCCGCTGCCGAAAACCTGACGATGAGCTCCCGTTCGGCAACCGACGCTATCTGCCGCCTTCCGCCGCCGATTCGCGGCCGAATCGGTTTGGTTAAAAGTGCCCTTAACGCTTTTCATTGGTTAGATATTTATAACACCCAAAGACACACTTAACCACTTTCAAAATGGTTCAGAAATGGTGACAATAGAAGTTGCATTTTGAGCTTGTAGATCGTCTATTTTCACTGTCACTACAACACATTGAAATGTGGAGATAACAAGGTTTCTGCACGACAACAGCGATATTCAGCCTAGCAATTGAACTTGATGAACTCATTCTCTGTGCTACCGTACCAATGTGAGGAAGAGATGTGGACAGCTAATTTACCACCCACTGAATTATTGCTTTGTACTACCGCACCAATCTGTGGAAAGGGTGTTGATTGTAGGCAAGGCAAGTTTATTTGTATTTCACATTTCAACAACAAGGCAATAAAAAATGCTTTACACAGCATTGTAGTATTTGTCTAGTATATTTTCTCCCACATTGCTTTAACCACTTAAACCCTATACGTCTGTGTGCACACAGTCCTCCAGAGTATACTAGGTAGGCTACCCTACTTTTGACCCTTTACACCAAATTTACAGAAAATAGACGTCTACAAGCTCACAATGAATATTAACATGGCACGTTCTGAGCTTGTGAATCTACTATTTTCACGAAATGATTGCCCCAGAATAGGGAAACTAGGCTTCAAGTGGTAAAATGCAACTTGCACCTTCTTACAATTCAAGGACAAATTGTCCCCAAAGAAGCAAAGCTATGTGCAGATTGAGCATTTGTTTCGCACAGAAAGGCACATGCATCACCGTCTGAGACACTAGTGGTCTAATCTGTCATGCTTGGACATTGGGTTACCCCACAGGAGGAGGGAGGGAGCCCCTGGTCAGATTCCTTTTAGAGCAACAAGATGAATCATAGACACAGTAACGGTACACATACAGTACATTCCAGTTTGCACACACCCTGCTCTGTCACTTTGATTCCCATCCCTAAATCCCATAGCAATGCTCACCATATCAAGTATTTGAACGGCCCACTGTAATTGGTGACGCACCTTACGTCTGCCGTTAGTGAAGCCGCTTTTTCCCCACTCCATTGCGCTCATTCCCATGACTATTGGATTGTCACAGAACACACACACGAGATCATGCGAGTTGCACTCGGTCGATACAGGATTGATGACTTGGGAAATTAAATTGGACACATGATATATCAAGCTCTGAGAAGTGTTGAGCTAAAGAGTTGAGCTTTATTTCTGTTACCAAGGCTACTGTTGCTAGAGCTACATCATCCTACAGTACACCACAACTACTTTTTTTTATTTTTTTATATAAATAACAGGTGTTTTATAGATAGGATTTTGCATTGTATTGCGTGTCATCAACTTTAGTTAGTGATAGAAAACACACCCAAAAATAGGTTCTTTCCTTTTGACCCTAATGATATCCAGTCCCCACCCTTTACCCACAAATGACCAGCTGACTTGAAAATGAGTTCTTGGTAGTGGCCGAGGGGAGCATCACTAACACCCCAGTGTCTCTTGTGCTTTCTGCCCTGCCTGTCTTACAGTCTGTGTGCCGTAGCTGCGGGGCATCCTCTGACCCTCTGCCATTCACAGAGCTGGTGCATTATGTCTCCACTACTGCCCTCTGGTAAGACACGTTTTTAATGTCAAGGACGCCTAGAATTATATGTATTTGACCGCAGACCCCCATCTCAAAATATCTTGTTCTAGGGACCCCCCACAAGCAAAAATTTGAGTTAATTTAACGAATTTAACGAATATATATTCAAAGATTTGCACATTTTCTCAAAAATAGAATATCTCTCAAGCTCCTTGTATATCTGCTATTTTTTTATAACCCCCCCCACCACCACCACCAAGAATAGGCACTGGGGTTCAAGGGGTTAAACTATTATCTCCCCCATTATGATCTGGCGAGTAATAATGACTTTTCACTTGAACCGGCTATGGTTGACATGTTTTCTAGCTGACAATTTCGCACCTCACATACTCCAAACAGTCCACAGCCTGTGTGTAGTCTCTGTTTATTTGTCCTCTCTCCTGCTCTTTCTTCCTCACATCATCTTTCTTTCTGACAAGCTGCAACTCTCGTCCCTTCCTCCACAGCCACCAGATGAATCACAGGAGAGATGAGTCATTTGGGGAGGTGTTACAAGCAGCGAGCACCATCGGAGACATGCGTAACTGCCCAGTAAGTAGCAGAACACTTACTGTACTGTACATGAAGTGTGCACACGATATGGAGTCTACTTACCATTGCATCAGTCACACTCCCTATCACACTATAGAGTACCAAAGTTGTGATGTCAAAACCACCATCCCTGGGTCATAAACGCACATGAAATCACTTACTGTAGTGCATCTCGAAAAATGTGAATATCGTGGAACAGTTCATTTCTTTCTGTTATGTAATTCAAAAAGTGAAACTTTTATAATAAGTGTCCTTTTCTTATCTTGATAATCACAGCATACAGTTTATGAAAAAAAATTGTGTAAATGTAATGAATTAAATTAAGAAATCATAATAATATAGGTTAAAACATTAAGTTATGTTTTCTTGGATTCATTTATGTCATAACATACATATTCAAAGTACTTTTCCATTGTATGCCCCTGTATAAAGACTGTGTTCCAAAAATGAAAAATAAATACAATTATGTATAATATCGCGATCCACATTATGTACATCATACCATTCCATTTACCATTTGTTTTTGCTGCACTGCCTGTCTTTGGGCATTGCACATAGGATTAAGAGACTCATTATTGCACTGAATGATTGTAATATAGGCCTGGAAATTGGGTTAAATATTCGGTAAAAATGTTGGAAATTCATTGGGAAAAACGTGTGTGAACCCTCAACACCATATATCCCAACCTTACCTCCCTCCCTCTCTGGGAACAGGATGCTTTTGTACCTCGGTATTAATGCGTTTTAACAACGGGAGTATTTCTTGATCTGTCAGAGCCGTTAGGAGTGCAGTTGCTAATTGGTAGTCCTTGCTGTTGGCTAATGCTCTCTTTCTCTGCATCTCTCCTCTGTTTCCAGAGTAATTGTGGCCAGAGGATCAGAATTCGCCGGGTACTTATGAACTCCCCAGAGATTGTCACCATAGGCTTCGTCTGGGACACAGAGCAGTCCGACCTCACCGAGGACGTCATCCGCTCATTGGGCTCTCATCTCAACCTCTCTGGGGTATGTACTGTATGTTTGTTGTCGGTGTGCTCTTATTGTTTGTTTATGCACATATTTACATTTGTTACTTCATATAGATATTTAGTCATTTCATGACTCAATAAATGGTCATAACCCATTAAGCCCTGTGGCCGACTCTACAAATGCCGCTGTCCCCCCCCCTGAAGATTTTTCAAAGAAAGAAAAAAAAAAAGAATTGCAGATGTACAAGCTCACAGCGTGGCATGAAGTGATGCGCTGTGAGCTTGTATGTCTGATATTTTTTTGAATAGCCAACGTAAAAAAACGAAAAAATGCTTTCCCGGTTTTATAAATAAAATATATTTTTTAGATTCATTAAAAGCCTTGTAGAAATAGTCTAATGAAAGATGTAAGTTGCTTATGCATTGGCTGTACCAAAACAAAATGTGCATAGATCTTGACCCCTGAGGGGCCGTGAGTGAGCCTCAAACCTCTTTCCCCGATGGGTCACATTACAAAGGGAAAGATCACAACACTTTACTGTAGGCCTCGACCCTGTGGATGCTGTGCCGTTTTCCCATTGTGTGTCCATAAAGACAGGTTCATGGCTGCTGTATTTCTTGACCCCCCGTGGTGGGGTCAGTTTATTTTGGTGCGACGGCACATATGTGGAGAATAAAGTAGGGATTTATTTCTCTGTAAGTCGGGGTCATTGCGTAAGCAGCCAGCGCCCAGTGCCCGCTTGGCTCGCGCTGCTGATGAAAAAGCCCCTGCTGGCCTGGGTCAACGTGTCCAAAACCCCACCCCTTCAGCTGTGTGTGTGTGTGTGTGTGTGTGTGTGTGTGTGTGTGTGTGTGTGTGTGTGTGTGTGTGTGTGTGTGTGTGTGTGTGTGTGTGTGTGTGTGTGTGTGTGTGTGTGTGTGTGTGTGTGTGTGTGTGTGTGTGTGTGTGTGTGTGTGTGTGTGTGTGTGTGGTGTTTTAGTAGTACATGTTTGTGTTTTGTTTGTGGGCGTGCTTGAGGTGGCTCTGTTATTCGTTCTCTTGTTTATTTTCACATTATCGTCGTCAAATACACACGTGTGTCTCAAAGCCCTTATGCAAATAGAGTAGAGTTGATGCTGTTACAGCTGCCTTCTTCTTAGTTAATACATGTTCAGGTTAAATCGTACATGAATAAAGCGCTGTTCTCACCAGGCACGATAACTATAAAGACAACTATGACTATATCATTCACCATTGTATTGTTTTTGTAGTCTGTGTGAACACTGCCATCCACTTTTAAAACTATACGTTTATGGGGCTGTCAAGTATGACATCATTTTGTAGGCAGAGGAGAATTTCTGCCCCCAGTTTCCGTGAATCTTTTTACTATTTACACATTTTTCTTCTCGTTGTTGTTGAAAGGAAAGTGTTAGAATTATACTTTAGTCGTTATTTTTGTCTCGGATCTGTTGAAATAGCGAGGGACAGAAAATGCTCTGGGGGCAGAGTTCTCCTCTGCCTACAAAATGATGTCACGGCTTAAAAGCCCCATAGTTAAAACCAGTAAAACTCCCTAATCAGGAGATAAGCGACTGTCAGGTCGCAGTGTGATTTTAGGGCAAAATGTGTAGGAGCAGTGTCCAAAAATGTGTTTGGAAAAATCAGCCTGGCGGTGGCGCTATATGGGACAGATCCATGTTGATGAGATGAGTGTAGACATACTGTGTACCGATTTGCGTGATTTTAGGGCAAAATCTGTAGGAGCAGTGTCCAAAAATGTGTGAAAAATCGGCCTGATGGTGGCGCTATATAGGACAGATCCATGTTGATGACATGAGTGTAGACATACTGTGTAGCGATTTGGGTGATTTTAGGGCCAAATCTGTAGGAGTAGTGTCCAAAAATGTATTTTAAAAAATCGGCCTGAAGGTGACGCTAAATGGGAGATATCCATGTTGATGACATGAGTGTAGAGCAAGTGTGTACCGATTTGTGTGATTTTAGGGCCAAATCTGTAGGAGTAGTGTCCAAAAATGTATTTTAAAAAATCTGCCTGAAGGTGGCGCTAAATGGGACAGATCCATGTTGATGAGATGAGTGTAGACATTACTGTGTACCGATTTGCGTGATTTTAGGGCAGAAATTGTAGGAGCAGTGTCCAAAAATGTGTTTTGCAAGAATCGGCCTCATGGTGGCGCTAGAAGAGGGCCATGTGAGAATTGATTGGTGGTGGTTGTGGTTTGGCAGGCAAGGAGTGTGTGTGTGCAAAATGTGGCATGGATGGGGGCAACGGTTGCAGAGATATGAGCAGGGCAAAAGTGTGACGTGTGACGGACAGACTGACAGACAGACAGACAGACAGACAGACAGACAGACAGCTGGTGGAGGTTTTGACAGTAACTGCGACCTGACGATCGCAATTATAATCCTCAATGTGAATGGCCCTTAACAGTGGAACAGAGGTGTAAATTGCAGAAATAACTGTTTAGAAATAAATATATAGATATGTATAGACATAGGCAATGGGGTGGGGGGGAATCTAAAGATTTAATATTCCCCAGTTCTAGTGGGTACAAAATGCTCCCCTGTGTGTAGGATGAGCTTCACGGAAAGAGAACAGAAGGGAACAACAAAACAAGTCAGTCAGTGCAGTTCAAATCAGGGCAGAATGCTCATAAGCGTGAGATGATTGTTGCATAACCTTTCCATTGAAGTATATTAGAGACCCATTATTTGACAGCAGCTCCCCTCGCGCGCCTCACCAGAGTTTGGAAGGCATTCCATCACAAGGATTAGTCTACCACCAACCCACTGGAGCGCCACAAAGACCTTGATTCATGAGGCCATTTCATGTGACTCTCTCTGGTGTTAAAGGAAGCCTCCCCCTGCTTTGAAATCCTTTTGTCTCAGTATGAGGAAAAGAAAGAAGGCGAGAGAACCGGCTGTTCTTGTTTGGCCCAGGCAGCGAAACAAGTGGCCATTACGCAACTTCTCTTCTCCCAGTGGCCCGTGCAGACTTGAGGAAGTGTTGCGTGGGGCGTCCGAGAGAAGGCTGTTTGTTTTTCAAAAAGTGTGTTGTTGGAGGATCAAGCATGTTGCTTGCTTTCACCGTGTAGTCTCGAATTAACCTCTTCTATGCTTATAACCACCTGGTTATTATAACTTATAACCATACTTAGTTGTCCTGAGTTCCTCAGGGATCTATACTAGGCCTCCTTTTGTTTGTCTACGCTAAATATATTTGCAGAAAATCGGCTATCTACAAGCTTGGAATGCGTTTGAAATCATGCGTTTGAGAGCTTTTAGATCTTCTATTTAGCGGTGGGCGATATGGAAAAATACAATATCACAATATTTTTCCAAGCTGTATCACGATACACGATTTATCACGATTCTTTTTCACGTTGGTTTTTATGGTTATTTTTCAAGTTGACAAAAACTAGACTCTCTGTGTTCCTTTTTGGGAGGTCTAAATTGAACTTTACAAGTATGTAACTCTGACAGTATTCAAATGAAACCAAATGGACCCTTACGGGTCCAAACCAAATGGACCCTTACGGGTACATTTGGTTTCATTTGTATACTGTCAGAGTTAAGTGGAGACCTTGACATTTTAAAGTTTGAGAACTACTGATTTAGACCAAAATGCAAGCTTAAATTGAATTCTGCAATGAATCTCTGTATTAACGATTAAACAGGATTTTTACAAGGCTCCCTCAATTGTATACGATACCTCTGAAAAGGCATATCGTGGAGACATTGTATCGTCTCAAGTTCTCTCAACGATAATTATCACCATATCGCCCACCCCTACCTAGTTATTATAACTACTTAGTTGTCCTGAGTTCCTCAGGGATCTATACTAGGCCTCCTTTTGTCCGTCTGTGCTAAATATATTTGCAGAAAATCAGCTATCTACAAGCTTTGAATGCGTTTGAAATCATGCGTTTGAGAGCTTTTAGATCTTCTATTGTTGCCAAATGTTTGCCCCACAATAGGGACGCTAGGGTTCATGTGGTTCAGTCTGATTGACTCAACCCTTCGACTGTACCATCAGTTACAGTACAGGCTCTCCCCTCTGTGTTGATTGGTTCACTGATTAAGTCATTATATTGCCCGCTGGGAAATCGAAGCATATAAAATTGAGCACAGTGCCTCTATAGCATGTACATGACTTTATAAGCTCACTCTCTGAGCACTGCAGCCATGCAGGCTGTGGCGGCCCTGATTTAAGCCAGCCCTTATCTGTGTTGATTGTCAGATCAATTGGCGGTTCATTCCCTCAGAGCTTAATCTATAAACAGATGGGGTAACTGATCCTGCTAGCTATCGGCATCACTCACTGCCCTGCCCACTTGCTGGTGCAGCATTGATGCCGTTGAGTAATTGGTGTGTGTGTGTGTGTGTGTGTGTGTGTGTGTGTGTGTGTGTGTGTGTGTGTGTGTGTGTGTGTGTGTGTGTGTGTGTGTGTGTGTGTGTGTGTGTGTGTGTGTGTGTGTGTGTGTGTGTGTGTGTGTGTGTGTGTGTGTGTGTGTGTGTGTGTGTGTGTGTGTGTACAGCTCTTCTATAGGGTGACAGACGAACACGCCAAAAAGGGAGAGCTTCTGCTGGTGGGGATGATCTGCTACTCAAGCCGCCACTACTGTGCCTTCACCTTCCACACAAAGACCTCTAAATGGGTCTTCTTTGATGACGCCACAGTGAAAGAGGTGAGAGAAAGTACATAATGGTAAAGATGCATAAGATGCACATAGTACTTCTGTAGAAACAAAAGTACAAGTGAGGTTAAACATACATCTATATACAATGCAAAATCTAGTATTAAAATATTTAACCACTGTAAACCCTTTATTCTTTTTTGACCGGGGTCTCCCAGGGGTCTATCCTTGGCCCCCTCATTTTTCTTCTTTTTAACCTCTACACCAAATCCTTTTGGTGAATATAGCTGATCTACCGTACAAGCTCGCATCGTGACGTGTTGTGAGTTTCTAGATCACTTATTTTGACAGAATGTTTGCCCATTATGAAATGCCCAGAATAGGGACACCAGGGCTGAAGTGGTTAACACTGAATTTAACAACTGAAATTGAAGCCGAAACCGAAACACAACTTCAGAGTTGAATTGACAGTCGGGACTTTTGCTGTGTGTGCAGAATGCTCGCCTACTCGCATCATCAGATATTAAGAAAACACCCATGCCAGCTCATTGAAATGCGCAGCATTTATATATACTGCATGCGCACATAATTTATTTAGCAACAAACCGCATTTTAGCAGCCTAACTGCATATACTGTAACTGTTGTTTGCATTCCCCCAGAGAAGCAGAAAGTATATCGTCACTGTCGGGCAGAAACCTCGTATCTCCCAAGTTTCACGTTTTTTTCACGAGTTGATGGAAGGGAGGGAGCAGCGGGTGTTCCATCTCTTCATCAACATCAGCGCTCTCCGTATCGCCCAATAAGGGCTCCATCGATTGCCCCGTAAGGGCTCCAGGTTGATGAGCCTTAATAGACAGCCCCACCTCCCTTGCTCTCTCCCACAGCATTCCCCTTCTCCCTCGCCACAAAGCACTGCAGTACTGTGTCCCTGGAAGCAACTCTCTCTCTCTCTCTGTGCCACTGTAGTTGTGGTGCTGTGTGTTGTGTTGGTGGCTTGAGTCCTCACTGGTTTAGAGTTTCGTAGGTCAGAGCATGCACATAAAATATGTGCCGTCAGCTGGGACCTCCTGACATCTTTCTTTGTGTTGTGTTTTTAATGAGCGATGCAGTCATGAGCATTTGTGTGTGCCCTTTTCTCTACCGCAGAGGTTCTCAAAGTGGGGTCCAGCAAAACGAGGAACACTTTAACCCAGGGGTCCTAAACGTTTTTAGGCCAAGGACCCCTTAGTTGAGAGAGAGATGAAGCAGGGACCCCCACAACCTTATCATAGATTCCATATAGTTTAATTGTTTGACAGCACGATCATCAGTATGTTTTGGATTCATCTTAATGTGGGTTTTCAGATATTTAACGGTAACATGTCATTAGGTCGAACACCCTTTGGATCGACCACCAAACTCTAACCCAAACCCTAATCCTTACCTCAGTAAAACTATGCCTAACCCTAACCCTAACCCTAAACTCAGTAACCGTGACGCGGGTGATTATCTAACCTGCCGACGCTCGCGGGTGATTATCTAACCTGCCGACGCTGTTCGACCCAACGGGAGTTCGACCTATGGGGCAGTCCCCATATTTAACCACTTTAACCGTCAATACTTAATAAACTTGACCTTTCACTGTACTTAGTTTGCTCTTTTCCCCCTCCAAAGCTCTTTGCCAAAAATAGCCGATCTACAAGCTCACAACGCCTCGCACGGCGTTGAGCTTGTAGATCTGCTATTTTTGGCTAAAGTTCTCAGTGGTTCAAGTGGTTAATATAAAAAGGGGAAAAAACAAGTTTCTATTACACAAAGATTTGGAGGACCCCCTGTAGTAACTCTGAGGACCCCTTAGGGGTCCCAGACCCCCTGTTGAAGACCCCTGCTTTAACCACTTGAACCCTAATATGTTGGACTTGAAGAGTTTGAATCAGCGTTTTTTTTTAACAACACACATTTTCTGTCCCTGGCACTAAATCCTTTCACATGGGGGTCTGCGCAGCCAAGTACTATCAATTTAGGGGTCCTTCACATAAAAATGTTTGAGAACCACTGTTCTTCGTGTGCTCACGTGTGAGTGTGCCTCTCTCTCTCTCTCCCCCTCCCCATATCCTCCCTCCCCATCCCAGAGTGTCAATCCATCAGTAGCTAGTGCTGTGTGTGCGCTTCCTTCCTCCCTCCCTGGCTGGAATGTAGGAGCTACAGTGACTCCCAGCACAGAAATGTTGTTGTTCCAAAATATGATTACAGAACTTTGATTCATCAATGGATTCATTTTTTTCAGCACTTCTTGAGTAAAAGTTCTTTATTCTATAGCCGTTAACAGACGGACGGACACATACACACACACACACGTGCGGACGGACAGGGGGCAAAACATAGTATCAGACAGACGTTCGCGCCTTTCGTCCTGGCGGAGACAATAAGAAGTCTCTAAGAGCTCCAGGTGTTCTTGAAGTGCACATGCTCTGCTGTGTTTAATATTGTCTCACACTCAGACCAGTGTACAGCAAAGGTGCATTGTGTCTCACTGAATAGGTTTGCGTTGGTGCTGCATCTCGCGTTTCCCTTTTCTTATTTTCTTCCTGTCTCTTCTTTTACCGTCATCCATGATGTAATTCTGCACTAACGTCGCTCCTCTTTCATTTTATCACCCCTCACCGCCCCTTTATGCTTCTATCCCCGGGTCCTTACCTCGCTCCTCTCCATCAATCTCTACCTCTCCTACCTTCTGCTCCCCTCATCTAAACCTCATTTGCTTAATTAAGGAACATGCTAGCATCTGTTAGCTCGCAGCCTGCCTTTGTGGTGTTTCTTGCGGCTAGGCACGCACTGTACCTAACCCAGCTTAGCTAATGTGATTGTGAGATTCTGCCTCGTGAGTAGTATTTACACAAGACCCAATACAAAATAATATGCTCTACAGTCGCACTGAAATGTACCACTCTGTGGTAAAAGATCCATCTCATCTCCCCCTCCCCTCTCTCGGTGTGTAATGGGATCTCTGAATTTGCGCTTGTGTAATCTATGTAGCTTTAACTTCATATCCTTTGTCCTCTGCCTCAGATTGGATCCAGGTGGAAAGATGTGGTCACCAAATGCATAAAAGGTCACTTCCAGCCCCTGCTGCTGTTCTACTCCAACCCAGATGGAAGCGCCGTCGTGTCAGACGACGGCTCACGAAGCCACAGCAGCAACCAGTCCCACTACAAGGCTCCTGTTAATGGAGAGGACCATGGTAAGCCCAGTCAGTCAGACATTACATATGCAGTAATCAGTGTTGTTTTTGAAAGCAAATTTTGATTTAGTTTTAGTCATAGTCTTTTGAATAAAATTTCATTTAGTTTTAGTCATAATTTAGTCACCTGAAAAGAAAAAAAAAATTTAGTAGACTAAATATACGATTTCATGGCGACTAAATCTACAGTTGATTTAGTCGACTAAAATGGATTTTGGCAGGCCTTGATGGCATCGTAATGGCTGATTTTACACTTGAGCTGCGACGCGTTGCAAGCTTGTAGATCGGCTATTTTCAGCACACAACACCTGAGAGAAACCAAACAAAATGACTCGTCAGCACTAGTCCCTCCCTAACGTTTTAGTCTAGTTTTTATTTTGTTGACGAAATTGTCAACATATTTAGTATTAGTTTTAGTCATCACAGCTTAGTTTTTATTTCGTTTTTATTTAGTTTTCGTCAGTGAAAAAAACGCAGTCGACAAACATTTTTCGTCATCAAACGAAATCAACACTGGCAGGAATAATCGTGACTATATTTCGCACGCAGATAGCTCAGACCTTTGCCTACGTTCTTAGCTAGGCCTCGACCCGACCCGATATGCGGTTTTCCGGAACCAACGCTAAAGGTTCGGAATCTCCATATGCGGAGTCCTGACTACTAATTGAAGCCAATGGACGCCGAATCCGAATCGCCCGAATCGCATGGATGAGCCCTGACAGCACATGGTTGGTGCTACAGACTCCAAATTTCGCACACAGACAGCTCAGACCTTTGCCTACGTTCTTAGCTAGGCCTCGACCCGACCCGATACACAGTTTTTCGGATCCGGCACGAAAGATTTGGAATCTCCGTATGCGGAGATGACTGACATCGGGCTGTTCCGGAGCAAGCGCTGACTCATTGTGACATCACTTCATAAAAGGCTCTGACATCACATACGCTATATGAGTCAACTAAAAATCTCTCTGAGTGTGGCATAAACTAAAGTCTTTCTTCCTCTCACTTCGAGGTGAGCAAAGTTCAGGGTGCTCTTCAGAGCGGTTGGGTTCAGGGGTATTAGCGGGCTGTGCCTTTAAGAGAACCAGGTGAATAATGTGGATAAGCCTGGGCAGTTCCCTCTCAGCTAAACTTAAATAATAAAGGGGAATAAGGAGCCCAGGGGCTAGGGAACTCCGGGGCGCTTTGTAAGTAAAGTAAGGGGTGCTGTGTCTGCAGAGATCTCCATATATGGGCATAAGTGGACAAAGGCAAACAGATGGTCAAAACGGGTCCTATGACAACAGGTATAATGGGGTTTGCATTAAAGGGTAGGGCCGGAACCGGTACTGTGTCTGCAGAGATCTGCATATATGGGTATAAGTGGACAAAGGCAAACAGATGGTCAAAACGGGTCCTATGACAACAGGTATAATGGGGTTTGCATTAAAGGGTGGGGCATTCATTCCCTATTTTAAATTTGGCACGCGTGTTTCCTGCCGCAGCAGGTAGTCGGGGGCACTAACAGATGCAGAGATCTCCATAATGGGCATAAACGGACACAGACATCAGATACAGAGATCTTCATATATGGGCATAAAATGGATGCAGACAGACAGATACAGATATCTCCATATATGAGCATAAATGGACACAGGCAAACAGATGGTCAATACGGGTCCTACAGAGATCTCCATATATGGGCATAAAATGGACGCATCAGACAGACATAACTCCATATATGGGTATAAATGGACTCAGGCAAACAGATGGTCAAAACGGGTCCTACAGATATCTCCATATATGGGCATGAAATGGACGTAGACAGACAGATATCTCCATATATGGGCATAAATGGACACACGGCCAAACAGATGGTCAAAACGGATCCTATGACAACAGATATAATGAGGTTTGCATTAAAGGGCAGGGCATTCATTCCCTATTTACATTGTTCCCGAGTTGGCCAGGTCGCCGACTAGACTATACTTTTAATTGAAGAGAGGGAGATCAAATGTTTCTACATTTAAGCCGTTGTCAGTGACCTTATGTCAATTCCAGCCGGTCAATTAGTTGCTTAACCTTTTTAACCCTATATACAGTATACTACGTTGACTGGGGACCCCCATGGGTCTATGCTTACCCCGCTAATTTTTGTTTTTGTCACAGAACAAGTTTACAGTTGGAAAATAAGTGGGTGAATTGTTTAAAAGTTAAAATCACCATGGTAATTATCATCACCGTGGTGTCGGCAGTTGCCTTGTGTGAAAAATGCCTGTTAAATTATGCTTTCATTTCTTTTCAGAGGAGCTCCTCGGAGATGTGTTGGCTTGTTGTTTATTATTATTTTTCTTTTTCTTACATTTCTTCTCAATTTCAACTTCATAGCGTGGCATTTTCTATTTTATTCTTTGTTATATTTCAGATTGTTGTTGTTTTTTTTCTTTCTTTTTTTCTCACAAAAATGTGAGATAGGCAATTACCAGGGGGAAAAGGAAACCTCAATTCAGTGCTTTTTGCATTGTTGGTCATCATGGGCTTTGACATTATATAATTTCTTTACACAGATTACACAAAGATCTCACTCCCTCGGCGCCCTCACATGTACCAAAGTCATGGGAACCACACAGACATCCATTATTCATCTTCCTCCATTCTATTTCATACATAATAAGGAGATACTATGTTTAGGCAATAAAGTAAATTCAGAGGAGAGCGTAGACAATTGGTGCTGTGAACAGAGTTCTCTGGTCCCTGGGAGAATGTAACGGTAACAGTGTGCGAGGAGTTCAGCCATGGAGCGTTGGTGGTTTGTCTGGTGTTTGAGTGACTTAAAGTGGCGTGTCCTGAGATACACCCCAGACAGGACTCTGAAACCGAGAAAAGAAAGTCTTTAGTACAATGGGTGAGGTCATACTCTTATAACTCGCCAGTTATATCCAGACAGACTATTGTGTTATCTACGCTGGCCAGCAGTGTAGACAATGTGTTTAGGACAACAAGCTGAACATCTCCACTGTATACAATATAAAGCTCTGGATTTGTTAGATTGGGGAGTTTGTAATCCCCTTTAGAATAATAGACATCCTGCTATAAGCCATCACACTGGCCCTGCCCAAGGTCCACTCTCTGTCCAGTGTTACAACGCAGTGGATGCTCCTCTGAAAGCATGAGGAATGATTTTCTGTGGGATTTATCTTGAGATGATGCCTGTTTCCTAGACTCAAGCTATATTGATAAGCTGAACCTTTTTGTTATCATACATCTTTTGTCAAATGCAATTTGTAGCGATGTAGGACGCTCGTCACCACCCAAGCCACAATCTATTCACTCCGCGGATGTGGCTACGGCCAGGCAAGCAATACCAATGTATAAAAAGCCATTCCACCAGACTTCTGAACAGTTTCCACCTGGCTACCATCAGATTGTTGAACAAGCGTTGAGCCTGCCTGTCGCCTGGCTGTCCCGGTGACACAGGCCACCACACAGGATTTCATTTTTTGGAGCGGTGAAAGCGCTCCCAATAGACAGGTATGTCTGTGGCTGGCTGGCTGGCTATGTGGCTGGCTGGCTGGCTGGCTGGCTGGCTGGGTATGTCTGTAGCCTGGCAATACCTTGAGTGGCCACACAAGTTAAAGGAGGGGCGCTGTTGTGCAGGCACAAACACACACACACACACACACACACACACACACACACACACACACACACACAGATTCACCGCTCCACTTCGAACCGAGGTTTGATTTTTGTTTGTGTGTGTGTATGACTGCAGGTGTGCTCCACTGCTGCTGCACTGACACTGATATGCTTTGACATGTTTATTATATCTGACTGCTGCTTTATTGTTCAGCCTCACTTTATGGCTATTTACTTTCAACCCATTAAAACAGGGAAAGCATCTATGTCATTTTAGATTTTAGGGTTGGCAATTCAAGAATACAAGATAGCAATATACAAGCTCACAGAGCGTCACTTCGTGCCGGACTGCCGGCATTTAGGCTCTGGTCTCAATTTCCTTTTTTTTTGTCTTGAATCTGTGCCATGTGATGATGACAGACTTACTTAAAATATATTAAAAATACTGTTTTCCTGTCTTTGCCAGATGTGGACTCTCCGCTGCCAGGCCCAAGAAAACTGGACCTGACCAGGGAGAATCTCACTGCACTGCTGGGCCAGGGCTCCTTCAAACAGAAGGCCTCTTCAACGTTGAGCAGGGCCAGCGCTCATACCAACGGTGGCCGGGGACCAGGTACGAGAGAGGAGCGCAGCAGGACCAGTGGAAGGAATGGATATGGTGAGAGTGCACTGGGTAAAAATAAAAGTGGCTTGAGAGCTGAGAAAGATGTGAAAGGTACTGGAATAGGGAGGGAGTAAATCTAAAGTTTATTTGTACAGCCTGTTTCCTAGAGTCTCAAAAGGAACCAAATCAATGTCCTTAGACCCTGAATCAGGCAAGGAAAAAACTCAAGAAAATGCAGAAATCTCTGGAAGGATCAATATTTGAGGGGACCCCCTTCTGGGACAAACAGGACAGGCATGCATAAGGTTCTGTGTGGGCAATATTGAAGTGCAAAACAAACAAGAAATACTAGTAAAGTGATAGTAATAGTAACACATTATGAGTATGAGTAGTATAATGGTAATAAATAAAACACATTGATGTATATAAAAATGCCAGTAATGTCCATATGGTGTTGTCTGACACAGATCCATTGAGTACATGCTGCCAAGTGTATTTCATAGAAGGATATACAGGAACAAATGTATTCATTGATGCTATAGTAGTAGCATTAGCGTGATTATGTCATTTTTTATAATGTTATTAGAGAGACGATGGAAAAAGAACAGTGAGAGAAAAAGAATAGAGGGATTAGGGACTGTTATCAATGCATACGAATAAAGAGGGAAAAAGAAGAGAGGATGGTGACATGAAGATAAACACACTGAACTAGAGTGAAAGAGAGAGAATGGAAACATAGATTACAAGTAGGAAACATAGAAAGAACAAACAAAGTTTGCTTTGAGAGTGGAACAGTGCAGTGCTTAGGTGCAAGGTCAAGAAAAAGTCCTTTGGCAGACATTAAATCCATGACTTGTTTAGTGTTACAGCACATTCTTGTGTAATCATTACTGTAGAGCCTGCATATGTCCTTGTGATCGCCCTCTCTGTTGTTGTTAGCTAGGACCTCGCATATTTTCACGTTTCTTTTTATTTCCTCGCCAGTGGCACAGATACATATTACCAGTTGCACTCTGCCAATTTTACTTCCCTCCGCTCCTAATCTCTTTGCCAAAAATAGCCAATCTGCAAGCCCACAAAGTGCTGGATTGCGATCTGTTGTGAGCTTGAAAATCTACGGTTTTCGGTTATTGTTCACCTATTGTGAAATGCAGAGAATAGGGATTCTAGCGTTTATGCGATTAATTCCATCAGTCTTCACTGACTTCCTACTTCCTAGAAAAATATGTTTAAACACTTAACACAATTATTTTCTGTCTTTTTCTGTCAGTTCAATAATATCTACAAGTTCACGTCGTGAGCTTGTAGATCAAATATATATAAAAAAAAGAAATCCTTTGTGCAAGGAGACGTTCGTTGCCACAGAAGTGAAGCAGAAGTTAGAGATATGGCCTCCTCGTGGCCACGGTTCCACCCTGGTGCCTTTCCCTGTACGCAGCAGAAATTGCCGCGTATACATCAGCACATCGATCCGACTTTAGGTTTCTTCCCTCCCTCCCTATCTACACACTCAGCAACTGTGGTGCCTTTTGGGACCGGCACGTTGGCATTGGAGATGACAAGCTTGGGGAAATTGGGGCGGGCGCTGTCGGCGTTGGGGGAGATTTGACCCATTCAGAACGGGTACACACTATTGTGTATCATTATTTTATGCTTTAACTATTGAAAATGTGCAGATATACAAGCTCACAGCACGGCCCCAAAATGATATTTATTTGGCCACGGACCCGCATCTCAAAATATTTAGTTCCAGGGACCACCCAGAAGCAAAATTTGAATTACAAACGTTCGCTTTGAAAATACATATATTCAAAGATTTGCACCCATTTTCACGACTTTTTCAAAAAATAGCAGATCTACAAGCTCGCAGCACAGCACTCGGTGCCGCGCTGTGAGCTTGTATATCTGCTATTTTTCACTGGTTAAAGCATTCAATAATTCTAGGCCTAAATGGGTTAAGAGTGGCTCAAGGTTGAGAATGGGAACAGGACATCCACAATGATCATGCTCTATGAAGATTCTTTTCCCCATCTAGGCTGCGCAGTGGAAGCCTATTCTCTGCTCGATGCAGTAGAGTTACCTTGTGATTAAATGGTCATTAATCTACTGTCTAGAGAGAATCAGCACTTCTAACTTGGCTCATGTGGCTAATTTGTCTTTATCTATGCACTAACAAGGCACCCAATTCTGTGGGTGACTATGTCGCTTTATGTCCTGCTGAGGATTTGAGCCCAGTTCTGCCGCATGAGAGACCACATTTCTTTTGAGTCGCTGCTCATGGACAATTCCCTGCTAGCTTATACTTGTATTATCCTTCTGGTGCTTCAGGCAGTACTACTTATCAACTAGTAGGTGTCCTACCCGACTCCAAGGTCTATGGTAGATTTCTCAAAGGAAGAGTAGGGAGACCTCCTCCAACCACTGCAGATGTGCTAGTCATAATGAGTTTACATACTCAGTTAGATATTCATAAATATAAGTTCCATATACAGTAACAGCTTTAACATTGTCTCATTTGCACGCACCAACATCCCCCTGTATGAGTACTTCCGAATTGGTTTATGTGTTGTTTTTTTTTTCTTCTTCTTGATCATTAGTGTTGACATTTGCTTGCTAAATGACCGCCGCTAATATCTTGGCCCCCTTTTTGTTTTGCAGCGAAGATGGGCTCCAGTGACCCTAAGAGCCACTTTAGGGAGATCTCCAGAGAAGTGGCCCAGAAGGCAGGAGAGATCCGAGGGATGCATCCAACCAGGAGAGACCCTGAGAGGAATGGCCATAAGAGGGTGGAGTCACGCTACAGAGGTTGGTTGCCCGCCGTGATTTAAGGGGGATTTACACTTAGTGGCGCTCTGGTGCCTGCGATGCGTTGTGAGTTTGTAAATAAGGCATATTGTAAACCATTGGTTCTCAAGTGGGGTCCTTGAGGGAGTTCCAGGGGGCCCCCAGCTAAATGATAGTTGGGAACCAAATGTACCCTTATGGGTATTTAACTCTGAGAGTGTACAAATGTATACACTCTGAGTGAAATTAACATTGATTTCACAGTATAAATGTCTCAGAGATAGAAATGCCTTTAAATGGGGGTCTGTAGCCTAATGCATGTCAAATTGGGGGTCCCTGAAATTAAAATGGTTGAGAATCACTGATAGAGCTGTAAAAATCATCTCTTATGGGGGTCCCTGGCATATCTTTTCAAATGTGGGGTCCGCTGGCTAATATGTGTCAATTTGGGGGTCCTTGACATACTTGACTGACTTTGACCGAAACCACACTTTTTGGTCAAACCGTCCGGTTCGACTACAAAAAAATGAAAAGCATTAGACCGAATGAGAGCTCGGAAATTTGCATGTCGGAAAGTCCAACTCACGAACATTTCGGAGATACTAGAGACAGGCCTTTAAGGCAACAAGGAATTGTCTCTGCTTTTAGAGCAAGATGTTACTACTACTACTGGTTAAAACATGCTTACAACAGTGACGGAGAGGACAATGTGATTTTTGCTGACAGTCTGTATATAAACACAGTGACACACGCATAAGGCATCAGGTGACATGAACGCTTTTGACACTTAAGCAGCACTCTATGCACACAATCTCGCACGTAAACATACGCATGCAAATCGCCATCAGGCATTATGAAGCAAAAGGCTAGCTAGTGAAGACTATCACTTATGTAACCAGAGGTTTGGGAGCAAAGTGTCACAAAGGGGATTACGTGCTGACGTCTGTTCAAACCTACCATGCCTTTGTTGCTCTCGTTCATAAATGTGGATTGTAGATGGTTTTCTTCACTGACCTACAGTATGTGGTTCTCCGTGATTCCGGTGTTTCGCCTCGGATGGGCGTGGTATCGAGGTTAGGTTCAGGCATGGTTTCTGTGAGGTTTAGGTTACGGTTGAGCTTAGGAATAGGCATTTCTAAAATACATCCGACACATTTGCATTGTTACCTTTATAAATGGGCCGATGCCTTCGGCGATTGCGCAATCGTTATATTCAATGGGTCTCCACTTTTGGTGTGACACACAGCCGCCGGCGGTATTACTGGTCTTGTTTTTACAGTATTACATTCATCGTACCTGTGCGACATCATGGCAGAGATTGAGAGAAGACAGAGAGGTTGCCCTTTAGTATGATCGTGAAAGTATTCACATATGTTTTGGGTTTATTGGTGGAAGGACGAGAACTTTAATGCAAATTAGCCTCACTTCAGACTTGTGGTCAATCTGGTAGGCAGCACTCTAGATTTAAGTTTGCTAAACTTCCTCGCAGATGGGTTTTAATCGTCGGTAACACAAAAATAATCGTATACGTTTTCTCAGAAGGTATAATCCTTTAACGTAACAGTGATCTCCTGACACCATGGACATTGACACCCATCATGCATTTACTCTTTTACAGTGTTCCATACACAATTGACCTTATTTTTTTTCTGTATGTATGCCATAATATTACTAGTATCTTTCATTAGAAGCTAAGTATGATACGTATTACATAATATGATTCCACTTGAAGTTTGTAGTACTTGCTAATATTTAAGCAAGTTTCAGAGGAAGTTACCAATGTTGACTGTAGAATACAGTATGCTTGCTCTCCTCCCTAAACCCTATTCTCAACATCTATAGCATTTATGAGATAGTCCTTCTGGTGTTTTGCCACGACCAGGTTATGGTCGCTTTTGGCTGTTGTCGGACACTCCAGAGCAACTTGCATCAAGCATCTCCGCATAGGATAAACCTCCCTGAATCATTAATATTACTAGCAACTAATAACAAAGAGCACAAAAATCTATAATTATAATTTGTTTTATAATCAATTAAGTAGATTAAATTGATTAACATTTAAACATTTAGTTAAAGATCTTGGTAGAATTATATATATTTTTTTTTATTCATGACACACTTTGAACTGAACTATGTAAACCCCAATAGTCCCTGTTAGCACCGGCCCACGTTGCATTATGATTGAATGCAGCAGACTAAAGGAGGCTATAGCGTCTCTGCCGTGATGGATGACGAGGCTGGAGGTGACACTACGGTTAATGCAAGTAGCATAAATCTACCCCGGGAATGCTTGCTCCCAGACTAGCATTCTGCTGAAGAGCCCACTTTCAGAACAACTTCAGCCACTCAAAGAAGAAGAAATGCCTTTAGAAATATTGCCGGTCCAGTAAGAATGTGGCATTGGGTGGTATATTTGACCCTGAGGTGTTTTTAATTGATATTGTTGGTGTCGAGCAGAAACCTTATATCTCCAAATATTGCAACTTTTTCTTTTCTTTTCTTTTTTTCTTTTTTTTACTTTTTCGTAAATTAATGCCACATCGTACATTGGAACACCTGTTCTTTTGTCTATTTCCTGAAAAGCAACAGTTTTGGAGTTACGGCCATACGGCAGGGGTCTTCAATGTTTTCAGGCCAAGGACCCCTTATTTGAGAGAGAGATGAAGCGGGGACCCCCACAACCTTTTCAAAGATTCTATATAGCCTAGTTTCATTTTATTGACAGCACGATCATCAGCATATTTTGGATTCATGTTAATGTGGGTTTTCAGATATTTAACCACTTGAACCATCAATATTTTATCAACTTGACCTTTCACTGTACTTAGTCTGCCCTTTTCCCCCTCCAAAGCTCATTACCCAAAATAGCTGATCTACAAGCTTGTAGATCTGCTATTTTTAGCTAAAGTTTCTCAGAATATGGACGCTAGGCTTCAAGTGGTTAATATAAAAAAGGGGGGAAAGCAACATGTTTCTATTACACAAAGATTTGGAGGACCCCCTGTAGTAACTTTGAGGACCACCTAGGGGTCCAGGACCCCCTGTTGAAGACCCCTGAAGATATGTCCTATTGCATTGATTTAGACCTCTTCCTTCCAAACTACACCGTGGATCTCTTTCAGCCACTCATAAACTTCCAAGTTGACATCAGAAAGTCTAACGTCACGCCCGGTGCCACAAGACCTGAAAGCGTGCATGTACTGTACCGTTTGAATTGATTTAACCCTGCAAGGCCCAGCGTTGCTTTTTGGCAACGTTTTTTAAATCATTTTTTAAAAAAATGTTAAATTAGTTTTCCTGTTCTTTTTTCACATTAACATCACCATTAAATCCTATTGTTTAGTATTACAATGCCATTGGCCACGATATTTGCATATAAATACCCCCCACAGGGGCTGACATTCACACCTCCCAGAGAAGTTGAAATTCCAGCGTCTGGACGAACAACATCTCACTTTTTAACTGAAGCTATTCCTCACAAAAACATAAGTAAAATGCCTGTAAGTTAATATTGTGAAAAATAAACCCCAAAATGCAAATTAGAGCATGATTTATGATTTATGATTTATGGCTATAAACCCTTACAAAAACATTAATTTTTTTAAATTACATTTTCCTGTGATTAGGACTCCTACAACACCATCTTATTTTTTTTTATTTTTTTTGGCCAGTAGAAATTAATTCGGGCCTTGCAGGGTTAAAGTCCCACGCAGCGTCGGCAGAATCCTTCTCTGTACGGCGACGCGACGCCCCACATCTCCAGGGGTTACTTCCTTGGGCTTGTATCCCATAATTCACTTTGCACACCTGAGAGCATACCCCTGCTGTAGATCACACGCTGATGTGCTTTATACCATTCAGAACGGATACACATTTTATTGCGTATCGTTATTTTATGCTTTAACTATTGAAAAATAGCAGATATACAAGCTCACAGCGCGGCACCGAGTGCCGCGCTGCGAGCTTGTAGATCTGCTATTTTGGAAAAATCGTGAAAATTAGAATTTTGACCCGATTCTACACGTGTCTTTTGAATCCTTCTAAGGTTTTTGAAAAACCTATGTTTCTATTATGTCAGCAATCTGGCTATGGCCATCGTCAAAGAAAAGGTCCTTTTCACTTAAATGGAGCTCAGTTAGGTTGTTCTCGAGAGACTACTATGTCAGTGGTTCTCAAACCTTTTCATGTGAGGGACCCCCAAAATTATATTTATTTGGCCACGGACCCCCCATCTCAAAATATTTCGTTCCAGGGACCACCCGGAAGCAAAATTTCAGTTACAAACGTTCGCTTTGAAAATACATATATTCAAAGATTTGCACACATTTTCACGACTTTTTCCAAAAATAGCAGATCTACAAGCTCGCAGCGCGGCACTCGGTGCCGCGCTGTGAGCTTGTATATCTGCTATTTTTCACTGGTTAAAGCATTCAATAATTCTAGGCCTAAATGCTTTATACGTGACCGTGCATATGATGCGCAGAGCGCCTACTCTACTCTCTGACTGTGGCGTCTTCAAAATTATAATCCATGCACCGTCAGCAAGTTCTGCCAGACACGCTTAAAAACAAATCAAAGATCGGAGCGTATATAGTATGGAAGGTGGCTCAACAATATGGCGTAGATAATGGGTTGAGAGGCCGCCTGTCCAGGAGTAATAAGACACTTAACCCTTAACTGTGAGCACTCAATATGAAGAGCCATCAGCAGGGTGAAGCTGAAACTGAATTTCCCTTGTAGGATTAATAAAGTCTACATTATTATCACTATTAATAGTGTGTATATATATATATATATGCTGTTGTGGACCCTGAGTCTGAAATAAAGATTTAATTGAATTGAATGACAACTAAGATCTTCTCTTTTGGGGATCGTTGGTACCAAATCTTTTCAAATGAGGGTCCACATCCTAAATATGTATTCATTGTGTGGTCCTTGACATGAAAATGTTTGAGAACCACTGGCATAGAGGACACCCAGCATAGAGCTGACCATTATTTACTCTCTGCACGCAATGCAGGGATCCCAGTGTTAAATGTCAAGAGACCCTGTGGTCACCACCCCACCTGGTGTAGTTTTTTAGCAAGGCCTTGCATCTTGGTTGCTTTGAAAGTGCTTTTTATTTTTGGAGCTGTGTGAAGCACAGGCTCCCTATACGTGGCTGTGTGGGTCTGTCTGTGTGTCTGTGTGTCTGTGTGTCTGTACGTAGCCTGGACTTCGGCGCGTAACTAGTCCCACAGTTTTGCCACCACACACTCGCGCCATATGTCAAATCGACCGGCTTACTCGGGAATCGTGGGCTATTACTTTTCTAAGAGAAAAGTTGTATCGTTTAATTGATATAAATTTATTAGTGAATTAATTTTCCCCATTGACTTATAATGGGAATCACAAAAACTCACATTGAATTATTTTTCCCTCACAAACCATTGGGGCTACAGTTTCAAAACTTGGAGAGGAGGTTCATAATGCAGGCAAGGATTAACTGAAAAATAATTACATCATTCGGCCTCATGGTGGCGCTATAACGGCCCACTTTACGTTTTGCCCCGTAACTCTTGAACCGTAGATCGGAAAATTAAAATTCTTTTTTCCCTGGATTCCTTGGGTCAAGACGCATCTCCCCACATAGGCCACGCCCATTTGCGCCAGGATAGATTTTCCGCCATCTTGAATTTTCTCCAAAACACACTTTTTGCTCCTTTTCCTACATATTTTCTTCAAATGTCACAAAAATCGGTACACATGATCTATCGACTCATGCGATAAACATATTCAAACGATATTTTGATAGTCCATACCGTTCTTCCGTGACAAGCTTCCAAAGTTAGCGGGAGGAACCCATTTTATAAGAAGTAGCCATAAATCACAAACGAAACATCCAGTCAACACAAAATTTTAAACACAAGTGGCGGGCGCTATACTGAACATATACCCAAAAGCATTTCCACTTCGACCCATAGGGGGCGCCACAAACGCGAAAAACGTAACCGTTTCATGCCAAAACGTGTTTTTCAGGGGGAATGACCCTCTCAAAACGAAACACAAACGATCTCTGGAGAGACGCGACAACGTAATCGCCTTGCGGAACTTGTGGGAGGAGCCTATTTCTTAAAAACAAGAAACCATATCCTTACTTCAGAAACGCAGGAAACGCAAAACACACTTTTTGCTCCTTTTCCTACATATTTTCTTCAAATGTCACAAAAATCGGTACACATGATCCACACACACACACACACACACACACACACACACACACACACACACACACACACACACACACAGCTCCACTTCACACGGGTGTGATTTTTTTGTTCTTGGCAACAAGATCACAAAACAGCAGGAGAGAGATGGTACCAGCCAGAAAGCTGTGTTTGAATCAGCACTGCTGTGCAGAAAAAGTGACATTTCTTGTTACCTGGTTTGGTTATGTTGACCTCTAAAAGTCCCCTCTTTCTCCATATCATGCTTTGATCAAAAGATAATTAAAAAATCAAAATAATGAATGGACAGGGCGCCTGTTCAGAGAGGGGTGGAACTGGGGAGGATAGCGTGTACCTCCGCATGCGTTACGCCCCCCCGGTGATGCTCCTTAATGTCAGGTGAAAAGAAGATGGTGGCATGACGGATCGGGTATCGGAGGAGACCCGTTGTTGTCTTCACCCTCCCAATGAGTACTGTGGGGATTAGCAGGGATGGGTCTAGCGTAGAGCATGGGGAATGGGGGAATTGGCTTAACTAAACTGGGTATATGGAGGGGATAAAATGTTTTCTTTTATTGTCTTTCATGGGCAGGGTCTCTCTTCTTTGTACTAAATTTGTATGTACCGTGATGGCCTCAGGTTTCGTGCAGTCGTGCTAATTTGTACCTATGATTACTGTGATGGGAATGGGACTTGGGGTGTCATCAATAGGTGTACCTGCCTCATTATGACATTGTGCTTTAATAAAAAAGATTTGAAAAAATAAATAAAAAAAATAATAATAATGAATGGACGATTTGTCACTGCATTGCGATTTCACTGCAGTACCCTGCATAATAATAACGAACCATAATTCTGCATTTAGTTGATTTAGTACTATGCAGATTGCAGAACAACGGTTGCATGAAACCTCAGCAAAATCAGATGGTGTGCTGTTGGTTAAAGCTTTAATATAACTTGTTTTTCCTTGCCCTTAGATCCAGCCCAAGATCGGCCCTACTCGCGCTCTGCCTCCCCTCCAGAGAACGGCTTCAAGCAGTACCTGGACACTCGACTCTACGCCAGCCAGGGCAAAGGACCCATCCGGACCGAGCGAACGCCTTACATGGGCGGTCGATCTTCCCACGAAACCCATCGCTCCCACTCCAGGGTCCAAGTGCTCCCAGCCGTGCCCAGCGGCGGCCACCACAGCCGGAGGCTGGACCACCAGCAAACCAACGGATACGACACAGACAGCAGTCAAGACTCGCGGGAGCGCCCCGCCAGCCGCAGCAACAGCAACAGCAGGCCCAGCCGCCCGTGGAAGCCCATGCGGGAAGCGCTGAACGTGGACAGCGTAATAAGCGGCGCCGGAAACGCCAGCAGCGTGGCCAGTCAGGAGCGAAGGCAGCACAGTCCCAGGAGAAGGCCCAGCAGCGAGTCGCCCACCCGAGAACGAGAGCAAGATCGAGACAGGGACTCGACGACATGGGGTGGGCGAGAGGAGCGCAAGCCAAGCAAGAGCCTCATGACCATTTATGAGGACGAGCAGAGGCACGAGACGGGCGGCAGCCGCAGCTCCCTGGACTCGGACAGCCGGGGCGGCTACAGTGACAAGGACAGGCCGAAGGGCGTGGCCACGCTTAAAGTTTGCACGGACAGCAACTGGAAGATCCAGAGGACCGAGTCTGGATACGAAAGCAGCGACAGACTCAGCAATGGCTCTGCGAACCTAGACTCTCCTGTGGTGGATAACCTGTCCTCCAAAGACCTTAGGCCTATCCCTGAACTACATCGGACAAGGTACAATAGATCATTTGATTGTTTTTAACCAGGTACTGTTCCCTGAATGAACAACGAGGAATATATCGGTAACATCTAACCATATGGCACTGCTTAATGATGTCACTTAATTTCCCTTGATTGTTTGTTTGAAAGGCATTTTGTGTCCTCCCATATACTTTGAGCATCAATTGTAGCTGGTATTATTAGAAATCTGTGCTAAGAATAGCGAGACCGTTTTTAAAGGTGGTGTGATGATTTTGTAAAGAAAAAAGAAAATCATTGTACTCTGATAGTAATCATTTTTATGGATAACTTTATCCAAACTTGAGAGAGAATCCCACACAATTTATCAGCTTCACTTTTATAGTGTTCTTGTAGTGGGCTTGTCACTTGTTGGCTCTGTAGTCTACAGCACAGGTCTTGTTTTGAAATAACGATCTCAACAAGCTGATGATAAATCCTTTACAGAGACAGTCAATGGCTGACTTTGGCTTAACCACTTAGGCGTGCATTATGCAGGCCTGTCCCTTGAGAGTAGCTTGTTATAGGGTAGCTCAATAATGAATTCCCCATTCATGTATTTCATAGTTATAGTAATATATCCATTGTTATCAGCCACAATATTTGAATACACAGGATTTTGTAGTTTTTGGGATTAACATATTGTTGCTGATGGCCAGAAACCATGCATCTCCATATTTAAACTTTTTTTTATATATATATATATATATATACACATATTTTCTAAATGAATACCCTACGTTGTCATACGATAGTGTTTCACAAAAATAACGAATAGCTGATCTACAAGCTCACAAAGCTTGTAGATTGACTATTTTGGCTACCTTTGAATGATTTTGAATGTGTTACTGGAAGTGGTTCAGTCTCTCTGTGGGTTTTAACTTTTAAGATTATTTATCCAATGACTACTATTAATACAAGATTGTGAACAAATAATAACTACATTATTGTATCCATTGGAATAATGGTTATTTTTTACTATTTCCTGAAAAGTAATCATTTTGTACAAGACAGCGACAATATGACGTTTTTGCTTAATAGTCAGGCACTAGTTTTGACGTTGGATGGATGCTATGCAGGGATTTATATCACATTACATCATTGTTAGCTATTTACAGTAGTAAATCAAGTATACAAATCAGAGCCATATTAAACTCTTTAAAAGGTTCGTAGCATGAAAATATGGATGTCAAGGCACTATACGATCTACAGATTAATTGTATTGAATTACAAATGATGAAAGCCCTTGTTAATGCAATATAATAATTTGTTGAATTTTTATTTTAGGGATCCATATGCTCAGAGAATTGACGATTCAGAAGCAGACATTTTGCACTCCTCATTTTCCTATGGTAAGAGACTACTTCTAATGCAGTTCTAATGTTTTTAGTTAAACGTTTTCGTTTCAAGAACCCCCAGTTTGGTATGAATTAGACCACGGATCCCCATACATCGGAGATGTACAAATGGGAGCGAACCCTGATGGGGCCATTTGGTTCCATTTGTACACTCACAGGATTTGCAGACCTGTAATGATCCATTTGGTTCCATTTGTACACTCACAGGATTTGCAGACCTGTAATGATCCATTTGGTTCCACTTTGAGAACCACTGTCCTAATGTTTATCCACTGGGAAGGTAGCGTTACTTGTTTAGCAGCTGGAGTGATCGCCTATTTTGTATCTAATTCTTGGACAAACATCTGGCATAAGTAAATATACACAGTGAAATCATCAGTCTTTATTTGAAATTAAAGGATACTATGGTTTCAGTTTAATAACTTTAAGACTTTAAGACTTTAAGCTAGTTGACACCACAGGTTGAACTTTTCATCAGTCAAATCAAATCTTGCAATATTAATGTAGAGTTTTTCTATCTCATAACCGTGAGAGTGGTGAGAGTGTCTAATTTTCAATGTATTTCTCTGCAAAGAGGCCATCAGTTATAAAGAGTCATTTATAAACCTTGCTCCTGTCAAGTTCCTCTGCCCTATGGACTTCCATGTATTGTACAGACTAGACACATTAAGATATTACTGAGTTATTTCTTTGATTTATGGTTCTATCAGCATTGTTAAGGTCAGAGCCTGGTGGAAGGGATATTGTATGGAAATGTATGTACTCTGGTCCCTCATTTACTAGCCCTGACCTTTTTCCTCAGCCAAGTAAATGACTGTGGGGCATTACTTTTCACCTGAAAGTTCAGCGTCAATACCAAGTATCTATTGCTAGCATATGGACTTATAAAGGGGAAAATAAACAAGATAGATCTAATTTCTTTTTTTTTTAAAGATTTGTTTTTGGGCTTTTTTTATGCCTTTATTGATAGGACAGGTGGACAGCAGACTGACAGGAAATGGGGAGAGAGATGGGGAATGACATGCGGCAAAGGTCGTCCGGATCGGGAATCGAACCAGCGACGCCAGCAGGCATCGTAGCCTAGTACTGTATGTGGTATGCGCCTTGACCACCAGGCCAGCGGGCGCCCCAAGATAGATCTAATTTAATTAGTTTTACTTCGATTCAATATCAGCTTTGAGTTGTGTCTCTTGATATTATCATATGTCCTCTGATACAAGGTGATGAGCGTGAGCAGACTGAATGAAGATGCTGTGTGAAAGACGCGTTAATTCATTCTTCTGCACAGCTGTGACAATGATCTTATTTGACCATTGTAGCAATGACTAAAAGTCCTGCGTCGGGTTTAAAGTGGCATTCCTCCCACTACCCAGCTGCCACATGTTTGCTCTTGTGTGTGCGATTGACGAGAGAAAGTTTCAGAAGCAGACCCACTGACCACAAGTCAGGTTGAGAAGTTGATATAAATATAATGGCTATTTTTATCTCCCAGACAGGAGGAGGGGGGGGGGGGGGGGGGGGCAGATGTCATGAATAGCAGCAGGGGTCTGTAGTTCAGACACCCTCCACATTCTCCACACCATACAGTTCTCTCTCCTTTCTTCGGAGCACATGTTCCGACCATGTGATCTATGAACACAGAGAGAGGGGAGAATATCGGTTTAAATTCATTCACCTTTCACCATACTTCCCACAGCTGGAATGCATGTATGGTTTTATCCTCATGCTAAATGGGGGATGATGGGTACGCTTTAGAGGGCCCCCCAGCTGTGCCCGGTCAGGCAGAAAATGCTATGACCCGGGTCTGTCAGAAGGAGATGCTTGAGCATAGTATAGAAATTGAATGCCACTTTTTGCCACTGCGTTTCCTCTGCCTTGGTGTTATTGAACATTCCAGGACGAATACTTTGCCAAGATCATCTTTATCTGGAAGAAAACAGACACAGTTTTATCCCAAATTGAAGGTGGCATATTATATATATATTTTATGTCTTTAATCAAAATGTAGGCTTATAATAATGTTGCTGCTCTTTTATGCGTCTGATCTGGAATCGGAGAACAACATAAAATAACGATGCAGCTATACATGAGCTTTACTTTTTGCTTTCTTGCATTTAATGTTTATATCGAACTGCATTTTTAGTTTGGATTGATTTAGTACTTTGCTAAAAGTTTCTTTAAACAAACATACTAATTCACATGAACATTATTTGTGTACATTATGCTATTTTAACATAAACATGTTTGATTTATATGTTTCCCCAAATGTATATTATGGTAAAACATCCCGCATGGGGCCACTGTGAGGCTTCTCCTGCCCACAGTTGCAAAATATATTGACAAACTGCAGCAAATGTGTGTGAAGTCAGTTTGGCTAGAGTTCAGCTGTGATACACTGGCACGGGCTGCTCTCCTATACCAGAGACGTCTGGAAAGATTCCACGGCTACACTAAAATACTTTTATTTTTGAGCGATGCTCCTGGAACAGGAGCTATAGCTCCAACATCTGGCTTTGTCCAGTCAAAAACCTATTGGAAAAACGTGTTAAAAGATGTCCTTGGCTTAAGTAAAATGAGGCGCCGCGTGGCCTACGTCTTGGTGCAAACGGCTCAAAGATTGTTGTGTAAAATGTCCAGGGATTAAGTAAACTGAAGCCTGGCCTAGATATGGCCTACTTCTTGGGACAAGCGTCTCAAAGTTTGTTGTGTAAAACGTACAGGGCTTAAGTAAACTGAAGCCTGGCCTACATCTTGGCACAAACGTCTCAAGGTTTGTTGTATAAAATGAAAGACCACCCATTTTCAATATTGAACTATGTCATTAATATACCTTAGAGAAGTTGTGTGGAAATAATTTATTTAAAAAAAGTTCCCACACCTTCTGTGTTGCCTAGAACTGGAGGATTAATTTTGGGGTTTGTATTGTAAAGTACACCGGTGTGATGTCATCTCGGTGTACTTTACAATACAATGACATTGTTCAATATTGATAATGGGTTGTCTTCCCCTTTAAGTAAGCTGAAGCGTGGCCCAGATGTAGGAGCGGTCAAGTAACAATTTAGGCATTTAGCAGACACTCCTAATCCAGAGCGACTTGCATAAGCGTGTGCATTAATACATCAACATCAATACATCTAATGTATATGGGGTTTAAGTTGTTAAAACACGTACCTTACAGTAATTCATATAATTGGTCCTTACTAATACTCAATATAAGACGGCACCTCCTGTGTTTAATTTTGTGGGCTATGGACAGTTCAGAAACCTGCCTACCAATGACCTCATCAATGGGGTTCCAAGCTTAATAGAAACTGCAGCCTTTCTCCTCCTGGAAAGTTGGCATGCTGAAATAGAAGCCAGTGTTCTTACATTCATTATAAACCTGCCTACTGATGACGTCACTGGTAGGCAGGTTTCTGAACTATCCACAGCCCTCCTCTGAGACCCAAAATGGGTGAAGATTGAATATGGGTGAAGTGGTCCTTTAAGTGGTTAAAACATGTCTCCCCCCTGTTTAATTTACAAATTGACCCCTAGGTACTAGTGGATTATGTCAGTGTCAACTGGAAAGGCTGTGCTGCTGGGAGATGGTTAGGGCGTCAGGCCAAATCAACCTGTGGTTGCTTACCAGTAAATCCACCCCCCTCACTTTAATTCACCCAGCTTGGCTCACTGTGGTTCCCTAGAAACCTTTAATCTTTGCACACTGCTTCGTTTTTTCAGACGAATATCGGAGCGGATTTCGGAACACGTAAATAAAAGAAATGAACCTCACATTATGTCAATCACGTTTGTACACTGCAGCCCGTTTCATTTAACTGTCGCCACTGGGTCCCTTGCTCGCTCTCTCTCTCTCTCTCTCTCTCTCTCTCTCTCTCTCTCTTCTCTTCTCTTCTCTTCTCTTCTCTTCTCTTCTCTTCTCTTCTCTTCTCTTCTCTTCTCTTCTCTCTCTCTCTCTCTCTCTCTCTCTCTCTCTCTCTCTCTCTCTCTCTTTCCCTTCTCTCTCTCTCTCTCCTTGGCCTGAAAAATGTTTTTACGGATTTCGGATAAAAAAAAAAAAGAAAAATAAGAAGACTGCAAAAAAAATGCAGCAGTGTGCAACCAGCTTTGTCTTGTTAGTACCTCAGCATATTCTCAGTTATGTGATTGTCTTGGTGAAGAGTAAACTGACCCAACGTTCACACACTATCTAAAAATATAAACGCAAAAAAAAAGAAAACTAACTCTCTGTGTTTTTAGTTTTTCTTTTTTTATAACTGTTTGAAATATGCTGAAGATATTCAAGTGGGCAGTGAATATGTCCACATTGACGGCTTGAGAAAGTGCCCGGGCTCTGATGCCTGAAGGGGAAAATTCCTTTTGTCTCCTTGTTCGGAGGGCAAAGCATTTTTACATATGCTTTTATGTTTTACAGCCTGACTTCACAGTAAATCTACTTATGTCAGAATAGAGGTTTTATCAAAAAGATAAAAGCTGTTATGAGGAATTATCAGACTTCATCATAGGGATAAAGCGCGGTTATGATATCCATGGCGGTAATGCGTGTGCTGTGCAGGCATCTGTGGTGTGCATGTCTGTCGATGAGTCCGTTGTGTTGAGAGCTGGACTATAATGCTGCCAGGCTTAGAGGGCCGATTGATGCCACTTAACAAGCTGGTGACTGACGTGTGCTAACCTAAGTGTTAATGCCTTGGAATGAGTCCAAATTCATATTGTACCTTTTTTGGCGTAATGTTTTCAGGCTTGGGCCATAACTAAACCCATGCAAGCTATGCCAAGAGGGGTGATTAGGTTTAGTAGAGGGGCGATTCAATCAAAATGTGATCATTTTGATATACGGTAATATCATGCCAATGGGGTTAATGGCTCAGTTTCTTACCACTCACAGTAAATACAGGATGAGTTCAGTGTATTAATATTCATACACATGATCTCAGTTTGGATCATTTGTGTTGGACTCTTGTGACTTAAAATGATCAGAGAAGTGATGATTAGGGCTGTCACGATTACAAATTGAAGTTGAGGATTAAATGTCCCTCAAATAATTGCGATTAGCGATTTAATTGTGTGTTTGGCTTTGAACATTGTTATTGTTATTTCTGTTGGCCTTTTAGGCTTCGTAATCAAAAATGGCACAGGGCAGATATGACAAATAACTGAAATGTATAAATGAATTATATTGAAATATGTAATAATCTTATACACGTAAAAATAGCAGAAACAGCAGATCTACAAGCTTACATGTCGTAAGCAGAAACAGCAGATCTACAAGCTTACATGTCGTAAGCTTGTAGATCTGCTGTTTCTGCTATTTCTAATATCCGAAAATGTGTGAACCGATGGAAACAGATGAAAACGATTATGCAAAGATAATCTCAAATATTTGCGATTTGACGATTATGTAATAATGTGCCAGGCCTGTGATGATGCTGCATTTACACATCAACATGAAGTTACCTCCTTCACACCATTTGGCAACATTTAACAAGAACTTTATTTTGAAACAACCAAATAGCTTTCGGCTACTTTTTCCAATTATTTCTAAAAGTGCACATAGAAATATGCATTGAGGAAATGATTGATGTTGAGGAATTTTAAGGATGGCAAATCAGCAGGAATTGGATCACACATGGAGTTGTGTGCAGGTGTCTAATTTTGCTACATCAACTGAACTTCAAAAGGCTGTCAACAATCCTCCCCTGTAATTTTTCAAAGCTAAGTTGGCATTGCTTTCGGCGCAGTGTATAATGTATAGCAACACATTTTCCAAAATAAATCATCGGAAAGAATCAGACCTAAGGCTCTGCCAGTGATAATCAAAACGGTCACATTGCTTTCCCTCTGTCATCAATTAGGTGACATGATTAACTGTTTCAACAGATCATATCGATCCACCCAACAGGTGTCTCTTTTGGCGGCTGCAAATTTGGGTCTGCTGGAATGAGATCAAAGGCCACTATGTGATTTACTAGATCTCCAGAAACAGTATCTTCGCATCCATCACTTTCAAAAAGCTAAATATAGAGTTGTGCACACAGCGTGGAGCCTTTTTTGATCATTCCATAAATGGGTTGTATGCGTTTTGCAGTGCTCTTCTCGGACTAAATTACATTATACTGTATGAAATGAAGCTGTGAACGTAAGCGGTACTTAGCTAAGGATGCTTGGTCCAACACAAAAGACTTATCTTGAAACTTGGCTGTGCACCTCCATGCTCCCTGGAGGAAGAACCCTACTGGTTTCAATGATTTTCTTCCACTTTACTAGGAATTTAGTAGTAGTGTTTAATAGACACCCCCTGTATACTGTAGATAAGATATTATGTTTGTGTAATTATATTATATAGAGGCTCAGATTCAAACATAAGCAGTCACAGGATGGATGCTTTGCTGGGCAAACATGATATTCACTTCAGTCAGCTGCACACACTGATTGAGCAGTACAGGCTTTTTTTTAGACACCTACAGCAACATACCTCCCCGGGTTCCACTGCATATGAACAGCAAGCCTCACTTCGAATTATTTGTAGGCCTATTGGTGAATTAGCACTGGATCATAAGAATGAGTTTTGTTGCCCTACAATGCTGACATTGTCTTATGATCTCAACAGCAACAGGCAGCTTTCTAACCAACTAGCAGTCGCTTTGCCCTTTGCTATACAACAGTTCTTTACTCCCTCCAAGATTTGTCTTGGCAACAGCGCTCGTGACCGCAAAGAGAGGGGATTTGCTGAGGAGCAGTGTTACATGGCTTGCAAACGCCATCTCACTGTCTTTTTCGAGAGTTGTATTGTTAAATTCGTTTGCAGACTTTGGAATTCAACTGCATCAAATAGTGAATAGCCACGTGGACTTAGAGGCTTAAACACACAGCAGTGCTGGGGAGGGGTTCTAGAGTCTGACCCTTGCATACTGTAATTGCATGCCAGCAGAAAGGATTTAGTCACTAATGCTCCCAGAGAGTGCAAAAAAGGGAGGGAGTGCTGACACATCACAGATGGTCCTTAGCCACTCACTCTCTTCCTTGCCCCATTAGTCAGCTGTTGTCTGTCTCAAGCCTTACAAATCACACCGATGCCACCAGCTTTGGGGATTTGCTTTGTTTGGCCACCTTTTCACCTTCATGTATTATCTCAGTGTAGCAATTTAATCCAGTGACTTAGTCTAATAACCTGATACCATCCAATCACATGTAGATGGGTGGGTTATATATACTGTACAATAGAAGGCAATTCCTTGAAAGGATGCAAAGGAACGCAGAAATGAAAGATCAAGCAAATGTGAGGTTTCTTTCCCTTTAGTGTAGGTTCATTGAGTCATTCATCTTAGCATTGCTAGCTACAAACTGGCAGGGTTGTGAACCCGACTTCCCTTTGAGGGGGCCTCCCTTTGGTTGTTGGATCAGACAGTCAGAGTGGTACACAGGGGGCCTTAGGGCGCTCTGCCAGACTGGCTATCTGCTTTTATACTTCCTCTCCCAGCACCAGACAAGGGCCCTTACCATGACCCCTGTTAGGTAACATGTCTGTGCTGGAGACAGAAAAACACAGAATCTCTGGGACTCTAAATACATTGTTTTGTTTGTCTTGACAGTAATTACCTGTAATGTAGAAACTTTGCACAGACTTTTTTGTTTGGTTTTTGTTGGTCTAGCAGTAATTACCTGTAATGTAGAAACTAGTGTGATGATGTAAGCTGTCATTTGTGTCTTCAAGGTGAATACGGAAGGAAATCTCCAGATCTACAAGACGCAAACCTCAAATCTAGTCCATGTTTACAAAGGTACAAAACGTTAAACTCTACCACTGTTTATTTTCATGTAATTAAGATTGCATGCCTCACAGATGCATCATTAACATAATCTGTGCTTGCACCAGAAGGAGAGCATTCCGATACACTCCCGGAGTCCTGCAGAAGATAGACGGTCTTGATAGTGAACGGGAGGAAAACGTCGATGGCAGCCCTGTCAGCCCCGTGCCACCATACTTGGCCAAGACCAGCAGCTCTGAGTGGAACAGCTCTGACGATCTCGCCGGTCCCTTCTCTGAGCAAGAGGACTTCACTTTAATCCACAGGGAGCCATTCATGCACAATCACCATACCTTAGCACCTCCTATACCTCCCAAGACTCATGGCCATGGATACAATGACACATCAGGCTTTCACCCTCAGTCCCCGACGGTGCCGTCACGGACGAGCTCCCAAAACAAGCTTTCTTCCCTCTCACACTCCCACCTTCGTCGGTGGATCGAGACACCTGCCGAGCACAAGCTGGCCTCGTATGCCAGCTCCAAGTCAGGCTCCTCAGACCAGGACAGAAATGATCTGTCTGCCAGCGAGAGTGAAGAGAGGTTTCCCAGTCCAAAGCCTGGGCATGATGAGAACATTGACTCCCCCTCTCCAACAGAAATGGTTCTGCCCACCACATACTTTTCTGTAGATAATTGTATGACAGACACTTATCGGGCGAAATACCATAAGAGGCCGGCCTTGTACATGATGACAGACTCGAAAGCAGAGGAACATGCTTTGTCAGGGGAAAGTGATGCTGAAGAGAAGGGGCTTTCGAAGCCCGAGGTCCAGCCACCGGAGCCCCCCAAAAGCAGATCAGAATCAGGTATAGAAATATCATGTGCTATAGAGCTTTTTTCTTTTAATATACGTAAATCATTTGTTGATCAACAAATGTCTTTGCTTCATCCCAACATACTGTATATTTTCTAGAGCACCACAATAATACAAATTACTTTTTTGCAGCTCAGCTGTCAGAATGATTATATTATTGCAGATGGTAATTGAATCGCTTTGTATGTCCTTTTATTTTGCAGGTTATTCTACATGTAAACCAACTGCGAAATGGAACCCTGTCACTCCAAAAGGACTTGATGAACACGGGTTCCTGTGATTTTAGCTAAAGCATTGAAGGACCTGATATCAGTGACATGTCACCAAAGCTGGAAGTTGTTATTCACTGTGACAGCCAGGGGTGTACTGCCGGTGAGCTCTGAAGGTGCGCGCACTCCCGCACATGCACGGACATGCACGTGCGTACCCACGTGCATCTACCTTGCGGGTCGATTCAAAACCGCCCTTTTTTCGCAAGCTGCCGACGCAGAGTGTCACAGCGTGAATTAACAAGAATGACCAACCTGCTGAATAGTTGGATAACATTGGCTGATGGATTCCCCTGGACATATTAAATTGCAGAGGTGACACTCTGCCAATACTAAAGTGTCCCCATTCTTCAAGTAAATATTATAAAATTTGATAAACAGTATATTGTAGGCCTACATATTAAAGCGGTTATTTCAATCGCCGATCGTTCACGTTCGTGTGTATGTGCGCGACGTATCGCTCCACTAGCTAAAAAGTCCACAGTACAGAGTACACCCCTGGTGACGGCTGCAATAAGTGAATCCCTCAAAAGGATTTGTGCATGTGCTTGCACAGGTGTCAAGTCACAAATTTGGACACAAGTCTGGATGCCAAAGAGATTGGTCCCGAAACATGGTGGAATGAATGGAAGGATTTTCTGTTGAATTCTGGTATGAGATACTTAACTCCAAGTTTGAATTTGCACGGTAGAGAGAGAGAGAGAGACACAAAAAAAAGAGAAGAAAACGGCACCAAGATGGCTGCTATCAATCAATGTTTGGATTTCCCAGAACTCACAAGGCAAGCCAATGATTTGTTGGTTGGATTAGTAAAGAATGTATCTCAAAAAGCCACTTTCCATGTCAAGAGATTAACAAAGAATAACCTATTTCTAACCAATCTGTTCTCTCTCAAACTATGGAATGCTTATATCTCTTTGTTGAATTGCTCTCATTTCAGTGTTACAAGATGTCTGTCTGTGCCCTAATTCCGCCTATTGAATGTTTTTTTTTTTGTTCTTTTCTTTTCTTTCTGTAATTTATTGGTGTAGAGGTTTTTGAAACCTAATAATATTGTTTTGGGGGAAGTTAAATTCTACTGTACATACTGTATTGTACATTTATGAGAGGACTGCTACTTAAAAATGGATCCCAAGGGTCCTTGCAGGTATATGGTGGTGGGCAGATTTAGTTGTCTTTATTGTTTGCTGGTAAACTGGTATTTGGCACATAGGCGTACTTGCTTGCACACCCCCCATCACACAGAAACACAATAATCATATACAGTTTATATGGCTTTATATTGTATTCCCAGGTTTAGAATGTGTATCTTTCACACTCCTTCCAGTCATAAGCTGTTCCAATGTTCCTCCACATTGAGTGAAATGTTAAGGGTTTATCAGTTGCAATTTGCCTTTCCAGTACACCTTTTTTGGCAGGGTATGGAGATATCAAGAGTGTCTTCAAGAGATAGAAGGGGCTTACTTATATTATTACTTTTTTTTTAGTAGGTTATGTTCTTGCTTAACCCAAGCCCCATACTGTATATTTGTTTATTTTAAAAGATGCTCTAAATCTCATTGGTAATTTCTGTTCATTTGTTTTGTTTTAATATGGTGTTTTGTATACTGCTCAGCAGAATTTACTGCACAGTGCCTTTGTATTTTTCTACGTCCAAACAAGTTTAAATAGGAGTCATAATTTGTATAATTCTGTAATTTGAGATTATTTTATAACATTTAAGTTCATTTTTATTGATTAACTGTTTAATAAAACTATTTTATTTAACCATGAATGTATGAAGTTGTTTAGAGTTTTCATTACAGTACTATCATAGCTGCTTTAAAAATATGAAATCTCTCTGTATTTAATTATTATTATCTCTGTCAGGAAACCTCAACCTGCAAAACACATTTCGAACTTTCAGATCTGCTACTATTGCTACTATCAACATGAAGTAGGGCATTCATTTTGGGAGAAAAAAAAATACAAAGATATGGAGAAAAGAGATACATTTGGTCATGATATTCTGCTGCCATCTACTGTTTGGTTTGTAATATAGCACCAGGAGAATTGCTAAACAGAGGGGGCAATGCCTGCTTCATAAAATGTATTGAAACGGCAGCAATAAAGATGCAGGAAAACAATTTAAGCCTGCTTCATAAAATGTATTGAAACGGCAGCAATAATGATGCAGGAAAACAATTTGACATACAAACTAAAATGGTTCCATTTTAGTTTGTAAGCATCCATGGTATACGATGGATGTGTATAGCTTTTTGCTTTTTATTAGTGTCAACAACATTATGTATTTCAAATACATTTATGGGATATCAGGATACAGCTGGAGAGTGCACAACAAACAAATGGTGAGGTATTCCTCACTAATGACCCCAATAGCCCAATTTACTATTTAAATGTGAAATATATGCGTATTATATAAGTATTGTTTTTGTGTAATTGTTAAAGCATTTGTTTTACCACAGTAAATACCACTAAACTTTTAATGTATTTTGATGTCAGTAAAATAGGATTCACTAACACTAGCCTGATTTCAGACTCTACGCTGGGGCAGTTCACTCAGAGAGTGGGCGGGTCTATTGGCTGGAGCCAGGCTACACCAACACTGCCTGACTCAACCCAAATGATTATGGGAGAATTGGTGGTGATATAGTCTGGTGTTTAGTGACCTCTAGTGGTGCTTGTGGGTCATAGCATGGTGAACCTCAGACGGAATCGTTTCTGATCCCCATCTGAAAATATGTGGTGCCACACCGCAAGATTTGTGCTGTTAAAATGTTTCAGAAATATACATTTATTCTTTTTAAAATGTCAGATCTACAAACTCACAACGTGTCGTGATGTGACATTGTGAGCTCTGCTATTTTCAAATAGCCAATGAAAGTAGTCGTTGCTTTTGGGTTTATTTTCATAGACCTGGCCCGTTTCTTTGGCTCAATCTGAAGTGAAAAGATGCAGCACACAGAGAAAATATCAATAGTAATATCAATAGTGCCCTGGAGAAGGTCAGGAATAATGTGAATATAAATGGCTTGATGCCTGATTCAAACTTCCTTAAACATTTCCCTTCCAAAGTGCAGATTTTGTATTGGATTATTGAATAGCCTGCTGATGTGTTAGATAATCCAGCTGTACCAATGTCCATATTCCCATCAAACCGTCTGCCGAGGTCGGGTCTTGAACCTGCGACCTCCTGTTCTCCAGGTAGTCACGCTTCCCATTCACCTAGACTACGCTGTCTAGTGTTAGAGACTGGAGTTTTTTTCGTCATCTTTGGATGAACAGGTGCTATGCTGCTAGCTGTTAGCTCTATTTGAGAAACTGTTTTGTCTCCATGTAATGGCATTTCTATATTAGACCCCAATGTATATTTTAAAATCAATGTTAATTTAACACAGAGTGTACGAATGGAACCAATGCTACACTCAGAGTCAAATATCCACAAGGGCTTGGTTCCTAACTATCATTTGGCTGGGGACCCCCAGGAACTCCCTCAAGGAACCCTGGGGGTCCGCAGACGGACCGCCAGACGGACCCCCAGGAACTCCCTCAAGGAACCCTGGGGGTCCGCAGACGGACCCCACTCTGAGAACCAATGCTTTACAGCTCCTTAGAGTTGTGTCATTATCTTTCCCAGTCTAAGACACAGTTTAGACTAGGATAGATGGAAAATAACGTTATACCACATCAGGGGCCATCCTCTTAAAATAAATTAATAAATACAAATAAATATTTTCTTACACGCTCTGTGATGCAACAACTTTATTCACATGAATCATGATACAAGGAAGGACATGGTGTTAAACAGCAAAAGGCTCTGGTAGTATGGTACTCCTGGTTTACTCTGGGATGGGGTGCAACTCCCTGCGGTGCCCTGCTGACTTATTCACCTTTTGTCCTGTTGTATTTTTAACTGCGTGGAATAGGCCTGATCAAAAAACTTTTTCAGTTATCTCCAAATGTGGTCACTAGTAGGATGTTGTGCCAACTATCATTCATCTATATCATGTAACAACAACTGACATAATCTATACCTCTGAACCCAATGTGACCCAATGTGATTGCTGTGCGACCCCTGGAACCCTACTTTTTTTCGACAAATGCAATCCTAGATTTTTCAAAGTGCAATAACTAGGAAACCAATAGGTTTTAAGCGCCTGTCTCTTAGTATGTTGTATAGCTCTTCGAGACGAACGTGTGGATGTGTGACACATTGCTGTGCGACCCTGGAACCCTACTTTTTTTCGACAAATGCAATCCTAGATTTTTCAAAGTGCAATAACTAGGAAACCAATAGGTTTTAAGCGCCTGTCTCTTAGTATGTTGTATAGCTCTTCGAGACGAACGCGTGGATATAAAATTAATTCATTTTTTTCAGATTGTCTTCAAAACCCCCAAAATTACATAAGACTATAGTAAGGCGTCAAAACATAGATTTTAAGTCTTACATTTCCGATAGTGTCTATCTTTTGGTATGTTGTATAGCTCGTCGAGACGAACGTGTGGATGTGTGACACATTGCTGTGCGACCCCTGGAACCCTACTTTTTTTCGACAAATGCAATCCTAGATTTTTCAAAGTGCGATAACTAGGAAACCAATAGGTTTTAAGCGCCTGTCTCTTAGTATGTTGTATAGCTCTTCGAGACGAACGCGTGGATATGAAATTAATTAATTTTTTTCACATTGTCTTCAAAACCTCCAAAATTACATAAGACTAGTAAGGCGTCAAAACATAGATTTTAAGTCTTAAATTTCCGATAGTGCCTATCTTTTTGTATGTTGTATTGCTCGCCGAGACGAACGTGTGGATGTGTGACACATTGCTGTGCGACCCCTGGAACCCTACTTTTTTTCGACAAATGCAATCCTAGATTTACATGCGATAACTAGGAAACCAATAGGTTTTAAGCGCCATTCTCTTAGTATATTGTATAGCTCTTTGAGACGAACGCGTGGATATGAAATTAATTCATTTTTTTCAGATTGTCTTCAAAACCCCCAAAATTACATAAGACTATCTATACTATAATTTTGCGAATGTCTGAGTGTCTGAGTGTCTCAGCGTTTCTCCTCAGTGGCTGGAGCAATTGATCTGAAATCGCATCACCATCAGCATATGAACACACCTGACATAACTGTGAAGCCCGTTTGTCACTTTCACAAATCGTATGCTGTATAATAGCATTTTTATGGTGTATCTATATCTATTTAGCCTACAGTACCTTTTGTGACCACACATGTTAAGGGAGGGGCGCTGTTGTTCAGGCCATGCACAATCACACACAAACCCACACACACACACACACACACACACACACACACACACACGGGGGGGGGGGGGAGTGTGGTGTGTGCAGGCGGGCAGGCGGGCGGGCGGGGGGGGGGGGGGGTTCTGGCCCTGTTACAGATGTTGTCCAAAATCATGCAGATCGGTACACAGTATCTCTGTAGCCGTTAAATGGAACGGGTATTTCTTACATTGATGCTCCTACATATTAGCATGCAAGCACCAGTTAAAGTTACTTTCCATCCCTCATATACTGTGTGCACAGTGCACATCCCATAATCCACACACTGCACATCATTTCGGAGCTCATATCTTTGAACGGGTAAGGGCTAGTATATAGTAAGGCGTCAAAACATAGATTTTAAATCTTAAATTTCCGATAGTGTCTATCTTTTGGTATGTTGTATAGCTCGCCGAGACGAACGTGTGGAATTGTGACACATTGCTGTGCGACCCCTGGAACCCTACTTTTTGGAGCGGTGAAAGCGCTCCCAATAGACAGGTATGTCCGTGGGTATGTCCGTGGGTGGGTGGCTGGCTGGCCGTGTCCGTAGCCTGGCAATACCTTGAGTGGCCACACACAACACACTAGTTAAAGGAGGGGCGCTGTTTTGTGCAGGCCAGGCACACTCACCACTCACTCACAGGCACAGTTTACAGTTTACAGTTTAGGCATTTAGCAACACACACAGGGTATAGCTGCTCAGATTCACCGCTCCACTTCGAACCGAGGTTTGATTTTTTTTCGACAAATGCAATCCTAGATTTTTCAAAGTGCGATAACTCGGAAACCAATAGGTTTTAAGCGCCTGTCTCTTAGTATGTTGTATAGCTCTTCGAGACGAACGCATGGATATAAAATTAATTCATTTTTTTCAGATTGTCTTCAAAACCCCCAAAATTACATAAGACTATAGTAAGGCGTCAAAACATAGATTTTAAGTCTTACATTTCCGATAGTGTCTATCTTTTGGTATGTTGTATAGCTCGTCGAGACGAACGTGTGGATGTGTGACACATTGCTGTGCGACCCCTGGAACCCTACTTTTTTTCGACAAATGCAATCCTAGATTTTTCAAAGTGCGATAACTAGGAAACCAATAGGTTTTAAGCGCCTGTCTCTTAGTATGTTGTATAGCTCTTCGAGACGAACGTGTGGATATGAAATTAATTAATTTTTTTCACATTGTCTTCAAAACCTCCAAAATTACATAAGACTAGTAAGGCGTCAAAACATAGATTTTAAGTCTTAAATTTCCGATAGTGTCTATCTTTTGGTATGTTGTATAGCTCGTCGAGACGAACGTGTGGATGTGTGACACATTGCTGTGCGACCCCTGGAACCCTACTTTTTCTCGACAAATGCAATCCTAGATTTTTCAAAGTGTGATAACTAGGAAACCAATAGGTTTTAAGCGCCTGTCTCTTAGTATGTTGTATAGCTCTTCGAGACGAACGCGTGTATATGAAATGATCAAAAAATTTTCAGATTGTTTTCAAAACCCCCAAAATTACATAAGACTATAGTAAGGCGTCAAAACATAGATTTTAAGTCTTACATTTCCGATAGTGTCTATCTTTTGGTATGTTGTATAGCTCGTCGAGACGAACGTGTGGATGTGTGACACATTGCTGTGAGACCCCTGGAACCCTACTTTTTTTCGACAAATGCAATCCTAGATTTTTCAAAGTGCGATAACTAGGAAACCAATAGGTTTTAAGCGCCTGTCTCTTAGTATGTTGTATAGCTCTTCGAGACGAACGTGTGGATATGAAATTAATTAATTTTTTTTCACATTGTCTTCAAAACCCCCAAAATTACATAAGACTAGTAAGGCGTCAAAACATAGATTTTAAGTCTTAAATTTCCGATAGTGTCTATCTTTTGGTATGTTGTATAGCTCGTCGAGACGAACGTGTGGATGTGTGACACATTGCTGTGCGACCCCTGGAACCCTACTTCTTTTTCGACAAATGCAATCCTAGATTTTTCAAAGTGCGATAATAGGAAACCAATAGGTTTTAAGCGCCTGTCTCTTAGTATGTTGTATAGCTCTTCGAGACGAACGTGTGGATATGAAATTAATTAATTTTTTTTCACATTGTCTTCAAAACCTCCAAAATTACATAAGACTAGTAAGGCGTCAAAACATAGATTTTAAGTCTTAAATTTCCGATAGTGCCTATCTTTTGGTATGTTGTATTGCTCGCCGAGACGAACGTGTGGATGTGTGACACATTGCTGTGCGACCCCTGGAACCCTACTTTTTCTCGACAAATGCAATGCTAGATTTTTCAAAGTGTGATAACTAGGAAACCAATAGGTTTTATGCGCCTGTCTCTTAGTATGTTGTATAGCTCTTCGAGACAAACGCGTGGATATGAAATTAATTCATTTTTTTCAGATTGTTTTCAAAACCCCCAAAATTACATAAGACTATAGTAAGGCGTCAAAACATAGATTTTAAGTCTTACATTTCCGATAGTGTCTATCTTTTGGTATGTTGTATAGCTCGTCGAGACGAACGTGTGGATGTGTGACACATTGCTGTGCGACCCCTGGAACCCTACTTTTTTTCGACAAATGCAATCCTAGATTTTTCAAAGTGCGATAACTAGGAAACAAATGGGGCTGTTAAGTATGACATCATTTTGTAGGCAGAGGAGAATTTCTGCCCCCAGTTTCTGTGAATCTTTTTACTATTTTTACTATTTACACATGTTTCTTCTCTTTGTTGTTGAAAGGAAAGTGTTAGAATTATACTTTAGTCGTTATTTTTTAGTTGTTTCTTTTAATAGTGAGGGACAGAAAATGCTCTGGGGGCAGATTCTCCTCTGCCTACAAAATGATGTCACGGCTTAAAAGCCCCATAGGTTTTAAGCGCCTGTCTCTTAGTATGTTGTATAGCTCTTCGAGACGAACGCATGGATATGAAATTAATTCATTTTTTTCAGATTGTCTTCAAAACCCCCAAAATGACATAAGACTATAGTAAGGCGTCAAAACATAGATTTTAAGTCTTAAATTTCCGTTAGTGTCTGTCTTTTGGTATGTTGTATAGTTCGTCGAGACGAACGTGTGGATGTGTGACACATTGCTGTGCGACCCCTGGAACCCTACTTTTTTTCGACAAATACAATCCTAGATTTTTCAAAGTGCGATAACTAGGAAACCAATAGGTTTTAAGTGCCTGTCTCTTAGTATGTTGTATAGCTCTTCGAGACGAACGCGTGGATATGAAATTAATTCATTTTTTTCAGATTGTCTTCAAAACCCCCAAAATTACATAAGACTATAGTAAGGCGTCAAAACATAGATTTTAAGTCTTAAATTTCCGATAGTGTCTATCTTTTGGTATGTTGTATAGCTCGTGGGGACGAACGTGTGGATGTGTGACACATTGCTGTGCGACCCCTGGAACCCTACTTTTTTTCGACAAATGCAATCCTAGATTTTTCAAAGTGCGATAACTCGGAAACCAATAGGTTTTAAGCGTCTGTCTCTTAGTATGTTGTATAGCTCTTCGAGACGAACGCGTGGATATGAAATTAATTCATTTTTTTTTCAGATTGTCTTCAAAACCCCCAAAATTACATAAGACTAGTTAGGCGTCAAAACATAGATTTTAAGTCTTACATTTCCGATAGTGTCTATCTTTTGGTATGTTGTATAGCTCGTCGAGACGAACGTGTGGATGTGTGACACATTGCTGTGCGACCCCTGGAACCCTACTTTTTCTCGACAAATGCAATCCTAGATTTTTCAAAGTGTGATAACTAGGAAACCAATAGGTTTTAAGCGCCTGTCTCTTAGTATGTTGTATAGCTCTTCGAGACGAACGCGTGGATATGAAATTAATTCATTTTTTTTTCAGATTGTCTTCAAAACCCCCAAAATTACATAAGACTAGTTAGGCGTCAAAACATAGATTTTAAGTCTTACATTTCCGATAGTGTCTATCTTTTGGTATGTTGTATAGCTCGTCGAGACGAACGTGTGGATGTGTGACACATTGCTGTGCGACCCCTGGAACCCTACTTTTTCTCGACAAATGCAATCCTAGATTTTTCAAAGTGCGATAACTAGGAAACAAATGGGGCTGTTAAGTATGACATCATTTTGTAGGCAGAGGAGAATTTCTGCCCCCAGTTTCTGTGAATCTTTTTACTATTTTTACTATTTACACATGTTTCTTCTCTTTGTTGTTGAAAGGAAAGTGTTAGAATTATACTTTAGTCGTTATTTTTTAGTTGTTTCTTTTAATAGTGAGGGACAGAAAATGCTCTGGGGGCAGATTCTCCTCTGCCTACAAAATGATGTCACGGCTTAAAAGCCCCATAGGTTTTAAGCGCCTGTCTCTTAGTATGTTGTATAGCTCTTCGAGACGAACGCATGGATATGAAATTAATTCATTTTTTTCAGATTGTCTTCAAAACCCCCAAAATGACATAAGACTATAGTAAGGCGTCAAAACATAGATTTTAAGTCTTAAATTTCCGTTAGTGTCTGTCTTTTGGTATGTTGTATAGTTCGTCGAGACGAACGTGTGGATGTGTGACACATTGCTGTGCGACCCCTGGAACCCTACTTTTTTTCGACAAATACAATCCTAGATTTTTCAAAGTGCGATAACTAGGAAACCAATAGGTTTTAAGTGCCTGTCTCTTAGTATGTTGTATAGCTCTTCGAGACGAACGCGTGGATATGAAATTAATTCATTTTTTTCAGATTGTCTTCAAAACCCCCAAAATTACATAAGACTATAGTAAGGCGTCAAAACATAGATTTTAAGTCTTAAATTTCCGATAGTGTCTATCTTTTGGTATGTTGTATAGCTCGTGGGGACGAACGTGTGGATGTGTGACACATTGCTGTGCGACCCCTGGAACCCTACTTTTTTTCGACAAATGCAATCCTAGATTTTTCAAAGTGCGATAACTCGGAAACCAATAGGTTTTAAGCGTCTGTCTCTTAGTATGTTGTATAGCTCTTCGAGACGAACGCGTGGATATGAAATTAATTCATTTTTTTTTCAGATTGTCTTCAAAACCCCCAAAATTACATAAGACTAGTTAGGCGTCAAAACATAGATTTTAAGTCTTACATTTCCGATAGTGTCTATCTTTTGGTATGTTGTATAGCTCGTCGAGACGAACGTGTGGATGTGTGACACATTGCTGTGCGACCCCTGGAACCCTACTTTTTCTCGACAAATGCAATCCTAGATTTTTCAAAGTGTGATAACTAGGAAACCAATAGGTTTTAAGCGCCTGTCTCTTAGTATGTTGTATAGCTCTTCGAGACGAACGTGTGTATATGAAATTATCAAAATTTTTTCAGATTGTTTTCAAAACCCCCAAAATTACATAAGACTATAGTAAGGCGTCAAAACATAGATTTTAAGTCTTACATTTCCGATAGTGTCTATCTTTTGGTATGTTGTATAGCTCGTCGAGACGAACGTGTGGATGTGTGACACATTGCTGTGAGACCCCTGGAACCCTACTTTTTTTCGACAAATGCAATCCTAGATTTTTCAAAGTGCGATAACTAGGAAACCAATAGGTTTTAAGCGCCTGTCTCTTAGTATGTTGTATAGCTCTTCGAGACGAACGTGTGGATATGAAATTAATTAATTTTTTTTCACATTGTCTTCAAAACCCCCAAAATTACATAAGACTAGTAAGGCGTCAAAACATAGATTTTAAGTCTTAAATTTCCGATAGTGTCTATCTTTTGGTATGTTGTATAGCTCGTCGAGACGAACGTGTGGATGTGTGACACATTGCTGTGCGACCCCTGGAACCCTACTTCTTTTTCGACAAATGCAATCCTAGATTTTTCAAAGTGCGATAATAGGAAACCAATAGGTTTTAAGCGCCTGTCTCTTAGTATGTTGTATAGCTCTTCGAGACGAACGTGTGGATATGAAATTAATTAATTTTTTTTCACATTGTCTTCAAAACCTCCAAAATTACATAAGACTAGTAAGGCGTCAAAACATAGATTTTAAGTCTTAAATTTCCGATAGTGTCTATCTTTTGGTATGTTGTATAGCTCGTCGAGACGAACGTGTGGATGTGTGACACATTGCTGTGCGACCCCTGGAACCCTACTTTTTTTCGACAAATGCAATCCTAGATTTTTCAAAGTGCGATAATAGGAAACCAATAGGTTTTAAGCGCCTGTCTCTTAGTATGTTGTATAGCTCTTCGAGACGAACGCGTGGATATGAGATTAATTCATTTTTTTCAGATTGTCTTCAAAACCCCCAAAATTACATAAGACTATAGTAAGGCGTCAAAACATAGATTTTAAGTCTTACATTTCCGATAGTGTCTATCTTTTGGTATGTTGTATAGCTCGTCGAGACGAACGTGTGGATGTGTGACACATTGCTGTGCGACCCCTGGAACCCTACTTTTTTTCGACAAATGCAATCCTAGATTTTTCAAAGTGCGATAACTAGGAAACCAATAGGTTTTAAGCGCCTGTCTCTTAGTATGTTGTATAGCTCTTCGAGACAAACGCGTGGATACATTAATTAATGTTTTTCACATTGTCTTCAAAACCTCCAAAATTACATAAGACTTGTAAGGCGTCAAAACATAGATTTTAAGTCTTAAATTTCCGATAGTGCCTATCTTTTGGTATGTTGTATTGCTCGCCGAGACGAACGTGTGGATGTGTGACACATTGCTGTGCGACCCCTGGAACCCTACTTTTTCTCGACAAATGCAATGCTAGATTTTTCAAAGTGTGATAACTAGGAAACCAATAGGTTTTATGCGCCTGTCTCTTAGTATGTTGTATAGCTCTTCGAGACAAACGCGTGGATATGAAATTAATTCATTTTTTTCAGATTGTTTTCAAAACCCCCAAAATTACATAAGACTATAGTAAGGCGTCAAAACATAGATTTTAAGTCTTACATTTCCGATAGTGTCTATCTTTTGGTATGTTGTATAGCTCGTCGAGACGAACGTGTGGATGTGTGACACATTGCTGTGCGACCCCTGGAACCCTACTTTTTTTCGACAAATGCAATCCTAGATTTTTCAAAGTGCGATAACTAGGAAACAAATGGGGCTGTTAAGTATGACATCATTTTGTAGGCAGAGGAGAATTTCTGCCCCCAGTTTCTGTGAATCTTTTTACTATTTTTACTATTTACACATGTTTCTTCTCTTTGTTGTTGAAAGGAAAGTGTTAGAATTATACTTTAGTCGTTATTTTTTAGTTGTTTCTTTTAATAGTGAGGGACAGAAAATGCTCTGGGGGCAGATTCTCCTCTGCCTACAAAATGATGTCACGGCTTAAAAGCCCCATAGGTTTTAAGCGCCTGTCTCTTAGTATGTTGTATAGCTCTTCGAGACGAACGCATGGATATGAAATTAATTCATTTTTTTCAGATTGTCTTCAAAACCCCCAAAATGACATAAGACTATAGTAAGGCGTCAAAACATAGATTTTAAGTCTTACATTTCCGATAGTGTCTATCTTTTGGTATGTTGTATAGCTCGTCGAGACGAACGTGTGGATGTGTGACACATTGCTGTGCGACCCCTGGAACCCTACTTTTTTTCGACAAATGCAATCCTAGATTTTTCAAAGTGCGATAACTAGGAAACCAATAGGTTTTAAGCGCCTGTCTCTTAGTATGTTGTATAGCTCTTCGAGACAAACGCGTGGATACATTAATTAATGTTTTTCACATTGTCTTCAAAACCTCCAAAATTACATAAGACTTGTAAGGCGTCAAAACATAGATTTTAAGTCTTAAATTTCCGATAGTGCCTATCTTTTGGTATGTTGTATTGCTCGCCGAGACGAACGTGTGGATGTGTGACACATTGCTGTGCGACCCCTGGAACCCTACTTTTTCTCGACAAATGCAATGCTAGATTTTTCAAAGTGTGATAACTAGGAAACCAATAGGTTTTATGCGCCTGTCTCTTAGTATGTTGTATAGCTCTTCGAGACAAACGCGTGGATATGAAATTAATTCATTTTTTTCAGATTGTTTTCAAAACCCCCAAAATTACATAAGACTATAGTAAGGCGTCAAAACATAGATTTTAAGTCTTACATTTCCGATAGTGTCTATCTTTTGGTATGTTGTATAGCTCGTCGAGACGAACGTGTGGATGTGTGACACATTGCTGTGCGACCCCTGGAACCCTACTTTTTTTCGACAAATGCAATCCTAGATTTTTCAAAGTGCGATAACTAGGAAACAAATGGGGCTGTTAAGTATGACATCATTTTGTAGGCAGAGGAGAATTTCTGCCCCCAGTTTCTGTGAATCTTTTTACTATTTTTACTATTTACACATGTTTCTTCTCTTTGTTGTTGAAAGGAAAGTGTTAGAATTATACTTTAGTCGTTATTTTTTAGTTGTTTTTTTTAATAGTGAGGGACAGAAAATGCTCTGGGGGCAGATTCTCCTCTGCCTACAAAATGATGTCACGGCTTAAAAGCCCCATAGGTTTTAAGCGCCTGTCTCTTAGTATGTTGTATAGCTCTTCGAGACGAACGCATGGATATGAAATTAATTCATTTTTTTCAGATTGTCTTCAAAACCCCCAAAATGACATAAGACTATAGTAAGGCGTCAAAACATAGATTTTAAGTCTTAAATTTCCGTTAGTGTCTGTCTTTTGGTATGTTGTATAGTTCGTCGAGACGAACGTGTGGATGTGTGACACATTGCTCTGCGACCCCTGGAACCCTACTTTTTTTCGACAAATGCAATCCTAGATTTTTCAAAGTGCGATAACTAGGAAACCAATAGGTTTTAAGTGCCTGTCTCTTAGTATGTTGTATAGCTCTTCGAGACGAACGCGTGGATATGAAATTAATTCATTTTTTTCAGATTGTCTTCAAAACCCCCAAAATTACATAAGACTATAGTAAGGCGTCAAAACATAGATTTTAAGTCTTAAATTTCCGATAGTGTCTATCTTTTGGTATGTTGTATAGCTCGTGGGGACGAACGTGTGGATGTGTGACACATTGCTGTGCGACCCCTGGAACCCTACTTTTTTTCGACAAATGCAATCCTAGATTTTTCAAAGTGCGATAACTCGGAAACCAATAGGTTTTAAGCGTCTGTCTCTTAGTATGTTGTATAGCTCTTCGAGACGAACGCGTGGATATGAAATTAATTCATTTTTTTTTCAGATTGTCTTCAAAACCCCCAAAATTACATAAGACTAGTTAGGCGTCAAAACATAGATTTTAAGTCTTACATTTCCGATAGTGTCTATCTTTTGGTATGTTGTATAGCTCGTCGAGACGAACGTGTGGATGTGTGACACATTGCTGTGCGACCCCTGGAACCCTACTTTTTTTCGACAAATGCAATCCTAGATTTTTCAAAGTGCGATAATAGGAAACCAATAGGTTTTAAGCGCCTGTCTCTTAGTATGTTGTATAGCTCTTCGAGACGAACGCGTGGATATGAAATTAATTGTTTTTCAGATTGTCTTCAAAACCCCCAAAATGACATAAGACTAAGGCGCAAAACATAGATTTTAAGTCTTACATTTCCGATAGTGTCTATCTTTTGGTATGTTGTATAGCTCGTTGAGACGAACGTGTGGATGTGTGACACATTGCTGTGCGACCCCTGGAACCCTACTTTTTTTCGACAAATGCAATCCTAGATTTTTCAAAGTGCAATAACTAGGAAACCAATAGGTTTTAAGCGCCTGTCTCTTAGTATGTTGTATAGCTCTTCGAGACGAACGCATGGATATGAAATTTTTTTTTTTTTTTAGATTGTCTTCAAAACCCCCAAAATTACATGTTAATACATCAACTACTACATCATGTTAGTAACTACTATACTACTATCATGTTATTAACTATTACAGTAGTATAGCAGTTAATATTACTAGAAGCTGGGCCGCCCTTCGGGCGGCCCAGCATCTAGTCGGCGACCTGGCCAACTCGGGAACGATGTAAATAGAGAATGAATGCCCCGCCCTTTAATGCAAACCCCATTAGGCATTATACCTGTTGTCATAGGACCCGTTTTGACCATCTGTTTGCCTTTGTCCATTTATGCCCATATATGGAGATATCTGTATCTGTCTGTCTGTCGGCGTCCATTTTATGTCCATATATGGAGATCACTGCAGATATAGTTCTGGGTCCATTTTATGCCCATATGCCCATATATGGAGATATCTGTCTATTTGCGTCCATTTTATGCCTGCCCCACCCTTTAATGCAAACCCCAATATACCTGTTGTCATAGGACCCGTTTTGACCATCTGTTAGCCTTTGTCCCCACCCTTTAATGCAAACCCCAATATACCTGTTGTCATAGGACCCGTTTTGACCATCTGTTTGCCTTCTGTTAGCCTTTGTCCCCACCCTTTAATGCAAACCCCAATATACCTGTTGTCATGTTGTCATATGACCCGTTTTGACCATCTGTTTGCCTTCTGTTAGCCTTTGTCCCCACCCTTTAATGCAAACCCCAATATATGGAGATCTCTGCACACACAGTACCGGTTGCGGAAAACTCTGATGTCAGACATCAGCTCCGCATTCGGGGATTCATTTTATGCCCATATCTGGAGAACGCGCGTGCCGGTGGGAAGAACGGTTCTCGAGATTCACATACATACATACACATTCACAGAGATTTTTTGTTGACTCCTGGCGTACGTGATGTCAGAGCCTTTTATGAAGTGATGTCACAATGAGTCAGCGATTGTGCCGATTTCCTCAGTGCAAACCCCAATATACCTGTTGTCATGTTGTCATATGACCCGTTTTGACCATCTGTTTGCCTTCTGTTAGCCTTTGTCCCCACCCTTTAATGCAAACCCCAATATATGGAGATCTCTGCACACACAGTACCGGTTGCGGAAAACTCTGATGTCAGACATCAGCTCCGCATTCGGGGATTCATTTTATGCCCATATCTGGAGAACGCGCGTGCCGGTGGGAAGAACGGTTCTCGAGATTCACATACATACATACACATTCACAGAGATTTTTTGTTGACTCCTGGCGTACGTGATGTCAGAGCCTTTTATGAAGTGATGTCACAATGAGTCAGCGATTGTGCCGATTTCCTCAGGAACAGCCTGATGTTAACAATCAGCTCCGCGTAAGGAGATTCCGAACGTTTCGCGCCGCTTCGGGAAAACCGCATGCCGAGTCGGGCCGAGGCCCGGCACTGCACTCTGCGCCGCAGCGGGGAACGCGCGTGCCGAATCTGAAGCCGGTGGGACGAACGGTTCTCGAGATACGCGGATTACAAACAAACAAACAAACAAACAAACAGACAGAGATTTGTCGCATTTATAGATAGATAGTAGCATAGTAGTTGTTAACATTATATAGTAGCACCATAGTTTCCTTGTCATTCCCTCTAGTCCCAAAAAACACAACAACAACCCAATGTGAAAATAAAAACAAAGCATAAACACAACAAATAAAACAAAACAAAAGCATCATACAGCATAAAAATAAAGCATAAAATACAAACACCTCATTGGCTGCATGTACTAAAGGGAAAAATGATCATCCAGTACAACTTGTTCCCACAGCATAAATAAATCAACCAAACATTCAAAATAAACAATGTTCAGTTTGATATACATGGATAAATGAACAAACAAACCCGTCACTCCACTTGCATGGGAGGACACACTTCCAGAGACTTCACAATAAAATAACACATGAAAAAAACAAGAAAGAAAATAATAAAATAACACAATTAGAAATAACAATGATGCCAGTTATATTCATAGTATGGTCAGTACTATCGTTTCATAGTAGAGTCAGTACCACAAAGCAGCCCGGCACCAAACTAGGCCTTGACGTGGTCCCACCCAGCATCCTTGACGAACAGGGGTTCATTTCCACCATCGCCATTGCAGGTAGCGACTCATAGAAGAAATGGACAGAAAACAGGCAGTATCAGAAAACAGGCAGTATCAGTTTTTACAATAAATATTGAAATTCCATCAGAATAATTAACTGCTTAGAGTGCTTAAGATCAATTCACCCTTTGTTAGCCTTCTGGTTGGTCCCTAGACTGACCAACCAGCAGGCTATATCTGCCTTGTCCCACCCTGGTTCCGCCTTTTTATGTTGAATTTGCTAAAACATAATTTATGGAGAAATACAAACATATAAAAACATGCTGATTCACTTCATTTGACTGAAACCAAGTTTGAAATTAGAATTGAGCACACAGAATAACAATACGAAGCAACTGAATTAACATGATAGTGGATGGAGTGTCCCACTGAATGTCCCTCCAAGACACAGCAACCAATGGGTGTGGAGAGGGGCAGGACAACGGGCGGGACTTGACAAAGGGTGAATTGAAGGTCAGGTCACACAATGATAAGTGCAAGCAGTGAATTCCCCACATCTAGGAAGTTGTAGGAAGTTAGGAACCCATAATTGCTTCCAAAAATAATATCTACAAAAGACACATCAAATTAACTGATATTTCACACCCTAAAATGAAATGGAGCGATGTGGCAGACCAATTAAGATATCCATGATGATTAAACATCAACAAACAAAACACATTATACACCCGCATTTTAGAACATTTTAAAGAGGTGAGCGTTTTAGTGTGAATTGCGTAATTGTGTATGAGTTTGGGAGAGAGAGCGTGTCGATACTTGAAATGACTGAGTTAAGGTTACAAATGCAAGTGAGTTTGATTGAGATAGCGATATACATTTTGCTGAAGCGTGTGCCACCCATGGCTTCAGTAGAACAGACCATCATTTAGGTTTGTGAGAGTGTATGAACAAAGTGATTACAATACTAGTGGGACAGGGGGGCACTAGGGACATCTGGGCACCATATATTTGTCATGACTGGGCATCTGGACAAGTGGGCACCAGGACATCTGGGCATTTGGACGAGTGGGCACCTGGACAAGTAGGCACTTAGGGGTGGTGACATCTGGGCACTAGGAACGTGGGCACCTGGACAACTGGATGAGTGGGCACCTAAATTACCATGTGTTCTAAGTGCCCAGCTGTCCCACCATTTCCTGCATTTGAGTTGGGAACATATACCTTTTTTTGGGGGGGTCGGGGAACACAGAACCTTTTTTGGGAGAGGGTGGGTGGGAAACAGAACCTGGTGAACATAGGGAGGACCCCTTAGAGCATTGTGCGGCCCGGGGGCCGTATGCGTCCCTTTGGTCCACTCTGACCGGCCCTTGTAGGGTTAATGGCAAATTACAACATAAACCCATTGTCTAATTTTACATCATGCATACATATGGACGCAATGCGTACATCAGCACGTGTGCGTGATCATTGGATGTTGTCTCGATAACAAGCAAAAAATAATTGCCCACCCCTGCCTTAGAGGGACGAAAAGATGTGTTAAAATGTTTTCATTTACTTCTCTCTATATATTTTAGCAATTTTAATGACCTTGATTTCAGTGGGTGGGGGCCAAGTGACTTTTTAGACGCAACAAGCCGGCGATTTCTTTACAGTAAAACTATTGGCCCCCATAAGTGACATCCGGCCCCCATGAAAGATTGTGGTGCATCTTGAGAATGGGCTTATTGTATCCAAAAAGACTATATTTAGCCACTTGCACGCACGCATGCCCCAACCACTGAAATCGAAGTAATTAAAATCCCTAAAATTTAAAGCTCATCTTTTCATTTCTCTAATTACAATCTAAAATATGAACCCTTGTTGTAAAAAACAAAGTTATCCTTTAAGACTGTGCATGTGAGTGATTAGATAATAGAAGAATGGAGCAAATTAAACTTTTGCTCTTCCGAGCACAGGTCTCCAGCAGGTCAGGCGTCCTAGAGGCATTTTGGGGTAAAAGTTAGGAACCAGTCTATTTTACACAATTCAAGGGTGCCGGATCTGAAAACAATGGTTCCAAAGCAAAGTTTTTGACCTTCTAATTTGTGTAACAAAATGGCTCTATAACAACAAAAAAGCTGACATATAAAGTGTATACATTTTGTTTAAGGTATTTTCAATGTAATTAGTGGTAAGCTTACTCTTAAATATGCAAATTAGAGACCACCATTACAGAAACGGTTTGTACTCAAAGGGGTCCATAGGCATCCACCTTATTTTATTTTATTTGACATAGACATAAACATGTTATTTGTGAAAATAACATTTTAACTATGATAGATTCAATGAAAACAACAAACCTTTTTTAGTTTCGTTTTAATAATTATTTGGGAAAATGATTAATAATAAATGAAAAATGTTATCGACAAAACACAACCTGCTCACGTATTAGGAGGGCGTCAGGAGTCACCAGAAAAAAGGACGGGTGTTTTCATTAAATCCATCATGGTTAAAATGGAGTTTGAAGTTACAATGGGTTTGTATAGGAAGGGGGAGTGTCTGATGAAAATGAATATCAAATATCTAAAACTAAACTGAATCAAACAACTCTGGGGGTTCCCAAAAGCTTGAAGACGATACAATTACTAAAAGTTTTTTGAAAGTGAAATAGCCCTTGAAGAGCTGACAATTCGGCAACTATTTTGTTATACAAATTGGAAGGTCAAAAACTCAACATTTTGCTTGGGTACCAGGTATTTCATATTTGGCACCCATGAATTATGTGAAGTGGTCTGGTTTCCCACTTTTACCAAAATGTCTCTAACCTCCTTATACAGTAGAAGGCCTTTTTTCTGAAATACCAGTTGTGATTTTATGTAAAGGTACCTTGTATACTCAGTTGTATCACTAAATGTATATGGTGTCCCAAATGGAGGAACATTTTAACCGGCCGAATGGAATCTACAATATCACACTGATTTGATTCATTTTCAACTCACCTTATCAAGGGTGGAAGATGTTTACTACCGTGATTCACTTGAGTTGGGACATTTCATCCCTAAAATGTATGAAATGTCCTGGCATTTTATGCAACCTCAACAATAGTGCAGAGATAAATGCAGGCCCATAATAGAACTCAAATTATTTGGCAAACCTGGCTGATGGAAATCAAGCTTATATTTTTTAATTTATATCATTTAACATATTTGGTTACAGTCAAGTTATAAAATTTGGCTCCAGCTGTTCTATCTGCATCTTATTTCCTACATGGGCTGCCAAATCAAGTAGCTAATTAACCTAACTTAAAGTTTAATCTAGTGTAACAGAGCTGTCCTTTTCACCAGAATGGAACAGAGCATTAATTAGTATCACTGCTAACAATATGGTTACTGTAGAGAGAGCCTAACAACAACGTACGTACAATACTGTACAAATTAATTCTGATTGGAACACAGCAGAAGGCCTTCTCAAAATGAGAGATGGTCGGTTCTATGGTTGCTGTGTACACTGTTATGTACGATGTTATTGTGAAAAATCTAAAACAAAATAAACATTGAGTCATAAAAAAAAAGAGAGATGGTGATGTTCATAAAACCCATGTTCATAAAAATACAAATGACATATACCTTCCTTCAAAATGAAGTCAGTATATCTTATCATGTAGTAGAGCAAACAATTCCTGTTAATTTTACTCATTCACTGCCTGGCCCGATAGTCCCGAGAATATGCTAATGTCCCTCCCCGCCAGGCCCGATAATCCAGAGAATTTCCTGTTGTTTGAAAGCTGTGAGCAATGTGCACACACGTGGTGCATGATCTAGGCATGGACATGACATGATTAGTGCACTATGAATTACATGGAAGTCTATGGAGAGGGAGGCGTCTGGGACTTCGAAGGTATTTTCAAAAGACGGTGTATGAGTTAAAGTCCCATCAAAAAGACATGAAATAAAAACAAAAAAACAACATCTGACAGCAATTATGACTGGTACATGTACCAGAGGCAATGTCCTTTATGCAGCATCAGAAAGGTTGATGAAGTTGTACTCATGTCTTTGTGTATGATTCCAAATATCATAAAAGCTGCCTTAAACACCACACCTAATATTGCAGCTGCCAGACAAAAAAAAACAAAAAACAAAAAAACAGCAGGAGTCCAGTATCTAGTTCACTGAAGTCACTGACAAAACGTATAGAAATTGAAGTGATGACACTACTAAACTAAGGGTTAAGATGACATACTGAAGACGCTGGTCCATGCCCATCTGGATACAGCTGCAGCTCTACAGTGTAAGTAGTATTTGCCTCTCAGAAAGATCTTGACTTATTTTTGCCAATTACTCCAGTGAGCTTAATAAAAAGCGTTGTCATTGCGACCGTAGGTCTCAGTTTACTATCAGAACCATCACATCTTGACCGTATCTGTATGTATGGGTAACGCTTGTCTTTTTTGTTGATTCACTGTGATGTGATGTCAGGGGAACAAATCCCTTTTATTGCCATATATGGAGATAACTGCGATGCCAGGGGAACCAACCCCACTTCTACAGACAGGGATCTCCATGTATGGTCATAAAAGGGATTGTATGTCAGATGTCATAGACGTCATAAGACTTAACATAGGGGTTGAACCCATGTAGACTGGGAACGCATTATTACACCTTATTTTGTGCTTTAACTGTTGAAAAAGTAAGCAATTTACCCCGAGTGAGAGGACATTATGCTCTCATAATGTCCGCAGTGAGGGTGTTATCGGACGAGGCGCAGCCGAGTCCGATAACACCCTCACTCAGGACATTATGAGAGCATAATGTCCGACCCCGAGTGGTAAATAGCTTTTCTACCACTTTTTCCCGTATACATGAAAGAAAACACATAGTTGTAACTTGCAAGGATCTTAAGTTACAATCATTATTGCCTATAAAACTTCCGCGAGACAGCAGATAGTTCCACCAACAACATCTTCTACTCACCAACAGATGGCGCCAACTACATACTAATCCATGCGTCTAGCTTACAGCTAAGCTAACGTCAGTTAAAAGCACCGTTCCGGCCGTAAATAGAGGCTGTTCGCTTCCAGAAAGGCATAGGTTCAGAGAAAAGGGGCTTTAAAGTTGGCGGATTGCATTGGATCCAAATAAATCGGCGACGATAGTACGCACGTTAGTAAACATAGGACCGCTGCGACCTTCATTTGTTGGTTGGGGGAAAGGTGTTCCGACTACCTCCTGAAGTCCCCGGATGTACACTGAGGCGCATTGATCTCGGACAAGTCCGCACACAACTTTGCGGCAGTTGTCCTCTCATAACCTCCGGAATTTAGCCAATCAGAATCCAGTATTTGAACACGTGACTCGAAAAAGTGGTAGAATAGCACATATACAAGCTCACAGCGCGGCACCAAGTGCCATGCTGCGAGCTTCTACATCTGCTATTTTTGAAATATTGTGAAAATTTTTGCAAGTCTTTGAATATTTCAAATCCTTCTAAGGTTTTTTGAAAAACCTATGTTTCCCATCTCAAAATATTTAGCTCCAGGGACCCCCAGAAGCAAAAGTTGAGTTACAAATGTTCGCTTAAAAATACATATATTCAAAGATGTGCACACATTTCAAAAATAGCAGATCTACAAGCTTGCAGCTTTCAATAGCTAAAGTATAAAATAATTAAGGCCCCTCCACCTTGGGCCCATGTAACTCCCCCCCACTCCCCCCCTTGTGACACCCCTGGATATACATCACTGGCCAGATGGCCAAGACATGGCGCAACCTCGCCCTTTTTGCCCTTAGGCGTGTTACTGGTAGATATTGGTCTGCTGTTCTGATTTTTCTTTTTAGTCTGGCAGCTTCTACATCTTGGTGCATAAGGCAGCTTTTATGATATTTGGCATCATACACAAATACATGGGTATGAGAGCAACCGCTGATGTACAGTACAACTCCACCAACCTCATCAACCTTGCTGATACTGCATGAAAGACCTTGTCTCTGGTACTCTTACCTGTAGCAGTCATACTGGCTGTCAGATGTTCTGGTCTTGTACTGGCCTTCCCACAAATGAAACAATCTTTTTGTATGTTAAACAATGTTGTATCAACCCTGCTCCGCTTCTTGGGACTAGTGCATGTTTGCTCTCACTATCAACATTTGCAACTTGTTGCTCACTGTTTTTCTTACTGGAATAGTTTGCTCTACATAATGAATTTAATAATAATGAATTGCATTTTTATAGCGCTTTTCCAAGTGCTCAAAGCGCTTTACAATGGTTCATTCATTCATACATTGGGAATGATATATGATAAGGTACAATTCATTTTGAAAGAAAGTATATCATCTGTATATGGAGACAGGGTTTTATTAACATCATCATCTCTCCGTTGAGTTACATTTAGTATGAATTTAAGGCCCTCTGCAGTGGGCTGCACTGATGATGCAAAGCTTTGGATCAATATTTATACACCACTACTCTACATTCAGGTAAAATAAAATACAAATATGTACATTGTACATACACCATTGTTAGGCTCTATATCAAGGGTCTTCAAAGGGGGGTCCTCAGAGTTACTACAGGGGGTCCTCCAAATCTTTGTATGATTGAATCTTTTTTTATATTAACCGCTTGAATCCTAGTGCCCATATTCGGAGAACTTTAGCCAAAAATAGCAGATCTACAAGAGCTTGTAGATGGGTGTAGATGGTAAAAGAGCAGACTAAGAACAGAGTGAAATGTCATGTGTTGGCGGTTCAAGTGGTTAAATACGTATCTGAAAACAAATTGACATGAATCCAAACGATGATTGTGCTGTCAAACAATTAAGCCATATGGAATCTATGAAAAGGTAGTGGGGGTCCCTGCTTCATCTCTCTCTCAACTAAGGGGTCCTTGGCCTGAAAACGTTGAAGACTCTGTGTACAGTAACCATATTGATACCAGCTAAGGCATTGTTCCATTCTGGTGAAACAGAGTCATTGTGCTGTTATTGTCAAGTCAAGTTAAGTAAAGTCAATTTTATTTCTAGAGCACTTTTAAAAGCCACCTGGTTAGACCACAGCACAACATACAAAATACAATGTCAATGTAGGCTATTGGAGAGGCTCTGACACTAAAATGGAACTTTACGCTAGATCACTCTTGATTTGGCAAGGTCCTTCTCATCTTTTCACTTTCCAAAAATATTTGCAATGAGTTTAGAATCCTGTAGTATATAACTTCATTTGAACCAATATGTTAAATAATCAGAATCAAACTATTGTCTCGTCACATTACAAGTCAGGTGGGTGAAATTCTTGGTTGTGCAGGCCAGGCTCAGATTGAAAGACTCAAGTTCAAGTTCAAGTTTATTAGAAAACATCATAGCATAACAATATGAATTTTGATGTTTCTTACAGTTCAGATCAATAAAACAAGAGGACCGCTCTACTAAAAAATAAAAGAAATCATCAAATATGAAAATACAAAAATAAAAACATTTATATTACTTCTGGTAAAGCTTGTATGCTCTTGGGAGGAATGACATCTGGTGCCTTTGTGTGTGACTCACAGGTTGTGTGAGTGTCCTCCCATTCCTCAGGTTGTAGCGACTTGTGTTTGCAGACAGGCTCTGAATCATCGGACTGGTCCCCTCTCTCAGTAGTCGGTTGAATTCTCTAAGAGTGGCCTCCTCTCTCCTCGCCTCCAGAGTAGGGAAGGAATTAGTTGGTATCCCAATAATGCGGCAACACCTTCTCTGCAGACACTCCAGTTCCTGGGTCAGGTGTTTTGGAAGGCCGGCCCAGACAGGTGATGCATATTCCAGCACTGGTCTGATGAAGGTCACGTATACCTGGGTCAACACATCTGGGGGGAGCTGTGCTCGTCTGGCCACGCTCAGATAGTGAACCCTTGGCTGAGCCTTCTTTAGCATAAACTGAACTTGTGCATCCCATTTCAGGTCAGAGGAGAGCTGTATTCCAAGGAGCTTGAATGTATCAACCCTCTCTACTGCCTGGTTGTTCAAAACAATAGGAGGAGGTATTGGTCTGTTTTGAGGCTCCCTGAGACTAATAACCATGTCCTTTGTTTTTCCAGCATTGGCTGCAAGGCAGTAGGTCTGACCCCAGGCTGTCACTGCATCAACAGCTGCTTGCATCTGTCCTGGCAGGGAGCCCATGAGATGTTCAGTGAGAGTCAGATCATCTGCATATTTTATTGGCTCAACACTAGTTGGCAACAGGTGATCGAGAAAGTTCATGCAAAGAACAAAAAGGAGAGGGGATAGTACCCCACCTTGAGGGACGCCAGCTAAGACTGCCTGCGGCTTAGAAAAATGATTTCCCCACTTAACTGTTTGCCACCTATCCTCTAAATAGCTTTGCACTGTTAGCCAGATGTTTTTCGATGCACCAAGCATTTTCAATGAATGAAGAAGATGACCATGGTTGATTGTGTCAAAAGCACGAGTGAAGTCAATGTATGTGACATGCACATCATATTTTGGCTTTGCATCAACAGCATCATGCCAGCTTTGCAGAATGTGCAATGAAGCTGACACAGTAGATCTGTTCTTCATGAACCCATGCTGTGAAGCAAGTATAGCATTTTCAGTTTCCTGCAGGAGTTGGTTCTTCAGGATTCCCTCGAACACTTTACCAACACAGCTCAAAAGAGAGATTTGGCGATAGTCCTGTGGGAACCTTGGTTTACTGCACTTGGGAACTGCACAGACTAAAGAGTCTTTCCACTGGGTAGGAAAATGTCCTTCTTTGAGACAAGCATTAAACAGATGAGTCAGCACTGGGGCAAGCTCTTCATTAAAGGTTTTAAGAATCCAGGCAGGGATGCAGTCTTTTCCAGCTGCCTTTTTCCCATCAACTCTACGAAGAAGCGTCTTCACCTGCCCGATGCTATAAGTGACAGGTGTACTAGGTAGGTTGGTACCATCATCAACCAGGAGGGGGCGAGGTGTAATATTCTCCCACACAGAGGAGAAGTGGAGACTCAGAGTTTCACATTCCTCCCCAGACTGTTGTTATTCAGATAATAATGAGCATCACATGGATGGAGCTTGGTTTCCATCAGCCAGGTTTGCTAAAAAAGTAGTACTACAGTAGGTCTACATGTTTTCATATTTTCATTTCATACATTTCAGGGACTTCTACTCAAGTGAGTGTGTTACCATTCTACCATTGATAGGTGAATTGAAAATGAAACTAATCAGTGTGATATTGTAAAGATTGTTGCGACCGAAGGTAGCAGTTTAGTATGAGAAACAGCACATCATGTCTCCGGACGTCTGTCCGTGTGCGTTTTCTTTACGGTCAATGGGTTTGCCGCTCTGACATCAAGCTCTGACATCACTAACCACACTAACAGAATCCATTTTATGCCCATATATGGAGATCCCTGATGTCATCATTATTAAACCATATCCAATATCTAACAGGACTTCATATGGGAATGCCCATATATTTACCCCCTATTTGGGACACCATTGCTGAATTCAGTGGAACCACACCTTTCCAACAACATATGTGTTGATATGGCAATCCATGTCAGTCACTACAAAGTAAAGAGAGCACTCTACATAGATTTACATTTCCGCATGTTGTAGTCACATGCCTATAGGGATACTCAAGTCTCCATGGGATGAGTAATCGATTGAAAAAAAGTCATTTTGGGGGTGAACAACTGCTTTAATATAAACTCATTAAAACCACCATTCGTTGTATATATATATATATATATATATATATATATATTTTTTGTTTTTTTTTGTTTTACAATAATCATTTAGGTGAGTGAATGAGTGTGAGTGACTACAGTACAAGACACTATGTGGCTGCATGACAATGTGGGCTTAATGCGATTGATTAAGGAATGACCTGCCTTTCATGGCTTCAGCAGAAGAAGATCCGGGTAAACCACCAAGGAGAGCTGGAGTACTGCTCGGCAACAACCCGCAACCTGACCCTCCAGCATTTGTCTGCATGGGATCACCAAGTAACAGAAAACAAAGTAGTATGAGTTCAAACAATGAGTCACAATAGAAAACCACTGATGGACAATCCCTGTGACAGTGTAGTGTCTCAGTAAACTATAAGACCGTAGAATGCAGAGAGACAGCATAGTGTCTCAGTAAACTATAGGATCATAGAATGCAGAGAGACAGGGTAGTGTCTCAGTAAACTATAGGACCATAGAATGCAGAGAGACAGGGTAGTGTCTCAGTAAACTATAGGATCATAGAATGCAGAGAGACAGGGTAGTGTCTCAGTAAACTATAGGATCATAGAATGCAGAGAGACAGGGTAGTGTCTCAGTAAACTATAGGATCATAGAATGCAGAGAGGCAGTGTAGTGTCTCAGTAAACTATAGGATTGCTTTGAATCCAGAGAAAACGGTGTAAACATTGCAAGCCCATTTTCCGTTTGAAAATGTAAAATAAACACATTCATTGTTCACTTCTTACCTCCACTGGACACACACTCGAATGGGGTAGTGCTCCTTCACACCATAGCATTGCTCCTCATCATCTAAAACCACTGCAAAGTGAAGAGTTTGGTAAATAATTATGTACACAAAGGAGTGTGCATTCGGATATGGGGGTGTGCACTCCTGTGTTAGTTTTGTATTGGTACAGCAGTGGTTCCCCAACCTTTTAGCTCAAGACCCAAAAGAGAGATTATATGTTTGCCTAGGACCCAAACTACTGAAAATAGCCGATCTACAAGCTCACAACAGCGTCAGTTCGCGTCACGTTGTGTGCTTGTAGGTGGGCTATTTTCACTACTACTTCTTTGGAACCAGTGCTGTGTACAGTATATTCGAACGCACATCATCATCGTTGTCATCATCATCAATATATCACATGCATGGATACAGTATAGTAACGCATGCGACAATCCATTCATTTGATTTGATATCATATCAAACACGGTACAAGTGTAGTCTTACCACTCTCTCTACGTCGTCCTCAGAGGAGCCCTCCATCGGCATCTCCAATCATCTTGGTTCTCCATACATCTGGCCAGTTCTTTCTTTAGTACGTTCACGTAGGTAGTGGGCATCGCTCCTCGACAGGTCCTCTGGGTCCCTCTGGGTCCCTCTGGGCTGGGAAGATGGGCTCTCGAGACATAAATAAATAGCAGCATCAACAAAGATAGATACATTGATAGAGAAACATAATGCTATAAAATGTTAATGACACTGATCATCCCTGTTATATAAATTAATAATAAAGTTAAATAAATATATGGATATGGATAAATCCATATCCAAAATAAGACAGAGACGAGCCAAAGGACTATATCTTAGATTGCTGTATTTGAAGAGAGTCAGACAAGGAGACAATACAGTGAGCATACCATAGTGGTAGCTTTCTAAATCTCTCTCTTCCAAAATGGAAGTTAACATTCAGTATATAAAGAGTACAGTTATGACAGTAAGATCTTCGTGGGACTCATTCATTTGTTCCCAGATCATAACAAGGAAGACAGTGACACGTAGTGTTGGTAACTTTCCACTAGTGACATACAGTATAAACCAAAACATGATTTCATAATCAGGGCAACCAAAGTTACTATGACCTGTAATCTATTAGCCTGAGCTTACAGTATCCGACCAAAATGTGGTCTCCTATACTGTAAGTTCAGTTCATAATATATCCTTATATGGTCATATGAGCCTCGTACACAAATCATAGAATTATGTATCATAATTCTACCCTAACAATCCCCTGTATCACTACTTCAAACTCATGCCATCTGGGCGAAGAAGATACAGGGGAAAAGGTTGGCTTTAGCAGGAGTTTTGTCCATCAGTGGTTTTCTATTGTGATAGACAGCACTCTAACGTTTTGGGCAGACCGCCTGACAGATAGGCATGGATAACGGCCTCCATTTAACCTGACACACAGTTACTGTCACTGTGTGAGGAGGACACAACTAAACTCACAGTGGACTGCTACCTTCAGGACTTTGAGACTGAACTCACACTGACTGGTACCTCCAAGACATTGAGCGCAACTCTGTATGGCCACCAGGCTTGATAGAGTAAAACCTTGTTCCATGACCAAAACACTCTAGTGCATATAGAGACCACTCTTGTGCGTTGCATGGCCGTCAGAAACTGAAGAGTTAAAAACTCGCTCACCGCCAAACCACTCTTGTGCATCTATATCATGGCCGTCAGAAACTGAAGAGTTAAAAACTCGCTCACCGCCAAACCACTCTAGTGCTTTACATGGCCGTCAGGATTGAGGGTAGAACTCTGCTGAATGACCTCCAGGACTCTGACTGGAGGTACCTGTAAGCTCAACTCAAATCCTGAAGGTAGCAGTCCACTGTGAGTTTAGTTGTGTGCTCCTCACACAGTGACAGTGACTGTGGGTCAGGGTAGACCTTGAAGTGGAAAAGGGGTCGCTTTAGAATCATAGGATGCAGAAAGAGATTTCAACTGATTTCTTTTTTTGTGGGTACATTTGTACATTGACCTAAACCAGCGGTTCTCAAACTACTGTATGGGTCCTGAGCCAAAGTGGGGTCGTGGGGTGGTGCCTTTGGGGTTGCACATTGGTGACCAAAACAATTATAGATATATTTTAATCAAGTAACGCTTTAAAAAGTGAGGTTGTTGCGACCAGTGACACTCCTCTGCCTCGAACGCACACATATATGCGCACACACACACACACACACACACATGCGCGCACACGCACACGCACACACACACACACACACACACACACACACACACACACACACACACACACACACACACACACACACACACAGAGAGAGAGAGAGAGAGAGAGCTCACAGTCTTCTGTTTGCCTTGTCATCCTGACAAGCAGTAGGAGCAGGATTATGGGTATAACCCCCCCTACTTGGGCTAGGAGAAAGTGTGAAATCTGATTGCTTTGGAAGATTTAAAAAATATCAGCCAGTGAGGTTGGTGGAATCCTAAATACGAGCAGGCTGGGGAAGTAAAGCGGTAGGGTGTAGTAGTCCGTTCTGGGGATTTACCAAATTTTCACATTTGAGAGGGTGGCTTAATAGACAGGATGGGGGGGGGGGGGGAGAGAGAGAGAGAGAGAGAGAGAGAGAGAGAGAGAGAGAGAGAGGCTACATATCGTAGGGCACTGTCGGGCAGAAACCTCGTATTTCCAAGCTTCAAATGTGCACGTTCTTTCGTAAATTAAAGCCCTCCCTCGTCATATAAGACTGTTGCACAAAATTTGTGAAAACAGCAGATCTACAAGCACACAACGCCTCGCATCGCTTGTAGATCGGCTGTTTTCGCTGGTTTAAATCATTTTTAAAACGATAAATACAAAACAAACAGTTTTGGACATACACGGTTTTCCCCCAACAACGACAATATACTGCCAACAGCCTTTCTTCCTCCAACTTTTTCAAACGTGTTTCCTGACCTCACCCATACTGTAAATGTCTGGGGTCAAAGATCCTGCTCGAGACATTTCAGATCATCTTATCTCATGTTACATTGTTGATTTAGCACACTGCTTACATATTCTTCAGTATTTTATCCAATTTAATCCAAGCACATGTGCACAAGTGATTACAATTGCATCTAAAGGGTTCCTCCCTATGTTCCCCAGGTTCTATGTTTCCCACAGGTTAACATTCACCAGGTTAGCATTCACCAGCGTTAATTTGACTGAGATTAGGGTTAGGGAGGGTTAAAGTTAGGTTTAGGTGGTAAGTGGGGAACATAGAACCTGGGGAACATAGGTACGGTCCCCATGTAAAGATGCTTCTCCTTCATTCACTTTTGGTGAATGTGGCCTTGACCAGGAGGAGTTGATGTCCTCAGCAGGGACGTGCAGAGAACGTTAGAGTCTGAAATTTCTAAAAGGGCCCGCTTGGAGGTCGGCTATATACTGAACTAAGCATAATCATGTGAATACTGGAGATGTGGCATAACGGCATGGATTTCTACACAGAGAGGGCAATTTTTCAAAATAATATGCTGCATTCAAGTTCAGGGGAGTTTGGACAAAGGGTCTTGAATGCTGCCTTCAGGTATGGCATGGAAGAGGGGGCATTTTGTATTTCTTTCACCACAGAAAAAAACTGCATTCATGGTCTGGAGAGGGCACTTTTTACAGACGGATAAAAGGGCAGGGGCTCAATGTCTATGTGTGCACGACTGCACGTGCCTGGTCCTCAGACGCTATCCATCGATCGTCAGGTGTTTTGACCCTGAACCGCAAGTTCCGCAACACCCTCAGTAATGGCCAAATCACTGCCCATCTCCAAGCACATGGAGACATTAGTCAAGGCTAAACTACACTCTCCTGTTTCATAACCAGCAAGAGGCTCGCCTGGGGAGAAGTTAAGTTCATCAGAGAAAGAGAGAGAATCAAGGACCATAAATGGCAAGAAAGGTACATTTCCCTGAGGTCTTTCAATTAACCAGCAGGGGGCATTAAGAGACCACATTTTCCCACTCAAACCTGGGGCTATTTGGCAGAAGCCTGCATGCCAATTTCCACCACTTCCACACATGTGCCTTTCCCACTTGCCTGCATGAAATAAAATCACTGTAATGACTGCACGGTGCAAAGTAACACACGACTGTGAGGGAAGAGCTGTCATTTGGAGTGGAGAGGAGAGTTAAGACCACGTTTTGGATTTTCCCTGGGAGGGTTCAAATAGAGGGAGGTTTGCACATATTTTTTGCACACGCACATTTTAGTCACACAATGTCATGCTCATGTCTTACTGCAAGGATCTGGGAAGAAGATCTGTTGACAGTGACAATGCACCTTGCATGGTTAGAAAGGCAATTGTAGTAACAGTTGATTACTTTTTGTTTTGTACAGCACTTGTTTTTCCCTTTCCTTTCCCGCCTTCCATTTTGGAGAGTGCTGTTTTCTCTACCGTATGCCTGATAGCTGTGGTTCCCAATCTTATTAGCGCAAGACCCAAAAGACAAATGTTTCTACTATAAAATAGCAGATCTACAAGCTCACAAAGTGTCGCTTTGCGCCGCGCTGTAGATCGGAAATTGTTTTGGGAAAAATGTAGAATACAAGAAATAAATGGGAACCACTGTTGTACAGCACTTGTGATTCCGTTTCCTTTCCCTTAAATTTCTTTTCCTTTCCCGTCTTCCATTTTGGAGAGTGTTGTTTTTTCTCTATGTCTAGTCTATGGGAATATATTTTCTCTCCTGCACCTGCAACAAACCCATATCTGGTTTCCTCACCTGCAACAAATCAATATCAGGTTTCCTCCTGCTACATTCCAACGTTAAATACTTTCTTTTATATAAGAAGAAAGAAGATACATAGCTGCACATTAGGCACAAGCTCAGACCACAGAACGATAGAAAAAGTAACATAGCAAGAGACGTATTTATTTATTTAAATTAATAAATAAATAAATATGTCTTTGATGAATAAGTGCCAGGGTTTTAACTTTTGCCCCCTGTGACTCCTTGAAGATATATTTTAATTGAGATTTGTGGGGTCTAATCCTTTCTCCAGCTGAAAAAAAATATCATGTTTGTCTGCCATCCAATAATCTTCCTCTTTTTTCACTATAGCATCTTAGCACTTTGACCCTAGCAGACAGATTTTTGAAAACTAATTTAGAAAGATGTCCACGTCCTTTGTTCCGTTTGGTCACGGAGCCCCATGTGTTGTTACCATGAAAACTGTAAATATTCTATTCAGACGAGAGATGACATAAACTGTCAGGCTTTTGAAAGAAATTTGTATGTGGCTGTGTATGTGCATGTGTGAGTGCTGCACAAGCCATACACAAACGTGTGTGTGTGTGTGTGTGTGTGTGTGTGTGTGTGTGTGTGTGTGTGTGTGTGTGTGTGTGTGTGTGTGTGCGCGCGTGCGTGCGCGCGTGCGCGCGTGCGTGCGCGCGTGCGTGCGTGCGTGCGTGCGTGTGTGCAACACGTTTGTATTACTATACCCATGAGGACATCAACATTTTATGATGCCGATTATGTAATGCCTTTAAATTTATTTTTAATTTGTGTATTGTTGTTGTTGTTTTTCACCTCAACCCTACAGCCGTTGTGATCTTGTAGATCTGATATTTCCCCCCCAAAAAAACTAAAAAACATTTTAAAATGTTGAATGAATAGTTTTGAAACATTTTGTATGGGGTTTGTATGCACATGGGGTGATCACTGCCTGCTCTTTTTGTGCCTATATTTTCAGATGGGGTGTGACCAAATGCATATTAATTCGGGGGTCCTTGACATGAAAATGTTTGAGAAGCAGTGCACGGCCACCATCAAGCCAAAATCTCCACTTGATCTCCACTTGATAAAGATATCTAACAATCAATAATGAGCGGATTGCCACAATATCTTCTGAGCAAATTCACACTTCCAGGAGGAAGAATCCTATCCATTTGAGTGACCCCATGACCCCCCATATACAGCTTCATAATCCCTTTGACTTGAATTCAACATGCATTACTCAACAATGAAATATGTATGGGGTGTTATTAAATGTGCTAATTTCACAATTGTGTGTGTTTTGTTATGCTTTTTTATTGAAAGGATAGTAGCTTGACAGGAAAAGGGGGAGAGAGATAAGAGTAACGGGCCCTATTTTCGTCCATGCCTAAACTTTTTTACTATTATCTACTATTTTGACAAACAGCTATTTGAAGTGTTTTAAAATGTTTTTCAAAATAGTAAAAAAAAGGCAAGGAGCTTTAGGAATAAGGGGTAAGGCATGGACAAAAATAGAGCCCAGGGAGTCACATGTAGCAAAGGCCGTCGGGATTGGGACTCGAATCCGCGATACGCTTTCAGGCTACTTTGGAGCCATAGACCATAGGTGCCCGGGGCCCCCATTTATTTATTTTTAATAAACAAACCTCATGAAAATATTTGATCACCGATTGGGTGTAGTGACAAGGTAACAAAAGGACGACTCAAAGGTTATCTATGTCATGTGAGTGTGAAGAGCAAGTGCTATGTGGCTCCTTTTTGTCGCTTAAGGAGCTTGAAAAACTATTTGGACATCCTGTCTTTATTTTCCATGTTGCAGGTTCCTGCACTACAATATCTTAACCATAGCTTTAGGTCAGAAAATAAAATATATGTTTATACACTGGATAGTATACGTTAAACAGAGGTTGATGCACAATGCTTGCCAGATTGGAAACCCCTTTGGTGTGTGCCTGGGAGTAGAAAAGGGGCGTAAGTTGTAACACTACTGTATACGTTCCCCAGTGGTGATACCTGTGCTGTTTGCACCTACAAGACAATGGTGGTCTCTGTCATGCCCCACAAATACCCGTATGTGTATCTCAAAGTAGTAGCGACCGCATACATACGCCGCTGCATACATTTTGATCTCCCAGGCAGGCAGCTTCGTGCGGTAAACAGAGGTTGAGGCACAATGCTTGCCAGATTGAAAACCCGTTGGTGTGTGCCTGGGAGTAGAAATGGGGCGTAACGCATTGTATCCCGTGTACATCTCAGAGCGCTGCTTTTGCAGTCTCCCTGGAAACCATTACCACGCTGCCTGCCACTGTGCAGGCAGCCTGTCACGGTTTCAGGTGGCGACATGAGCGCCTTGGTACATAGCAACACGGCAATAAAAAAAAGGGGATGGCAGTGAAATATATAAATAAAGCAGAATCGGAGGGAGCATTTGCAAATGGCTCTGAAGTCTGCAAGCTTAAAAGTGTTGATAACCAGGGATTAGCGCTGCCTTTTCCCTCAAGAAGCATTAACTGTGCATGTGCTCTCTCTCTCTCACACTCTCTCTCTCCCTCTCTACATGGGCATACAATCGTGTCAGATATGTGGGTTTTTGTGCTTGTTTGTTATTTTTGTAGCCGTTAGGGAGGTTATTTTTTATTTTGTCTCCTTATTTTTTTGTCTTATCTTTTGTCCAACACAGTGCATGTGTCAGTGTCAATTGTGTCACGTACGTTCACCACAAGAGTGTTGGATTGTGTGTTTCTTTCCAATGTGAGTAGGGCACAAAAGCACATTTGGCTCTCTCCCACATAAGTATGGTTTATGCATTTGCATAAGTTACAGCAATGCAACAAATGGCTTGCCCTACTGCAAATTATTCTGCTTTTGTTATTTGCTCCTTATAGTTAGAACTAGTCGATAAAGTAGCTATTCAAAGTACAGCCAGTGAAGTAAGCTTTATATTCTTTAGCCACTAAAATTGAGTCCGGCTTTGCAGATGTCCTTTTTGTATTCTAAAGTGGAAACCAATCTTATCTTTGATAATTATTCAAACAGAATAATAACTCCAGATCTACGTTTGTATGACATATAATCATAATCCCCAGCAGCTACTGTGCATGTGTGTGTAAACAGCTTTTGCTGTTTTGAGGCAAGCATGGCAGTTGATTGACATGCTGGGAGCAGCTGTTACTGTATGAGTATTCCCACAGACTTAATATTCAAATTAAACTGTTTTCCATTGTATCTCTCTGCACGGCATAAATCATTGCGCCCACAATAGCAAGTGATGGCTCTGTGTTCAGAGGCTGTCAAAGCCTATTGAATCATTGAATCAGTGCAAATTACAGTGTGAACATGTTTCTCTGCTGTTGGGAGTGACTTCAAGCCATTAAACCTAAAATGTGCCGCAAATAGAGCCCGACAAATGTATCACTTTTTTCACCCTCCTTTTTATCAAAAGTATTTTGTTTATTTTTGAGCAGTGCCAACTGCTCCTACATCTGGCTTTATAAGTCCCTATGTGTGACGGGTGGGACATTAGGACCTGGGAGCCTAGAGCAGGCAGGGACTAGAGCGGAGCCTTCCATATAGGAGAGGTCTCGTGAGAGCAGCTGTACTAGCGTTTGTTCTCGTGCGTCGAGGCTGTCTGACTGTGAGGAGCGCGGTGCGCTGGTGTTCAGCACCTTGTGTGTATTCTCCCAACTTAAACGGTATGTTACCAAAGGCATTGACACTTTAGATTTGGTACCTTCTGTATCTTCTGTTGGTTTTATGAGTCACATTACAAGTACTTACTTATGTTACTGCACTTCTAGACTCCTGGTGTTGCTGTGCTGGGACTTGGGCTGTGATTTATGTGGGAGCCAGAAATCACCAATGTTCATGCACATGCATTAGAGTCTTGAGGTAGGCTTAATTACACTTTATCAAACAAGGTTCATGTGTATACTGTATGAAGGTTATGGTGTCCACCAGTATGGTGGTTTATTTCATTTAAACTGCAGAACGTTTTTGGACTGTTTATATTAATATTATTTTCTGTACCATACTAGATGAGTGTCCTGGTCAGCTTGGTTCCTGGTCAGCTCGGTTCCTACCTGTTGGGCGCCCCAGTCCTTAGGGCCTAGGAGGTATGAAGTTGAGCTTGCCAGTATAATGTGTATATGTAATGGGATGTATATGCTGTTTATGGAAACTAATGAGTGCATTTGTTTATTGCAGGCTGTACTGGTGACACGGCTGTGTTCAGCAGGCAGCCATTGTTCTTTTCCTCCTCTTGGTTTTAGTTTTATAGTTGATGTTCAAGTGCCTCCATTATTTGTAATACAGGTTTTTACTAGAGTATCAAATTATTCCACTACCTTTTTGAGGACTGTATGCTACCCTTCCCTATTTTATTAGTGTGCAGTGTTTTAAGTGTTCAATGATATCTTTGGGGTGTGCGCTTTAAGTCGCAGTGATTTATCTTTGTTTGCAGTGATTTATTCTTATTGTACAGTGTTATTAATACCCCAGTCCAATGATGGTAGTGTGACATGTTTGATTAACTTTGCTCACTGATGATGTTTAAATAAAGTTGTAAACCTATGATTCACAAAAGCCTCTGTCCGTCTTCTTAGCCCTGTGTGGGGAGACTATGTTGGTCATAACGATAACAGTACATGTATAAGATAGGCGGGTCTCCCACCCTGTAATTGGGAGTGGCGTTGTCACTTTAATATATTCAATAATACTATCAGTGTCCATCTGGTCACATATGTATGAGTGTCTGTATGAGGCCTGTCCATACTGTCTCCGACCACCTTTTGTCTGAAAAGTCCGGTTCAACTACAAAATGACGATTTCGGAAAGCTGCACGTCAGAAAGCCGTGAACTCTCATAAGAAAAGTTCGGTGGACAGTATGGAGAGCCCTTAAAGGACAACTAAAAATACATTTTCATGTGAGTCGACAATTTCATCCAATCGGGAAAGAGAAACCATTTATCAGCTTCAATTGTGTTCCAATTCAAAATGTGTCAGTTAATTATTTTTATTTGTTTCACTAATTTCACTTTATCCTGTAGCGTGTATGTATTCTCTCCCCTGACTGGATTGGTATCCCAACCTGAAAATGTATTGTCTGTTTACTAAAGAGCTGGAGAGACAGGGAGAGCCCTGTTACTGAACAAACATTCTAAACACATATATCCCCTTTAAGTTAACTGTTACTGAATAAGCACTCTATTACTTACATCCCCTTTAAGTTATCTGTTAGTGAATAAGCACTCTATTACTTACATCCCCTTTAAGTTAACTGTTACTGAATAAGCACTCTATTACATCCCCTTTAGGTTAACTGTTCTCAAATATTTACAGATTACAGACTTCTTCTCTTTTTCATATAACAAATGCTGAAAACAACTGTTGCTAATTCCAGACATTTTCCATTGTACTAAATGTAAAGGGAGCAATTTCACCTAGATTTAAATAATCACAGATTATAATCTTATTTTTTTAACCAATGTATACAAATAGAATTGGGGTCATTACACATGCAGAACTGATTAATGTATACCAATAATACTGTATTGATTAATTATCCTCATCCCACTTTGCTAGAGTGCTTTCTGGGCGTCCATGGTGCCATTGCTCGCCTTTTACAAATGGTCCCAATAAATTCCACTGCTCATTTAAGCTACATACATTAAAGGAAGATACCTATGTGATCATGAGCATCATAAACAACTTAATATTCATTAAGCCTCTTTACACTTTACAGCAAATTTAATTATCCTGTGATTAATGTTCTCAGCTAGATACACTTAGAAAGAAGACTGGGGTGATATCTACCCCGCCCAGCTTAGTAAAGGAATGCTGTTTTTCTTCATATCGTGGGAGCAATGTTTGCAAGTAACATATTAGAGTTGATTACAATAATCTGATTACTGAAACTGATTATATGTCAGTGTTAGTCCATTATACACATGTGGAAATACACAGTAGCAAAAATGACTGTTAATTTGGAATGACTGTTTCCTTGTGGCATAAATCTGAAATATGCTAAAGGCAACAAGGCATTTCTATTTTATGATTACAATGTAGATTACATACAAACTGTTATATACAAACTGTTAACTGGCATATCTGTATTTATGGAATTAATTTGTCATATTGTCATTAGTTAGAATATATCAGTGGCTTATATGGAAATTATGGTTTCAAGCAGGCAGATGCAGCTAATTCCAAATTGAACACAACCAAAGGTGCACTGAGTATAGGGGAAAAGCTCTGACAAGAGACACACCCCAATAATAATTCTTAAACTGTATGCTGCAGTAATATCGAACTGATTGATTTCTTTTTGACACTCTGAGTGTGTCTTTATCTCTCTCTCTCGCTATCTTGTTCTGTATCTGTGCACGCATGTTTGTGCAAAGTCAGTTGATCGTGTGTTGAGTTGTAATTGACTAATAAAGTACAGGATGGAAACTGGTCACAGTGTGAGCAGTGGTGCAGGGAAAAAGTTCTTGCCCACCACCGCAAAGTCTAGGCGTCCAAATCCACTGTGGTGCATCCGGCTTGTCCGGGCTTTGCTACGAACACAACTGGCCCGTGTTCGGGAGAGGGAAGCTGGGCGGAAAAGGGGGTATTTGTTACAAAATGTATGCAAGTAAGCTCTTCACTGTCAGGTGAGCCAGTACAAACAGGCTAGCAGTGGGAGGAATTAACTGGCATGTTACTAAATTGTTGAGATAGGATAAGCGATAATTGGCTACTCTAAATGTAGGGAGGAAAGAAAGAAAGAAAGAAAGAAAGAAAGTCCTTATATATTTTCAAACCAGCCACAGCTTCACATTTGTGTGCAGACTGCACACATGCTGACATAGTCACAGGAACAATAGCGTGGAGGACGGACAGCTTGCTCCTGATTAGATTATTAACTCCATAGCCATGGACACACATATCCCATAGCCTGGAGAGATCTGAGATTATGAATTCACAAAAATAACATTATTGTCGGTGACTGATGTGTAAAATACATGCACAACTTAAGAATTTGACTTGACACTGATCGGTGCAGTAGTTTGCAAGATGCACACAGACGTGTAAGCAAGATACTGCCTTCGGTCTCATGGCGATATTGAAAGATAGCTAACCTCGCGACACCATACTTTCCACCTCAGAGGAAAGCCCGGTATTCGTTCTAAAACTATAGCCGTGTTATCCGGTTTAGAACTAAAAGGAAAACAAATACACATATGTGGTTCCAGTTGGTTGGTTCCGGCCACCTGATGACTAATAACTTGACGTAACATTATTTCCATAATAAAGCGAATCAATTAGTTCGAATTAAAAAAAATTAACATACCAAAAGAAACGATTATTATACCAAAAGAAAGAAAACGATTATACCAATTTGAAACATCTTAGAGGTGCCCGGCACCGGTTGTTCCGGTTAGTTGGTTCCGGCCACCTGTAGTCCACCTGATGACTACAACATGACAAAATCTCGATATTTCGATGTCCTGCTGTTTCGCATCCCCAGTACTCCAGTTAAGGTTAGGGTAAGGGTTAGCGTTCACCGGCGATTCGGACAACTGGCCGCTCAAAACAACGGCACGTCGAAACATCACTAAGCATCCCTAAAACATGACCTAAGTTATTTCTGCTCCTGACCGGATCAGAAACCCGAAAATGGCATTGATCTCAGGCTAATTGAAAGCTAACATAGGCTACAAGAGCTGGTTAGGAACCATTTGCTTGGGTATAGGCCTTTTATAGTATTATTATAATTTTTTTTGTTACTTGGATAACATTACATGTCCCTCTTGGAGATCAGTGTTTTGGCCCGTGCTTCTCAAATCTGTAGCTGAGCAAACCCACACAACTCGTCCTTCAGCTGACTTAGATCGTTCACCAGCTCATAAGTCCGACTAGGCACACAAACACAAACACATGTGCAGCTATATGCCGCCATCCTCAGCAAATTAATTCATTTCAGTTTTCACAAATATGACCTGTGAAGTGATTGCTAGTTGTCGGAGGGGAGTGCTGTTTGGGGAGGGTGGTCTGGCGGTGTCTGGGGGGAGGGGGGGGGGGCTTCGGTCGACAGTTGATACATGAAATGATTGGGAGAGTGTGGCGCATTCCCATTATCTTGTCCCTTGCATTGTAATTATCGCGCTTGCTCTTTCTGCATCGCTGCTCCCGTCTCCCGTCGTCATTGTAATCGTGATTGACTGGTGCGGCGGCCAAAACACTGCAGCTCTGAAAAGGCATCAGACACACATCTCATAACCGCCGCACCATTTCATCTCCTCCTCCTCTTCCGTCTGCTCTCTCTCTCTCTCTCTCTCTCTCTCTCTCTCTCTCTCTCTCAGTTTGAGAGGAAGTGGCAGTCAGATGATATGAAAACATGCTTGGATGTGAGTAGAGCCTCTCTAGACATGGCAAATACATTGCTGGCACTGTTCTTATTGGTTTTGTTTCTGACTTCACTTTGTGAAGTATGATTGTGCAATGTGCATACAGTAGTAGCCTATTACAGGGGTAACATTATTCTGCCCTCAATTAGGTTTTTGACAATGAGATGCCAGATATGGAGGCTACTTGGCTATGCTGGATTGTTTAAACACGAGGTTCCATGTTTTCATATAAGCAGATCTGGAGTATTAGAGCCAGACCGATATATCGGTTATTCAGTTAGGCCGATATGGAACTGATGCCGATGTACCAATTTCAACACTTTCAACCTGGCGCCCATATGTCATTTTACTGTAAGCAACATTTTTTTGTTCATTGGATAATTAAAGTTAAATCTTATTTCCATGTCTAGAGTCCAAAAACTGCCCAATTAAATGATTAAAAAACAAACAAACACAAAGACATATGCACATGCCTAAGGGAGTGTTCGTCTAATACTTAAGGTTGGTATAGTCCACAGCGGGGGGGGGTTCTCAAATAATAATTTGATTGTCAGGGGGGACCATGACTTTTTTATTTTGGCTGGAGGGGGGTCCATGCTACTTTAATTTGTTGAATTTTGTATTAAAAAAATGTTTTATTTTGTTATTTTTCATACGTGTTTACTCCCCTATATTTATCAAGTTCCCCCTGATTAACTTGGTATATTCCGCTTCTGTAAATCTCCCCACAGAAAACGCATTCATGTTTGGGCGCAGTCGGCGACTCGGCGCTGACAGCGCAGTGCTTCGAGTTTGTGTTGCATTCTCCAAAAGTGATTGTGAAGCGAACAGAAGAACCAACACAGGGCTTTACACACGAGTGCTGCATTATATCCTATATACCTATATTAATTAGGCCTAGGCCTACTTTAAACCATACAGCTTTTGGTAGGCTGTATAATAACTTGAATAATATGAATGCCATATTCATTTCGTATCGGCATTGCCAGGGTGGCAGTGCGCACTAGGCTAAAATACCCTATCGTTCTCTACAATAAGTAATTGTAGATGATAGTTATATCTATCAAATATGGTTTTATATAGCAAACCAATGTCGGGAAATGTCCATTTTGGGAGCGCACTGCATGGCGCACTGGTAGATCAGCGGAAGAGGTGACGTTTTATTTGTTTTAATCGCTTCATAATTGACCGAGCCATGATGAACTTAAACCAGAAGAACAAAACGTAATCCTCGCTCGCTCGCTTTCTCTCTCCATCTCTCTCTTGCTCCGTTCCAAATCATGTCCAAATGGAGACGCTTCATGCGTGGAGCGCAGAGAGAGAGAGAGAGAGAGAGAGAGAGAGAGAGAGAGAGAGAGAGAGAGAGAGAGAGAGAGAGAGAGAGAGAGAGAGAGAGAGAGAGACGTTATCTTGCTAAAGTACAGCTGCTAAAGTACTGTAGTTGCTGTTTGGTTTATTGCAAGATTTTGCGAGTCTGCTGGCCGCCGCTCGTTTTATTTTTTGATCGCCCGTTTCCGACCGCAGGTAAACACTGCCTGGTTACATTGAGGTTGAACTTGAAGAATTAATAATCACAGGGAGATGGAGGATGCATTATTAGTCAGCTTGGATACATACATGTCCCATGGACAGACGTGGACTAAGCGAGGCTTAATTGTTGCGGTTGACAAAGTGGAGCAGCAAACGTATCCTATATGCAAGAATGTTGCAACTTCTTCCCTCCCATAATTCGCACTGAGTCTGACTACCGAATTATGTATATGAGAATGTGGCCTGAGACTGAAATGTATAAGCAGTCATATCTGTCAAATATTGTTAGTTCAAGGCAATGATTTTAGATTTTATATCATGGAAAATAGTTCACAGTTGCTCAATCTTTCTTTTGTTTTGAGTGTTGTTGTAACCCCAAGAGGCCACCTATGGAACCAAATGGACCCTTTCTGTATTAGTTGAGTACAAAGAGACCCACATTTAATCCCAAAAGCTTTCTTGTGGTCCTTTTAGTTGATCTTGTATCCTATTGCCAAAATAAAATGCCTGGGTTTCCGAGGCTAATCTTGTATCAATGAACTGTAGGCTACTGTTCTGTACCCTCAATCAATCAATCAATTGTCAAATAGGGTGCTATATTAATAGGTCAGCATTCATTTTATTGTCTCCTAGTACTGTGTGTGTGTGTGTGTGTGTGTGTGTGTGTGTGTGTGTGTGTGTGTGTGTGTGTGTGTGTGTGTGTGTGTGTGTGTGTGCGTGCGTGCATGCGTGCGTATATATATATATATATATATATATATATATATATATATATATATATATATATATATATATATATATATATATATAAATATATATAAATATATATATATATATATAGTTTATTGGGGAGGGGGGGGGGCATGCATTTTCTTCAAGTCACGCAGGGGGGATCACCCAAAAAAATCTGAAGGGTGGGGGGGGGGCAAGGAATTTTTTTTTAAAGTTACAATCTGTCAACCAGCCCCCCCTAGTGGATAATAAACGTACACTCCCTAAACCAAATAGGATGAGCACTGGATCCAAAATATCTAGTCATATAAAAAACAGACAAATCCAGACACCAAATAGCTCCCATCAAATGGATTTAAAACGTACAGCAGTGGTTGGAATCATTAAAGCGGGAGTCTGCCAACATGATGCAAGAGTAATCCTCTGAAATGTAAAATGTCTCTGAAACGGTTCATCCGCAATGCTTCAGTGGTACAGGACAGAGCGGTCTTCAGCAGGTATTACAATTCTCAGTTGAAGGGAGTCACAATCAGACTGCTATGTCAAAATTCCAGTCCAGTAAAAAGTAAAAATAAAAAAGACATGCACATCCCCAAAACTAATTGGATGGGTGCTGGATCCAAAAATACACCGATTAACTAAAGGATCTATCTCGCATCATGTCGGCACATGAGTTTTTTATTGTTTTAATAATAATTAATCTAACTGTAACATTGTGTTTAGAAGATACTGGATTATTTTTAGGCCTGCAACAAGATATGTGGAAAACAACAGGCTCAGTAAATTACATTTACTGTGCACTTTACCAGTGGAACACTACATGGCCTTTTCTCTAGAGCCACAATCATGCCAAAATGATATCTCCAAATCCAATGGGTGGATTCTGGATTGCCATGAAACAAACTACTGTACCATGACAAATACTGCTGCTCCCCCGAAGACAAACCATTTGAGTGACCATGATGATATTGCCACTAGAGCCAGCATCAGGCTAAAGTGTCAACTTTGCAGAAAATACTGTATATCTAATCTAATAGGCTGACTGAGGGAAGAATCAAACTGATTTTGATGGCCCCATGGCCTTTTGCCTATAGTGCCACCTCTAGTCCAAAAATGTCTGGCTTGGTATAAGGAGCAACACAGCCTCTAGGGGCGGGAGTGGTTTGATTACATTAAGTCAATGTGAAGATGCGAAGCAACACAAATCTCTGAGTTGAAAATGTTTAAACTCGGGCGCCTGCTGGCCTACTGGTCCGGGCGCGGTATCACTGGTATCACTTAGGCATTTGCCACATAGGCATGGATGCCTGTTGGCGTCGCCGGTTCGACCTTTGCCGCGTGTCGCTCCCCATCTCTCGCCCCACTCAAGCGAGTTTAGCAAAAAAGTGACATTCAATGCATGATTCAGTTGAGATGTAGTCTGTTGTTGCTCTGAGCTATACAGTACATGATACAACACTTGTGAATAGACTTGTGCGACAACACATTGGTGACATACAAATGTCAATGTTGCCACAACCAAATTTACAACAAAATAGTTGAATAGAGCGACTTGGCTCGGCTCTGCAGAGTAAATGTAGCAGGTCTGGTGTAAACTGGTTTAAAAACGTATACCCGATACGGCTGGGCAATATGTTTTTTTTTACCAGATACCTCAATATCGATATTTTAACGATAATGTATTTTTTCCCCAAATACCGAAATAGACAATCTGATCTACAAGCAAGATCTACAATCTACAAACACACTTTTAAAACTAGAAGCAGTGCTCTTAAAACTAGAAACAGGTCTCCACCAGGCCGTGCATCCTGGTGGTGCTACTGTATAATAGGCCAATGTAAAAAAGGGTGGCATATGTTCTTCACCTTAGATCTTTCATGGCAATCGGACGCTGCATGCATGATTTGAAGCATTGTGTTCCAAAAATGTGTTTTGCTAAAGTCTACCTGCTGGTGGCGCTATAACAGGCCAATGTGAAAAAGGTAGCATTTGTTCCTTGACCTAGTGGGAATATGTGTGGCAAATTTCACGGTAATCGCAAGCTGCGTTGATGATTTGAGGCATTTTGTTCAAAAACAGAGCAATCCTGCAAACTTTGGAAGCCAATATTAGCCAAACAGGATGGAATATGAAATATCAGACGGATCGGACTTGATCACATGACTATAGAGATACTGTGTACCGATTTGCGTGATTTTTGGATAAAATCTCAAGGAGTAATATTAAAAAATGTGTTTTACATAAGTCGGCCCAAAGGTGGCGCTATAAAAGGCTGATGTGAGAAATGCAGGGCAAAGGTTTATCCTTAGCCTCTAGGGAGTGCGCTTACAAAGTTTGAAATTGATCGGTGGAGTTATAGGTAAAACCAGAAATTGGCCTGTTATAGCGCCACCATGAGGCTGATTTCAAAAATTTGAAGTGGCATTTCTTCCTCGACCTAGTGGGAACGTGTGTGCGCAATTTCATGATAATTACACTTTGCGTTTGGGATTTGAGGCATTTTGTTCAAAACGGCTCAATCCTACAAATTTTGGAAGCCAATCTTAGCCAATCAGGATGGAATATGCAAAATTGGACAGATCTGTGTCGATCACATGACTGTCGAGATACTGCCTACCGATTTGTGGGATTTTTGGACAAAATCTGTAAGAGTAGTGCACAGAAATGTGTTTTGTGAACATCGGCCACTAGGTGGCGCTAGAAAAGGCCTATTTGAAAAATTTAAGGCAGAGGTTCTAGATTGGCATCCAGGGAATGTGTGTGCTCACTTTGGCAGCGACCGGGCCAACGGCGACTGAGATTTGGTGCACACAAACTGCAAGGACGCACGGACGGACGGACGGACGCACGCACGGACGGACGCACGGACGGACGAAGGGGAAAACATACTCTCCCCCATGCCTTCGGCTGGTGGAGACAAAGATATATTCAAAGACTTAAAAAAATAGCAGATCTAGAAGCTTGCAGCGTGGCACTCGGTGCCACGCTGTGAGCTTGTATATCTGCTATATTTCAATAGTTAAAGCATTCAATAATTCTAGGCCTAAATGGGTTAAGTATAAAATAGGGCTCAAGTGGTTAAAAGAAAAGACTACACTTTTTTTTTCTCGCCATAACACAATATTACAATATCCAAAACCCCACACGATATCTACTCTCAAATCAAGATAATATCGATATATTGCCCGGCACCATACCAGGCACTGCATTACTTATTGCAGAGTAGAGTAGAACTCTTTGCACAGCATATATGCACTGCGCTGTGAGGCTTTCTGAGCTCAACACATTATCTGCTCGGTTTGCCTGAGAAATATTTGAGTCCTCCACGTGCTTAATGCTTTGAAATGCCAGACGGAGGCCTACAGTACACTCTGGCTAGAGGTCTGAATGATACACCTTGTCAGGGAGGGAAGTTCATCAGTAGCCACTGAGAGTGCCATCGATTGAGCTGCCCTGAGCCCCGCCAGGTAATGGATTGGATTTATCCTCCCTGGATAAGGCTGCTGCCCAGACGTGTCAAATACACACACGCACGCACGCACACACACACACACACACACACACACCTTTCACTTAACCAATGCACTGCCACACGCATACCTACATGTGAACACACACAGTTGCATATTATGGTAGTATCCGTAAAACTCTCAGTACAGTTTTGAAATATTCATATGTGCGTGTGTGTGTGTGTGTGCACACGCGTGTGTGCGTGTACGTACACACGTACACACACACACACACACACACACACACACACACACACACGTACACACACACACACACACACACACACACACACACACACACACACACACACACACACACACACACACACACACACACACACACACACAAACACACACACACACACACACACACACACACACACGAGCAGACTAGACAGCCAGCCTCAGAACTGGTGTGACATTCGGCAGACAGTTAGGACAGTTGGGATCAAAGTCAGTGATGTATTGTCAGTAGCTGGTAAGGGAGGGGGGGGGGACACAAGGTGAGGAAATAGCACTTTGATGGATATTTGGGGCATTTGTCAGACATCATGTCTGTGCTTATTTTTGGGAGTAAGAGATGACTATCATTACGTCCATATTTTGAGAGAAAGGGCTCAAAGTAGTTGATGGAGGATTTTCTTTGATGGAGAAGAGTCATAACAGCTTGATGATTTCTCTGGATTTCTCCGTGGCCTTGCATCCTCTCTTTGGTGCTAAATAAATATGAGGCAGATCATCATCGTCCATAACGCACTTCAAGAGCCATTTAAGCATCCCTCGAACCGTTATGTTGATGAGGGTAAACCGACCGGAAGATGCAAAACACTCGATTAAAGTGGCATTCCACTCGCCTCTCCAAGTTTTAAAGAGGCAATGCATCACAAATAATGTACAGCCAAAGACGGAGCATAGTTAAAGAGAAAACTAATTAGACTAATCTTTTCGCCAGGAGCTTTACCTATAATAGCTATAATCTATGGACTGTGATATGTTTCAGAAAACACTTAGCGGCAATCCATCTTCTCCTGTGCCCAAGGCAGTGCGTGCGTGCAAGTGCGCGCATGCATGTGTGCACGCATGTATGTGCATGTGTTAGCTGGTACAATGCAATATCACTGCAATGAGAATAAGTGCAACTGTGGTCACTTATCCCTTCACTCAACAAAAGACCTCAAACACCATAAAAATAGATTTTATATATATATATATATATATATACACACACACACAGTAAGACGCGCCATGTCTTGGCCATCTGGCCAGTCATGTATATTGGACCAGTTACCCATATTGAGACAAATGGTACCCATGGGATCTCCATATATGGGCATAAAAGGGATTTGGTTCCCCTGACATCACAGTGATGTCAGCGCGTGAGTCAATCACAAGATGTGACAGTTCTATAATATATACAGTATATACTTATATACATACATACCACGCACGCACGCACGCACGCACGCACACACACACACACACACACACACACACACACACACACACACACACACACACACACACACACACACACACACACACACACACACACACACACACACACACACACACACACACACACACACGTTTTCTTTTTTTTCTTCATTAGTACAATCCCATATCCCTTTATCTGCTCACAAACCATGTAGACAAATGTGGCTATTTGAACAACACGTGGTCATCAAGGCTCCTTAAACAGATGCAAGGTGGGTGTTTTTTTTTTTAGTTTGTTTTTTTAGAATGCAGATGGCTATGGTCAGATTGGTGGAGGCTGGTTCAGCACCTTGATGGCCCCTGCTAATGAGTTTGGAGGTGTGAAGCATCTGTTTGGTCATCTAGTGTGTCTGACCATGTGGACGGTGTCATCCGCCGGCTGGCCGCTTGCCCCAGCCTCGTCTCCACGGGCCACGTTAACATTATAATTAGTCTATGTTCTTCAAGACATCCTCGGAGGAACACAACTTGTGTTCCGGTGTCTGTGACACCACCGCAAGGTGTGCGTTGCCCTGTTGTGTTTGCCTTAATAACAATGCGGAAGGAAGCACGGGAGGGAGGGGGTCTGGCTGAGTTGTCTCATGTACCTGAATAATGGATATAAGTGAGCCTTAATGATAATGCCAGTTTTAGGTGGAACTAACCCTATAGGGCACTTTTGTGAGTGGTCACGCAAGTAAAGACCCCAGGAGTCTATACTTGGTACGCTCCATTTTCCCCTTTACAGTACATCTCGTAGTCAAAAATAGCCATCTACTGTATACTGTAAGCTCACAAAACCTGTGTTGTGAGTTTGCAGATCTGCTATTTTTGCCGAATGTTTGACTTTTATGTCATGCCCAGGAATATGGACGCTAGGTCCATGTGGTTAAATGTTTTAGTTGCAGTTATGTGACTTTCATCACAGTATACCACCAGCCTTTTAGATGATGTGTCACCTTTAGATGGCAGCAAACTCACACAATTGGGCAGGTGGTCACCATGGCACACTGTCTTGTGGGGTGTGTGGGTTTGGGATCAAATCTAGGATTCAAATCAGTTGCCTCCTGATTGAGGCTCGGACCAGTAGGTCCACCACGATGTGTCCTTTTAACAACTAGAATCTGAATGTCAGTCGTTAAGTGTGTGATTTGTCTCCTAGTGTGGTCAAGGGCCAAGCATTAATATCCTGGAGTGATCTCAAATCCCAGAGCTCCATGCTGACTTGGTTCACACAGTGGTTAAGTGATTCCACCAATTCTACATATAGTCGTTGTCGGGTGGAAACCTTGCATGTCCAAAACCGTTGGTTTTTATCATTTAAAATAATGTACTAAACTAGTGAAAACAGACGATCTACAAGCACACAACGCCTCGCCGTGGGAGGCGTTGTGTGCTTGAGATCTGCTGTTTTCACTACTTTTGTGCGACGGCCTTGTCTGATGAAGCAGGGCTTTACTTCGCAAAAAAACGTACAAATTTGAAATTTGGAGATACGAGGTTTCTGTCCGACAGTGACGATATACTGTCTATATCACTGTTTCCCAAACAGTGGGTCGGGGCCCATTTGTGGGTCGCGGACACATTTTTATGGGTCCTTTTGTTTTTGGTTTCTATATAATGCGGAATATGATAGCTAAAATAGGGGCCAAAAATGTATATCCAAACTACGGGAACACTGAGAAAAGCAGCCCATGGAGCACGGGATCCACAAAGGCTTTAACCCATTCAGAACGGGTACACATTATTGTGTATCATTATTTTATGCTTTAACTATTGAAAAATAGCAGATATACAAGCTCACAGCGCGGCACCGAGTGCCACGCTTGTAGATCTGCTCTCGGTGCCGCGCTGTGAGCTTGTATATCTGCTATTTTTCTATAGTTAAAGCATTCAATAATTCTAGGCTTAAATGGGAAATAGCATGCAACCTCTTTTTGTTTGCCTTTTACTCTCTGTGGGAATCATACCAAAACCAAGCAAGAAAGCAGGAGACTCTGCATAAAAGCACCCACATAGAGGCCGTTGTGAGGTGCATCAGAGGAAGAGTTTTTTTCCTTTTCTTTTTTTTTTGTTCTTCCAAGTGCTTAATCATGGTACTTCATTATGGGCAGCCATTAGAGGCCTATGAGTCAGTCCCTCTCATTCACACTGCAAAGAGTTATAGTGGGCTTGATTGAATTCAATGTGCTTTGGCCCTGGTCGCCAGCGCCAAGCTTTTTACCCAAAAACCCTGCATGAATCACAGCCTTTGGGCCACTGTACGGCATCAGTGGATCACTTCAGATAAGCAGGAAGGCCGCTTTGATTGTTGCAGGAAGTGGTGGGAAAAGTACTACTCATTTTTTACTTAGTAAAAAGCAGGGACGTGCAGAGAATGTTAGAGAGGCAGGGGCTGACATTTCTATAAGGGCACTTTTTGTGAAAACATTGAAAATAGTAGACCTCCAAGCCCACAACGCGTCGCGCTGCGACACATTGTGAGCTTGGAGGTCGGCTATTGTCGATGCTTGATGCAACACTGAACTAAGCATAATCAAGTCAATACTTGAGATCTGGCATAACGGCATGGATTTCTACACAGAGAGGGCAATTCTTTCAACATAAGATGCTGTGTTCAAATTCAGGAGAGTTTGGACCAGGCAATTCTCTTGAATGGTGCCTTCAGGTATATGGCATGGAAAGGAGGCATTTGCATTTCTTTCACCATAGTAAAAACTGCATTCATGGTCTGGAGAGGGCACTTTTTACAGACGGATAAAAGGGCCGGGGCTCAAGCCCCCTTTTATGTCTATGTGTGCACGTGCCTGGTAAAAAGTATCAATACCACAGTAGAAATACTGTAATGTGGTTGCCCAGGCAAAACACATGACCTGTGGAGGCGGACTGGATAAAAAGGGACACCAGAAGGAGAAAGGGCAGATTTACTGTGAGTTTGTGGGCAACGGTGAAGCTCCAGGTTGACGCGCAGCCAGAATACTCAAATACAAATTAAATCATTAATAAACTCTGCTTTGTAATTACAGCACGCCTGAGAATCCATAGTTGGCCTGTTACAAAAAGTCTCGTAATCAAAATGTACTTGAGTAAAAGTACAAAGGTATTGTTGGCATCAAATACATACCAAAAGTATGGCTATTTTTGTCTGTTTTCAAATGGCCAAAATGTATACAGGGCTGTCTAGTAATGTCTAGTAGTAATAATAGTCAAAATCTACAAAGTAACTATCTAAAGTTGTAATTGTAGTGGAGAAAAGGTATATAATATTTACCTCAGATCTAGTGGGGTAGAAGAATTAAAAATGGGAAATAACTCCAGTAATGTAAAAATACCTAAAAAATAACCCTTGTACAAAAACGTACAGTACTTGAGTAAATGTACTTAGTTACTTTACACCGCTGGTTGCTGGTTGGTACTGGTTGGGATTAAAACAATTTTTGAATGACAAGTTGTGCTATTGCATCTGAGTCATCAAAGAAACACTGCCAAACTGATTGAAGTCAGTGAGAATAATACATGAAATTTGCAAACAAAACACGTTTTAATTCTTGTCCAGTAATTGGTCTGATTTACATACTGCTAGTGCTAATTACAAAAACTCTGTTCTACCCGGCACTTGATTTAGTCCCAGCCAAAGAGGTGAGACCAGTCTCAACTTTATTGCCTCGGTCTGTTTACATCAGCTTAATGCTGATGTTTTAGTTTCATCTGGACAAGCACTTAAGTCGACGATGCTATTTACAACCATCAGCTACTGCTGCACCAGCGGGGAATAGTCTTTTTTCTGAATGCTGTAATGTAAAGAAATGCTTTTTGTACAATAAGTGGTCTACAGCACCTCTTTTATACAGTACTCGTGTTTGTAAATTATTCTTTGTGATTACTGAAAACCCTAAATGGTGGGTCTGGTGTCCACAGCCAAATGTGAAAGGTAGTCATCCTCCAGCCGGTCACGCTGTTAGATCATTTTGGAAAAAAGTAGTTATCACCGGCCTGGGCCGCTGGCTCAGCAGTCCAGGCACTCAATGTACTGTAGCATGACAGCGTGTATAGTGGGTTCGAGTCCGGATCCCGACGGCATCAATAAAGGCAAAAAAGTCCCCCAAAAAAACTTAAATGTAGTGATATCAGGCTGGAGTTCTTTTGAACAATTGCAATGAATGTCACGTGCAAAACCCATGATAACCGTGCACCGAGCTGTTCTCTTTTCGTTTGGTTGTTGCACACCAGCGGGCAGTCCCCGTTCACACATACAGCACTCAGCTTGTAGATCTGCCATATGTCTGCGCGAGACACCGCTCGGGACACCTACTTCCGCTTCCTTATTGCTCCATCACTCATCCTTTCCCTTCTACTCTCCCTACTCTCCGTCCCTTTCTCCTTTGTATTTTGCATCGTGCCCCGTGTCACCGGGCACACCTGCTTCATGCAGCTGTCAATTACACCACCGAGTTACAGACTGGCACGCAATTAGGGTCCGCCTCACGCGCTGGCCTGCGCTGGTAATGAGTTTCCCCAGTCATTGATCAAAGTCACAATCACACTCCAGCCCAGAGTTTCCCAATTAACTTTGCCTTTTTTCCCCCCGCTATCCGGAGAGCATCTATGTTGAGCCACCAGAGACCGTTGCTATATTTATATGCCCAAGCACAGCCTTACTTTTCGCAACCTAAAAACAAGGGAGAGGATCTAATTTCAGGTGTGCCTATTTGTTAAGTGCGATCTGTGGGGGGAATTTTAATGCGTTGTTTGGTTGGATTATTAACGAGGTGGTTAGCCTTGTTAACAAGACTAGGGTGAGAGATAACAACATTAGTGTTTTACATCTTGAACATGATCTTGTAACAAATGTGTGAACACGTTTTTGAGTTCTATTGCAAAACGTGTAAAACTATACATTTTATTTTTTTCCTGATGTGGTAGCTCATATTGTAAAATGCAATTACAAGGGCGTGCATTCGTCAGTGTAGCCATAGGCTGGGTGTTTCTCTCCATCTGACAACTAGGGATGGGACGATATGAAAATTTCATATCACGAATATTGCGACAACAGAAATCGCAATTTACGATATTATCATGATAATCAAGATCCATTATCCTGGCCAATCCAAAATCCAAAATAGCTGATCTACAAGCTCATAACACGACGCGTTGTGAGCTTGTAGATCGGCTATTTTTTGGCAAAGACATTTGATAGAGTGAAAAAAAGACTGTATAAAGTACGTATATTATAAGTTCCTTTTACCAATAATAGAGGGTTTAAGTGGTACCGGATATGCAGCTCGGCAATAAAAGGTGAATTGATCCCAGTGCATGACGGAGGACAATATCACGATAAATGAAATCTCCACGATACGATTATTGTGAGTGTTTTTTTTTATCACGATAAACGATAATATCGCTTATCGTCCCATCCCTACTGACAACCTCTGAAACTTCTCTCCACCGCCGCCGCACATCACGTGAAGGAGCTCTCATCTGATAAGGTGATGGACACACCACGTCTACTTCTCATTATGCACGTGTCAGGCCTTGAGTAGTGGGCTTCCTGGCACATAATAGAGGTATGACACCGCTTGTTTGTTTCCCCCCCCCTGGATGTGTGAGAACGCACTGAAGTACGAGAGTAGTCGGGGGAGGGTTGGGAGGGAGCAGGGGCGTCAATTGGGTATGGCAGGGGTATGCAGCTGCCATGGGTCCAGGGGGAGAACAAAAGTTACTTTTAAATATAAATCCACGAATGTCTCTTTGTCTATCTGTGCTGGTTATGTTGTTAAATTACATTAAAATAACTACAAATGCAAAATTTTACAAAATGGTCCGTTTAACAAGGTATTATAATTATATTCTCCACACTTTTATTCTCCCCATTTTGTATTCCCAGGTTCTGCAGGTCAGCTTCACAGGTGCAATTCATTATTGTTAATTGTGGCACGTTTACTAATATGCCAAGTTTAGCTGCACTTGAACAACTGTTAAAGACGGGGAAATCTCGCTCTTTCGAACGACCGTCATTTCGACAAAGGAGCGTCGGGAGGGTTAGCGACTCACCCCACGGAGGTTTGGTTAGGGTAAGGGTTAGAGTTGGGTGTCGAAAAGATGACACGTAGTACCGTAGAAACAGGGGGAAAAATAGAATGTATGTCTTACAATAAATGTATCATGCCTGTTGCTAAGTTATGGCAACATGACTGGTGTCTTACATGCGCGCGAAGACACCAGTCATGTTGCCATACCTTAGCCTTTTCTGAACTGACGCCACTGGGAGGGAGGGGGGATTAGAGTGGGAGGAGAAGCAATGGAACAAGTCGAGCATGGTCGCGTGCAGTGTTCAAAAGCACCAGGTGAAAAGGGGTTCCTGTGATTGACAACCCGCTGCAGATGGGATCCTCCCAGTCACATGTCGCTGTCTGAATGGAAATGGCAGCGGTGGCGGCTGACTGTGAGAGGAGGGGGGAGGGGAGGGGGGGGGAGGGGAGGGGAGGGGGCGGCTACGGAGCGAGGTCGCATTCCCCCCGCCGTCTTTTTACACAATGCAGTCGTGCAATCACACCCCGTCTTCGCTTCGTCTGAGTCGAGTAATTCAAAATTTAAATTGGCTAGGGGGCACATGAGGAAATAGTACAGGAAAAAAAAAACATGAACTGTTGGAAATTTTTGAAGACGAGGAAGCAGCCACTCCTCCAGCTAAGATGGAGATCTGCATGGCCGTGAGGACGGGGTAAAGAATTAATTTCTCTTCATGGCTCAGTAGTGAAGACAACCAGGTTGAGTAATGAGGAGAGGAAGCCGTGATAATGGAATTACAGATGACTAAACGGTGTGTGTGTGTGTGTGTGTGTGTGTGTGTGTGTGTGTGTGTGTGTGTGTGTGTGTGTGTGTGTGCGTGTGTGTGTGTGTGTTGGGGGGGGGGGGGGGGGGTAGCATAGATATACTGTATTTGGGTTGAGGAATGTCGAAATGGGGTTGTTTGTCACATTCTTTTGATAGCCTACAGTTTGTCACCTCTTCTTGAGATATACTGTATCCTTTATGGTGCTTTGACCCCCTGATCAGCTGACCGCAAGGGGTCGAGGTCACCCTCCATTATCTGGCGGACACAGACTGGGTTTCGTGTCAAATTCGATTAAGGTAAAGTATATATATGATGGAGGTGGAATGTTATCGTGTCATCATGGAGGGAGTGGGGGGTTCCATTGCACTTGCTGGCAAGGTATGTACTGTTACAGCCCCCAGCTATAGGTGTGCATGCTGGCGTGCAGAGGTTGATTTCTTTCTGTCTTTTATGAGTGGCTGAAGCTGCATTTTTAGTCTCTAATCCTGGCTGTTCGTTTGCCATGATCCAACCTCCCGTGGCACACATGGACCATGTTGCACACAATATACCAAAACAACATAATACTTTGTAGTTTGTGAAGCAAATGGGAGCAAATGAATATTCATCAAGCCCCCAAACCGGAACATTATCACTCCCACTGGCTGGTACCGAAGGAAAATGTCTGCACTCCAACTGTACACATTTATAAAGTATAATACACGGGCAATTACTGTGAACCCTCTGTGAAACTTGCGAGTTATTTTCGTTTATAGTGCCAGAAAGAGCCCCAACTCTTCGTGTCATGTAATAGCTGTCACTCAAATTACAGGTCATTCCGGGCCCGGGGTCAATTAATTTGATTGCAGGTTGTCGAGGCAACAATTTTTCCGTCAAACGGAGTCGCTCTAATCAAGAAGCACGGTTGACAGTTTCGCTTCCTGAAAGATTTGCATACTGTCAATGATTACAAGAAACCTTTAAAAAGGAGACATTTTGTGTCTTCCTTCTGAATATTTGTTTATTTATGAGACTCACACTGAGTCAGTTCATAATCCACTGCAGATGCTAGTTCTCAAGATGGAAACAGAATGACATTTTACATTCTAATGGCCGCTGTTAAAAATGTGTCTTGTCTGTGTAATGTTCTGTAATGGGTATATACACAAGGTACGCCCCTTTACACCCCTGCATTGTGCAATGGCACACTACCGTATATGAAAATTACAAAGAATAGCCTATGATTATCATAGCAAGTGATATGGAAAGAAATGCATCCTGAATATGAATTGTATGCAAATCAAACTCAATGAAACTAAATTGAAGAGAGGGAATCCCAGAAGGGAGAAAGAAAAGGTAAAGATAATGAAGTTAAATGACAGCCAGTCTTCCTAAATGACAAAATATTCATCCGTTTAAGGGGCATGGTAAATTGTCAGTTTTCGTTGTAAAAGAAAGAAAAACACAAAAAACCTCACACATAACTGCAAATAGGTACAACACTGGTATCAACACAGCAAGATTAATTCCGGCACGTCAAAGTGTCGAGCTGAACAACCCTTCATTCTGTAGCATGCAATGCTTGAATGAGAACATTGATTTGAAAAACTTAACATCATACTGTGCAGGGGCGTCACACCAAATTCTGGACCCCTGGGTACAAGGATTCACTGCGCCCCCCCCATGAATGTTAACTATTGAAAAATAGCAGATATACAAGCTCACAGCGCGGCACTGCGAGCTTGTATATCTGCTATTTTTGAAAAATCGTGAAAATGCGTGCAAGAAACCTATGTCAAGGACCCCCAAGATGATATGTATTTGGCCACGGACCCCCATCTCAAGATATTTAATTCCAGGGACCCCCCAGAAGCAAAATTTTAGTTAGAAATGTTCGCTTAGTTAAAAAATACATACACATATTCAAAGATTTTCACACATTTTCACAACTTTTAAAAAATAGCAGATCTACAAGCTCGCAGCGCGGCACTCGGTGCCGCGCTGTGAGCTTGTATATCTGCTATTTTTCAATAGCTAAAGTATAAAATAATTAAGGCCCCTCCACCACCTTGGGCCCTTGTAACTCAGTCCCACTTTCCTAGTACCCCTTGTGACGCCCCTGATACTGTGCAATTGTCTCCCAGGATGCTGGGTCTCCAAAAAAGTGATTTATTGGTTTGTAGATATTTCATCGCTATGAAATGAATTTCCGGAGTTTTTGGAAAACGAGTGACAGTACGATACTAGTTAAAACTGCAAAATGTTTGTTTAAGCTATAGATTTTTGGGGGTAAATATAGGGGGGGAAACAGACGTTTGAAGGGTAGAGGAAGAGGTTCAAAGGACAAGGTGCACGCACCGCGCGCACACACACACACATACACACAATATGTGTGGGGGGTAGGTAAAAGCAACACATTTAATAGGAAAAAAAAATAAGATAGGAAAATGCAATAGGCCTCAATAAAACAATAAAAACAAGTCTATACGAGGTCAGCTGGGAAAGACGATTGTAAACAGGTGGGTTTTCAGGGCGGTTTCAAAGGTAGGGGGGGGGGGGGGGGTGTCTGATGCGTTTGGGGAAGTTCGTTCCAGAGGGTGGGGACGGCCACAGAGAAGGCCCTGTCACCCCAGGTTCAGCGCTTGGCCCTGGGGACCTCGAGGAGGCCAGTCTCACTGGACCTGAGGGAATGAGGAGGTCGGAGAGGTAAAGGGGGGCCAGGTTGTGCAGTCCCTTGCGTGGTGAGGAGAATTTTGAAGTGGATTTGTTGTTTGACAGGCAGTCAGTGGAGGTCATAGAGGACTGGCGTGATATGGTCTCTGGAGCGGGTGCTGGTGAGCAGGCGGGAGGCTGAGTTTTGGACATATTGTCCAGAATGTGGGTGCTAGAACGTTGGTACTGAGTGAGGTGTATATGCATCTATTCATGAATAAACTACTGACGCCGTCCGTGGCGCTATAATGGCTCGGTCTCTGTCTCTCATTCTCTTGCTGTTTGTGTTTTGGACCCAATGGAAATATTGCAGGTACAGACAGTACTTAAACGTTTCTCCGGGCGGGAGCGGACAGGCAGAAATAAACGGCTGATGCTAGGTGATGAAACCATTGTTGGAGTGGACAGGAATGGTCAGAAAAATGACCCCCTCCCTTCCTCCACGCATTGAGGCTTTGGTACCCCAGCATTAGATGATCAGCTATTTTGTCAGTATCATGACATCAGGCAACCAATGATACTAATGATTGAAGGCTCTGTTCCATTTCAGGTAACACAAACCTTTTATGTCAAGGACCCCATAACTCTCAGAGTGTACAAATGGAACCTATCTTTTAAGGGGTCATTTGGAACCCCCAAGGAACCATGAGGGCCCCTGGAAGACAATTTGAGACCCACTGGTGTGGCAGAGTGTTTCCAGTGAGCCAACATGCACAATATCAGCACCCTGACTCTGTTTGACCAGAATGGAACAGAGCCTTCATTAGTATTATTGGTAACACCTATGTCTTCATAGGTGAGAAGAGACCCAACTTTTCTCCAAAGTGGCTGCTGTGCATATAGCCTATACCCACCACTGAAATGCCCTTGAGCAAGGCACTTAAGCCCCTGATACATCAATATCAACCAGCAACAACCAGAGGCGTCAATTGGGTATGGCTAGGTATGGCAACGGCTAAAGGGGAAAAAAATAAAATGTACTTCCTAAAATAGATTCATGCCTGTTGATAAGGTATGGCAACATGACTGATGTCTAGCACACATGAAGGCGCAAAAAGATGAATCCAATGACGCTGCCAATGTATACCCAATTGACTCCTCTGGTCGTTGCTGGTTGATATTGATGAAAGAATTGCTATGTGTATCAGGGGCTTTACAGTAATCAACCCCAGCTGTTTCAATGGAGTTGCTCATTGGACGACAATGTGAGGTGGCCATCCCCACTACCACTTTACTACATGGAGTGTAACTGTGCATGAATGCTTTGCAGCGCGCTCCTTGTGAAGGGCATCACTAAATGGGTACACTGTGACTGTGGGGCGGCTTTGAAACTTTCCACCGCCAGCAGGAAGGAGCTGTCACCAACTCACCATGGCTACTGATAGATGATTTGTTCACCCAGGTGTTGCTTCATGAGCTTCCAAAAGTGCCGCACAACAATGAGGAAATAAAGGTTAACCATAAATACATTTTTAAAAAAAAGTATGTAAAGCCAATGTAAATATCACCAAATTAATTTCACAGTGCATCTCTATGTGTATTTTCAATAGGGGGCACTTAAAAGTTGGCATAAAGAACGTGACTTAAATGTTGACACCCATAACACTTTGAAAGCATTCCGACTGATGGGCAGGCAAGTGTAGCTGGAAATCAGTCACGTCTCCTGAATGAATGCTATCATTCCATGTTAGTTGTCAATAATCTCACCGACATAGGGCTTGCATAACGTACCGTCAATAGCTGAGAGGATATATATTTGTGAACATACAGTATCACACTCTGCTTTACTCAATGTGGCCGTCATTAGAGCAGGTTCATTCATTGAGATAGACTAGATGATCCTTGTGTTTTCTAGGCACAGCATCACTACACCTTGTACTGTAACTTGGTACTGATTTTATGTGTTTGTTAGATGTTTGTTTGTTTGTTTGTACCCTCAACTATAACTCACAGTAAGATGGTGATCCTACAGTGAGTAATGGTCTGGTGTTAGCATCAAAGCACCATTCCTGTCAGACAGGAGGAAGGGAATGTGATTTAATACAGTATGCTCATTAAAGGGAAGATTTCTGATAGAGTTTATTTGCCTTTAAAGTGCAATTCATCACTCAGGTACCAGAGTAATACGTCGCTACGACACAATGACTTATGGCTTATTAAATTAAACGCATTTAATGGCGCTTTACGGAATGGAAATGACCTCAGCCACACCTTTACCCACTTCTGCTGCAGTGGCGCATGCTCCATCGACTACAGACACGCAATGCAAGGAAATAAATGCATGCAAAACACGCTGTCCATACCCAGCTCGCACCTTCCTAGCGGCATGGGGCCGGGAGTAGATATTTACCTAATGGAAAAGCTTACTGAAGGTAAAAAATAAAGTATAAGTGTAAAACCAACCAGCACTCTGTCAAACTATTTCACAGTGTCAGCATAAACGCACCAGTCTCTCTTCACTTTGCAATGAAATTTATGGCCATTGATGACTGATTGCATTGCTCTGCTCACAGGCCTCTCAGCCTTTTGAAAGTAACCCAACAGCACATTAATTTCTCCCACGACATCCTTTCATGTGCAACGACTTGCGGAAGAAATGAACACTCAGATGAAGGGCACGCCTAATTTTGGGAGATCTAACCAGAGCCGGCGATACATGGCCATAAATTGCAATTGGGGGAGAAAAAGAAGAGTTTTTCAAAACTGTAATGTGCTGCGTGTACTGTATGTATGCGTGTGTGTGCATGTACAAGTATAGAGCGCACGCACGCACGCACGCACGCACTCACACACACACACACTCACACTGTTATGAGATCTCACATCTACGTCGGAATACTCTTCCCTGACATGCTGACAGTGAAACGCCTCACAAAATAAGGTCAGTTATAGTTATGCATAGGGAGGGAATAAGAACCAATCATAATATCCTATATTTAGGAAAATGTACTTCACAAAATCAGTGAGGTAGACATGTTGGCTGAGAAGCACACACACTCACCTCCAAAGGTCTGGTGCCTTGCCAGCCCAGGGCATGCCCTCTGTGGTCACATGACTCTGGAAAAAGGGTAGAGGTGCAGAGAGATTTGATTATTACATTGATGCAAGCCAAAGGCTGAAAGTTGCACTTAAAGCACCTTTTGGCTTTCTTTGCCATCTTTTCAAGTGTAAACTTTCAATTTCTTTGTCCTGTGAGCATCCTGGTGATGCACCGTACTGTATGTCTCTTGAGCGTGACAAAGGTTGAACCATAATGATTGTGTGGCATGTTAACACATGGTACTGTTATACTTGATGTTACTCTAGACCAATTTCGAAAGCATATTGTTTTTTGTTTGGTTTTTCTTTCAAGGAAGCCATTGGATTCCGTTCAGTCAGTCATATTTTTTGAGAAGTGAAATTTGCTTGAGATACGTAGGTAATCCAATGCGTTAAATATACAGAAATTGTGTCTGTATTTTTGGTCAGTTAAGCAACCATTGCCTTTTATTTGAAAAGTGAAATAACCAGGAGAAAAGATTGAATTTATTTTTTCTCAGTAGGCTACATGCATTACATGTAATGAGGAAGGTATGGAACTTTCTTGTGCATACGTCCATTTGGTTCCCCGCCCCTCCTATCAAAGCCAACGAATGCTCAATTGGAGATGGAAAAAATCAAAAAAGATGAAAAGATATCAATGGGTACACTGATTAACCTGTCATGTACAGGCAGGTATCCATTAGGCTATTTAATCAAAGTCTAAATGGCATGAAATTGACATTTTCAACCCGTCACCAGGACTCCCCGAGACGCATTGAACAGCACTGAGACATGTTTGTTCAGACCTGTACTTCCATTTGCCATCTTAACGCTGCATCGCTTTGGAATGACCCTCTGTTATTTCAGCCCGCATTGGAAAATGCACGCGTTTCCGCTCTCTCACAATTGCAGGAGAAGATCTTAGGATGTAGAGACAAGGTATCGGGTCTTTTGACAGGCCCAGAAGTGCCATGTAAGTGCATGGTAATTATGAAACATCAGCTAAATGGGTTTGTATGATAGAAGAAAATGTTTGTCTTTTGGGGAGACTTAGAGAATATAAATAGTATTTACTCCTCTTATTGTTAGAGGAAATTGCCCTACTTCTATGCTCTTGCCTCCAGGTAAAAGTCAACAACATACTGTTTTAGCACAGAAAACATTGACTGATGATGCATGACTGAGCATTACATCATCACCTACTCTACCAGGTCAGAGTCAAAATAAGAGTTGATGTAAGATTGACATATAGAAAAAAACTTTTTTTATATCATTTCTTTAATCTTATAATGTCAATGCAAATTACATCCAAACTCTTCACTCGATCGCTCATGTTGTTGTAACTATGTCCTTCCCCAGAGTGTAATATTCCAATATTCAAGTGTCTGCTTGTAAGACACGATCCTGTGGGCGATAATTTGCCATCCCTGGTCAAATTAAGTCTGCAATTACCCAGGATTGAAGCGAACGTGCTTCCTTCGCTGGAGGCTTCTCCAAAGTCAGCAGGTTGGATCAAAAGGTTTAGTATACCCCGCACAACTGCCTTTCTTCTTCCTCCAGCACATCGTCCTTCTCTCCTCCTCCACCATCCATCCATCCATCCCTCCCTCCCTCCCTCCCCTGCTGTATGTCTGTGTCCTCAAGTCACAGGGAGAGAGAGAGAGCACGGTTGTTGTGATGTAGGATTTGATAGATTTGTTTGCTGCTGCATTCATTTGCTCCGTATCAGGGAGCTGACGGGCCGTAAAATGAAAATTTGCCTTAGATTTTCAGCATGACTGTTTGGGGCCAAATGTGAAAGAACTCCCCACGCATTCAGATACATATGATTTTTTTTCCTCTTCTTAAAAGTGCATACTGTACAGTATATGTAAAGGCCAAATATTTTCAGGTTCGTTATGAACAGGAAATTATATGTTATTTGTATATATTTTACATTTTTGAACAACATACTGTAATTGCTTCTCTTGGAGGTATTGATAACTATCATTTCAGTCCAGGCGGACCACTGCAGGGTTTGGCCTGTCTTGACTACAAATTGTCTTTTAGGCTATAACATTCTAATGTTTGTCCTAGGGATGACAACACGCTACACTACTTTTCACTGTTCAAAGATTAGTCTCCATATAGCATGTCTACTCTTTTTGCACGGTAGTGAGATGTAATGTTTTTACATCACTACTACATTACTTCATTATTCCTTCCCCCATTGCCCTATGCCTTTTCATACATGCTCACACCCCAAAAACATTGTCATCGCATGCCCCAGACCGATGAAGATGGAGGGAGGTAAGGCATGCCTCCTGGTAGAGATTTGTGCTCGACTGAACGCACCTTTCTCTTTTTTTTTTTCTTTAAAGGACCTTACGATTAAAAATGACAGTTATGGATAGAGTCCTGCTTTTCAGGTAATGAGATTAAATTAAAATGCATGTCGTCGTCTTGTGATGCCCATAATCTCTAATTGAAATAAATGTGATACAAACACGGGAAAACATTCTCCTGTTTGGAAAACAATTTGAAGGAGAAAGTCAAACTACACGTGCCTTTTTAAAAGACTAAACAAGGGACAGCCAGACTGTGACTTGAAAAAATATTGGTGGATTCTACAACTGCATTTAAGCTGTTCAGCAAAACATGAAGTGTGTACAGTAAACTGCAGTATACTGAGGTGTACAAAACTACAGGCTGAATGGAAGACGCCAACACTTGCTGTACTGTATTATGTAGCCTGCTGTATTGTGTCTGGCCGGTGGGCTTGACAGCGACCAGCCGCCATGGCGGTTCCCTTGTACCCGCATTCAGCAGAGGCGTGAGGTGAAACCAAAGCAGGGCCAGTCACGCCACGAGGAAGGAGCTCGCAGAGAGCAAGACACCCCATTGCTCTTTCCACACGGTGCCCCTGCCGGTGTCACAGAGCATGCCTGATGATGGAGCACTCTCATTCCCAGTTGAGAGAGCGCTGAAGGTGAGAGTCGGCCAGAGACCTAGTTCTTTAAAACTGCCCCGTCTCTGCCACCTCGTTCAGCAAGATAGATGGACTTTTTTCACACAGAGTCAGATCACTGCCCTGCTCGGCTTTGATAATCAAACCCCTTGTTTGTTTGTGTCTTGCCATCATGAGGCAATCACTGCGGGAGTAGGGTCCGTTAAAAGCCGAGTACCAGTGAGAAGATAAAGGCAGTGGACAGGAATTGAAGCAGTGACTGAGGTTTTTAAGGAAAGAAATTAACTTTTACAATGATGATTATTGTATAAAAACATAAATAAAAACATATCACCAACAACACAAAATGCCCACTCCCGTGGATTCTCAACGGTAAGATGACAGTACTTCAAACTAGGGATGGGATGATACGCGATATTATCGCTTATCGTGATAAAAAATTAAATTTATCATGATATCGTCCTCCGTCATGCACTGGGATCAATTCACCTTTTATTTGCTGAGCTGCATATCCGGTACCACTTAAACCCTCTATAATTAGTAAAAGGTACACTCTTTATCAGATGTCTTTGCCAAAAAATAGGCGATCTACAAGCTCACAACCCGTCACAACGTGACGCGTTGTGAGCTTGTAGATCTGCTATTTTTTGGCAAATTTTCCGCCCCAGGATAACGGATTTTGATTATCGTGATATATTTTGTCACAATATTCGTGATATGAAATGTTCATATCGTCCCATCCCTACTTCAAACCACACAATCACAATCTGCACAGCCAGGTTTGTGCTTTGGAAGAGGTTTTCCGCTTCACTGTACTGAATCATAGAAAAGGGATTCCTCTTTTTTTCCCCCCCAGAATTAGAATTAGCTTTTCAGACACCCGGAGAGTTCAAGAGTTCAAGGATTCCTCTCTGTAGATTGTCAAAACGTAGGAATCTATCCTCCCAAGATGTAGAGTACACACAGAAGCATGACTGCCCATGCAACCCATGTTTTGTTTTTGGTTTTCTTCTATTCTTTTTTTCTCATGGTCTTAGCTGTCAACATGGTTTGTCAACATCCAGGTGTGTTGCAGTCAGTCAAGCCGTGGGGGGCAATTATAAAGGATGTGGAACACCTGGGCCTCGTACAAGTGATGGGGCTTCTAGAGCATCCCAGATGACACTTCATGAAAGACTGTTCTCATATCAAGAAAAGTACTGTTGCATCCTGGGGGTGGGTATTGGACAGCGGAAACATTTCCCAGCACATTTTACGGCAAGTGCACACATACACATCAATGGGGGCTTGAGCCCCTGCCCTTTTATCCGTCTGTAAAAAGTGCCCTCTCCAGACGATGATTTTGCATGAATGCATGAATTTTACTTTGGTGAAAGAAATGCAAATGCCTCCTTTCCATGCCATACCGAAGGCAGCATAGAGAATTGCCTTGCCAAACTCTCCTGAACTTGAATGCAGCAGCATCTTATGTTGAAAGAAATGCCCTCTCTGTGTAGAAATCCATGCTGTAGGCCCCCACACCACATCTCCAGTATTCACTTGATAATGCTTAGTTTAACACAGCATGTATGTCAGTTTATTTTATTTGTTCTATTGCAGGGGTAGGCATGGCCGCGGGAACTAATTTACAGTAGGGGGGGCTGTCATGCGCCCCTCATGCACGCGCGCGCAGCGAAAATTTTGAGTTTTTTATCGTTTTTTTATCATGTTTTATTCGGGTTTCCGCAGTCTTTTTTAGCTAAATGTAACACAATCGGGAACGGCTTTCCTTACATCTCCACACGCACCATCCAGCAAGATATAGCCTGGATTTTTTGTACCAACAGACAGTCAGACAACAAGTGCCAGTTTCATAAAATCATTCAGTTCCCAGAGCTTTTCAGTTAATCTACTTAGTTACTTTACACCACTGTCTGCAACAGCAAGCATGATGGTTCCCAAACTTTTTAGCCCGTGAACCAAGAGACATTACTACCCTGTACCAAACAAGTAGTGAAAATAGCAGATCTACAAGCTCACAACGGGTTGCTTCGCACTGCGTTCAGTGCGTTGTGACCCATACAACGTGTCCGCCGCATCGGTCCAGACCCCAGTGTTAGGAAACAGCTGGTTCTGGTACACCATAGCCATTAGCCACTAGCTAGCCCAAACATTAGCCTAGCCAGGCAGCACAGCAGCATAACATAGCATTCATCATTACAAGTCTATAGCCACGACTCACCAGTGAGGACGCCAGGGCTAGCAGAGGGCGATGTTTAATGCCTTTATAGCCTAGGTTGTGTTGTCTTGGTGTTCTGTATATTCCTTTATGCCCGTATGCCGTATTGTTATAATTCACCGAGTCCATGACACATATGTTACGCACGGAGAGACAGACGCTTAGACAAGTTAAAAGTGAAGTCCTTTGAAAGCCATTTCCTGTCTAAACAGTGCCCAGAAGCACATTTCAAAACAAGAGCCTTTCTTTTTTTTTGTCTATAGCCTACAATCGATCATTCAACACATGTTTATTTTGAAATTGTACTGGAAATAGAAGTAGCCAATAGCTCCTACTTCATGCCACTGATGTCAGAGCCTCTACTTGCCGATCGGCAATATTTTTCCCCCAACCCCCCTTTAGGGGGTGCGGTGGGACGTGGGGGAGGGGGTGCGGCCGCACCCCCAGCACCCCTACTTCCCTCGGGTATGGGGGTAGGCAACCTTAGGCACGGGTGCCAACATTGGCACAGGGGAGGGTGATCACTGGCACACTGGCATCATTTTAATTTAAAGAACTTCATCTAAATTAAGTCCCCTCACATCTATATACAAATACATCCTGCACACAAGTCTACATTCATTCAAAGTCCTAACTCTCACTGGGTAGGGAGTCTGGGAGATAGGTGGGTTATTGCTACTGATCATTATATCCTGAAAATCAAAATGGTATGATGTGGCACACGTGACTATCAAGACAATATAAATAGGTTACTTCACTGTCATCGGTCCCGACCCACAGATTGAGAACCATTGTGCTATGGGAATGTGTTGCATGGGGAGCGGGGGATATATGCATTATTGTAATTTAGTTGTGTTGCATTTACCTTTTATTTTGTATATAACTACAAGGAAGACCTATTCCTCCCATTCTGTGCTCCGAAGGGGAGGTGAGGAGTTGGTTGAATGGGACACAGTTCTGTGAAGAGTTACCAATAATAAATAAAAAAGTGTTTGCTATAAAAAGTTGTTGTCATGAATGTTCCTCTAAAAGGTCTGCTTGTGTCCAGGGGCGTCACAAGGGGGGGAAAAGTGGGACTGAGTTACTAGGGCCCAAGGTGGAGGGGCCTTAATTATTTAGCTATTGAAAAATAGCAGATTATACAAGCTCACATGAGGTGGCATGAGTGCCACGCTGCAAGCTTGTAGATCTGCAATTTTTGAAAAGTCATGAAAATGTGTGCAAATCTTTCATATATATATATTTTTTAAGCAAACATTTGTAACTCAAATTTTGCTTCTGGGGGGTCCCTGGAACTAAATATTTTGAGATGGGGATTGGGGGTCCGTGGCCAAATACATATCATTTTGGGGGTCCTTCATGTGACAGTTTGAGCACCACTGACATAGAAGTTTTTCAAAAAACCTAAGAAGGATTTGAAATATTCAAAGACCACACATTTTCTAAAAAAGCAGATCTACAAGCTCGCATCGTGGCACTCGGTGCCGCGCTGTGAGCTTGTATAATATCTGCTATTTTTCCTCACAAAATAATGCGTTCCCAGTTTAAATGGGTTAAACCCCCTACCCTCTATGAAGAACATTCACGATGGGCCCGCAGTGATTCCTTGTACCCAGGGCCCTAGAATTTGATGTGACACCCCTGTCTGCTGGTGTCAGCAGTGCATTACTTTAAATTGGGCCTAATGGACACACGCCTGGGCATCAGGACTGAATATCTACTTGCTCAATACCGCAGAATATTGGACGGCTTCCAAGGTCTTGCTTATTTTGCAACACACTGTAGATACATTGCTTGCCGTGGCTTGGCAGTAAATTCTACGAATGTAAAAGTCAATTTTTACTTAAGTACCCGGTGATAAGGTTGTAAGGTTGCAATTTAGAATAGCAGCCCTAACACCCGCTTCCCCCAGGCACAGCGCGTACGAGCTGTAGACAGATCTGTTCAATGCTAGAACTGGCACAAATCTATGTCTTTAACTCAGATCCCGCCGCCTCCATTAACGTCAAAGGAATTCTGAAGGTAGCCATAAAACAAAAGGGTGGAGGTGTCACGTGTCAGGGACCAAACTCGTATGGTTTCTTGAATACACAAATATATCATTGTTGTCAGGTGGGAAACCTTGTGTGTCCAAAAACTTTCATTTTGTATTTATCATTTAAAAAACTATTTAAAATAGTGAAAATGGATGATCTACAAGGCGTTGTGTGCTTGTAGATCTGCTATTTTCACTAGTGTTGTGTGCGACAGTCTTGTATGAAGCAGGGCTTTACATGCAAATGTGAAACTTGGAGATACAAGGTTTCTGCCCGACAGTGACGATATATTGAAGCTACAGTGGTGAACAAAATAAGAAAGATAGATGTGCAAGAACATACTGTACATGCAGGTACACATTTCCAACAGCTTCTTCCTCAGGCATCAACACTATTCAATAGAAAACATATTCAAATAAATAAATACCAGTAAGACTCCCTAATCGGGAGATAAGCGACCGTTGGTCGCTTATCTCCACAAATATCACAACCTCCACCTCTCACGTCATACGGGTAGCCATAGTTACACCTGGAATGTTGAATCTCCATATATGGAGATAACCTACGCATCACACAAAGTCTGACCTCACCAGCCCATACTTGGGCATGGACGACTTATATCTCCATATACGGAGATGGCCATATATGGAGATACGATGACATCACAGAGTCCACAGCTGATGATGTGGCGTGATGTCATACAATACACAAACAAGCCCTATATAAAGGGGCAATTCTCACCAGGGAAGAGAGCATTGCCTGGAATGTTGAATCTCCATATATGGAGATAACCTACGCATCACACAAAGTCTGACCTCACCAGCCCATACTTGGGCATGGACGACTTATATCTCCATATACGGAGATGGCCATATATGGAGATACGATGACATCACAGAGTCCACAGAAGACTCCCTAATCGGGAGATAAGCGACCGTTGGTCGCTTATCTCCACAAATAGGCCAAAAGTTTGTTCTTTTTACCAATTATCAAGAAATACGGGCAGTTGACAGTTTGCCATGGTTACTCATTGAAGTTGAATCTCCATATATGGAGATAACCTACGCATCACACTAAGTCTGACCTCACCAGCCCATATTTGGGCATGAGCAACTTATGTCTCCATATATGGAGATATGATGACATCACACAGTCCTCAGCCGATGATGTGGCGTGATGTCATACAATACACAAACGAGCCCTACAGTATAAAGGGGCAATTCTTGCCAGGAAAGAAGCATTTCTTCGACTCAGACCTTATCGCTAGGGTTGGCTTATAGCAGCTGTCGGTAGGACCATATATGGATTCTGTTAGTGTGGATCTCCTAACAGGGCATCATCTGGGATACAATCCCTTTTATGCCCATATATGGAGATCCCTAACAGAATCTCTTTCATGCCCATATATGGAGATCCCTAACAGCATCCCTTTTATGCCCATATATGGAGATCACTAACAGCTAACAGAATCCCTTTTATGCCCATATATGGAGATCACTAACAGCTAACAGAATCCCTTTTATGCCCATATATGGAGATCCCTAACAGAATCCCTTTTATGCCCATATATGGAGATCCCTAACAGAATCCCTTTTATGCCCATATATGGAGATCCCTAACAGAATCCCTTTTATGCCCATATATGGAGATCCCTAACAGAATCCCTTTTATGCCCATATATGGAGATCCCTAACAGAATCCCTTGTATGCCCATATATGGAGATCCCTAACAGAATCCCTTTTATGCCCATATATGGAGATCCCTAACAGAATCCCTTTTATGCCCATATATTATGGAGAAATCCCTGCTCTGAGTATCTGACATCAGTGTGATGTCACCTGTTTATGCCCATATATGGAGATCCCTGCTCTGCGTATCTGGTTGCTATGGTAAACAGTTGGTTGCTAGGATAAAAAAACATGGTTGCTATGGTAAACAGTTGGTTGCTAGGGTAAACAGTTGGTTGCTAGGGTAAAACCATGGTTGCTAAGGTGGTTGCTAACGTACACTAACAAACCAGCAACAACAGACTGTTGCCACAGCAACGTACACAAAGGTTTGTGTACACATGTGGTGTGATGTCATACTGATGCGGAGATATGAGCAGGGCAAAGGTGTGACGTGTGACGTGTGACGGACGGACGGACGGCCGGTGGAGGTTTTCATAGTAAACTGCTCCCTGACGGTCGCAATGATATGAAAACAGATTATGTTGTTTTATTGTAGGCCTACAAAATTAACCTGCTCTTACATAAGTTACTACCAGTAAGACTCCCTAATCGGGAGATAAGCGACCGTTGGTCGCTTATCTCCACAAATAGGCCAACAGTTTGTTTTACCAATTATCAAGACATACGGGCAGTTGACAGTTTGCCATGGTTACTCATTGAAGTTGAATCTCCATATATGGAGATAACCTACGCATCACACTAAGTCTGACCTCACCAGCCCATATTTGGGCATGAGCAACTTATGTCTCCATATATGGAGATATGATGACATCACACAGTCCTCAGCCGATGATGTGGCGTGATGTCATACAATACACAAACGAGCCCTACAGTATAAAGGGGCAATTCTTGCCAGGAAAGAAGCATTTCTTCGACTCAGACCTTATCGCCAGGGTTGGCTTATAGCGGCTGTCGGTAGGACCATATATGGATTCTGTTAGTGTGGATCTCCTAACAGGGCATCACCTGGGATACAATCCCTTTTATGCCCATATATGGAGATCCCTAACAGAATTCCTTTCATGCCCATATATGGAGATCCCTAACAGAATCCCTTTTATGCCCATATATGGAGATCCCTAACAGCATCCCTTTTATGCCCATATATGGAGATCACTAACAGCTAACAGAATCCCTTTTATGCCCATATATGGAGATCCCTAACAGAATCCCTTTTATGCCCATATATGGAGATCCCTAACAGAATCCCTTTTATGCCCATATATGGAGATCCCTAACAGAATCCCCTTTATGCCCATATATGGAGATCCCTAACAGAATCCCTTGTATGCCCATATATGGAGATCCCTAACAGAATCCCTTGTATGCCCATATATGGAGATCCCTAACAGAATCCCTTTTATGCCCATATATGGAGATCCCTAACAGAATCCCTTTTATGCCCATATATGGAGATCCCTAACAGCATCCCTTTTATGCCCATATATGGAGATCACTAACAGCTAACAGAATCCCTTTTATGCCCATATATGGAGGTCCCTAACAGAATCCCTTTTATGCCCATATATGGAGATCCCTAACAGAATCCCTTTTATGCCCATATATGGAGATCCCTAACAGAATCCCCTTTATGCCCATATATGGAGATCCCTAACAGAATCCCTTGTATGCCCATATATGGAGATCCCTAACAGAATCCCTTGTATGCCCATATATGGAGATCCCTAACAGAATCCCTTTTATGCCCATATATGGAGATCCCTAACAGAATCCCTTTTATGCCCATATATTATGGAGAAATCCCTGCTCTGAGTATCTGACATCAGTGTGATGTCACCTGTTTATGCCCATATATGGAGATCCCTGCTCTGCGTATCTGGTTGCTATGGTAAACAGTTGGTTGCTAGGGTAAAAAAACATGGTTGCTATGGTAAACAGTTGGTTGCTAGGGTAAACAGTTGGTTGCTAGGGTAAAACCATGGTTGCTAAGGTGGTTGCTAACGTACACTAACAGACCAGCAACAACAGACTGTTGCCACAGCAACGTACACAAAGGTTTGTGTACACATGTGGTGTGATGTCATACTGATGCGGAGATATGAGCAGGGCAAAGGTGTGACGTGTGACGTGTGACGGACGGACGGACGGACGGACGGACGGCCGGTGGAGGTTTTCATAGTAAACTGCTCCCTGACGGTCGCAATGAAAAGCTCAACCGGCTGTCTGTCCGTCCGTCTGTCACGTCACGTCACACTTGTGGCCCTATCTCCGCCACCGTTGGCCCTATCGATGCCAAACTTTGCACACACACTCCTTGGATGGCAAATCACAACCTCCACCCCTCATTTCTCCCATGGCCCTCTTCTAGCGCTACCATCAGGCAGATTTTTGCACAAAAAAAAAATCGACACTGCACCTACAGATTTTTCCTTAAAATCACACTAAGCGGTACACAGTATGTCTAAAGTCATGTCATCAACATGGATCTGTCCCATTTCCCGTATTCCCTCCTCATTGGCTACAATTGCCTTCTAAAGTTTGTGTATGTGACGTTATGGTCCCTTATCTCCCGATTAGTGAGTCTTACTTATACATTAGAAGGAAGCTAGGGTCTTCTTAGCTTGAAATGGGTAAAACCTTTGTTTGCATAACTTATTCCATCAGGAAGTTAGCCTTCAAAGTCACCTTGACACCTTGTGCAAATCTGCCCCACCATGGGGTAGCTTGTCATACTAGTTAATCAATATGCCCCGGCAATATGTAATTACAAAAGAAAACTAACTTTTTAAAGCAAGAGACACAAAATAGGTTTTAAAATTACCATATACACCATCTCTACCAGTAATGTCTGAGGGCGAAAAGCACAGGACGGAATTAATTTTCAAGTGTGATTCGAGTTGCGGTTGGTTGTTTAAGTTGGACAAAATGTGGACAAAATATTTTCCCAAATATGGATATGACTGATGTCTGACATCATAGATGTATTATGTTATAGACCACATGAGACTCACACAATATGTCCATATATGGGCATTCCAAGATATGGGCTTATTATTGATGACATCAGGGATCTCCATATATGGGTATACAAGGCCCAAGGACGGACACAACAATGTGATGTCATAGGTGAGCTATAGACATATATGGAGATCAGGGATCAGGGATTTATGGAGATCAGGGATCTCCATGGGCATACAAGGGACAAGGACGGAATGTGATCATGTTACAATGTGATGTCACAACGACTTGCTGTCACAACAGGTCAGCAGCTATAGACATTGAGGCGTTACTCACAGACAAGAAACAGACAAGATGTGACGGTTTTCATAGTTAACTGTGACCTACGGTTGCAATTATCCATTTGTATTAGTTTTAAACAATATAATGTAAAACCAATCTACATAACATGGGGACAAGGACAACCAAGTGAACCAACACCCTGAAAAGTGAGACAACCAACCCTACCTGACTGACACCTGAAGCCCCCTGAAGCTATAGTTGTTATGCTAGCTACCAAATGCCTTTAGCTAGGAACTGAAGCAATGGTATCGAATTAAAGCTATTAACTTCCTCTTTCAATAAGTGATTGGTTTTGAAATATCTGATATCCTACAAACTTTTATTACAGAAACAACACCAGTATGAAAATGTACTCAGACCCATAAAAAAGATAAAATCTCTCCTCACCTCAATGTGTTTGGTGCCTTCCAAAAGATGTCAAGGTAGAAGTATGATGTCATGTCACATGACTGACATCAACATGGTGAAACAGCACCCTCTAGCTGTAATAAGCACTGTGACAACCTTCCTGTGGGACAAGCAGCCCCAGTCAAGCAGGGGTCTTCAACCCCCCCCCCCCCCTAGGGGGTCCTCAGAGTTACTACAGGGGGTCCTCCAAATATTCCAATCCTTTTTATATTAACACCTTGAACCCTAGTGTCCATATTCTGAAAACTGTAGCCAAAAATAGCAGGCTCACAACGCGCTGCGGGGCGTTGTGAACTTGTAGATCGGCTATTTTCGGCAAAGAGGTTTTATGTAGAGGTGAAAAAGAGCAGACCAAGTACAGAGTAAAAGGTCAAGTTTATTTGGTAATGACGGCTCGAGTGGTCCAAAATACACTGATGATGCCGTCAAACGATGAAAATATATGGAATCTATGAAAAGGTTGTGGGGGTCCCTGCTTCATCTCTCTCTCTCAACTAAGGGGTCCTTGGCCTGAAAACGTTGAAGTCCCCTCTTTCATGCCTGCTGCTAGATCAGACTTCTGTAGTTGGGGATTTGGGGAAGGAATACGGGTCAATGTGACCCAACACAGTAATTAGATGGTCACTGAAAATTTGTCATTAACATCGTGTTTTAGTTCAATACACCCCCAATAATTCTATCATGTCCTTTCATCAGCTTGAACCTTTCAGACATGAACGGCTGAAATCCCTATTGTTTTCTAAAGATAATTGTAATTAAACACAACAAAGGGTCTTTTGTGTTCATTAATCTCCGACCCCTATCCCATATCCCAGAATTCATTGTATTTGAATACCTGGAGCCGAAGGAGAGAGAAAGCTCCCCTTTGTCTGTGCTGGAGGGTCTGAGTGGTTTGCTGCAGGGATAAGGGAAGGGCGACGTCGTTGTCACCCCATTTAAATGTGTCCCTACAAAAATGTCTATAAAGGAAGTTATGGAACAATTCATTGGTTGGTTACGGTGATCAGTTAAATCAGTGTTTCTAAAATGTTTACATTTCAAGGTCTCCTCTTAACTCTGACAGTATACAAATGGAACCAAATGGACCCGTTACGGTCCATTTGGTTCCATTTGTATACTGTGACCTGTATGGGTCAATTTAGAACCCCCTAAACTAAGGGAAGTCCCTGGAATCCACTTTGACAACCGCAGAGTTAAAGTATATTTAAAAAAGTATTAAAATCATCGCGAATACAGACTATTACCGTAGGTAACAATTTAAGGAATTATCCCCTCACTAAACCTGTGAAAACCATGGCCAAGCCGTGCAGCACAAACACCAGGACAGACGAGAGTCTGACGTAACAGTGTGCCATTGTGGAGTGCTGAGTCTGAATGTACACGTCCACGTCCGTGATGGTGCTGATTCCAACCAGTATTATACAGTATAATGTATGCAATATCAACATTGATAACATTATCTATGACACCTGAATTATCCCACGAGGATCAATAAAGGTCTAATAAATAAAGGATAGAGGTTTATCCATCTTTATCCATCTCTATAAAACAGACTGAATGTAACATGTACTGTATATACTGTGTGTGTACGTACGTACGTACGTACGTACACACACACACACACACACACACACACACACACACACACACACACACACACACACACACACACACTTATATATATACTGTATATCCCATAGAGTATATATAAAATAGAGAGCGGACGAGCCCCGCCCCCACTATCATTTCAATGCAAGTGCTCAGTGGCGTTTTGAAGCAACGGCTACGTGCTAGCATGTAGCTAATCCAGGTGCATTCTGGGGGAAATTGGCCACTATTCGAGACCACAAATGACGTCACGCTGCTCTCCGCTCACAGGAAGGAGTGGAGGGGGCGGGACCAAAATGCGCGTTTAGGCTGCAGTTCCAACTTTGGCCACCATCGGGGTTGCTTCAAATCTAGCCCTGGGTTCTGGGGTCTTGGTATATCCCCAAATCTTCATTGCAACAACTTAGTTCCTGTACATCTTTTTTCATGGGACCCGAAGAAGAAATGTGATTAGGCCTACACCATAAACATCAACGGCATCCTCTTCTGGATGTTGGACAGATAGAGGGGGTCTGTGCTCTGATCAACAAGGAAGGAATGCTAAAACATTTTGTGAGCAGGCTGCCCCGTCTGCCCAGTGCACATATATGCCCATGGAAGAGAATTCATCCGTCAGTTGGAGTGACAATGACAGATTTTCATGCCGCTCCCGCAGCAGCACTATTTGCCCCGGCGCTGTCGGGAGCATTTTGTATTTTCTTTTGCTTCAGTCCAGCTTGCAAAAACACCAAAGCAAAAGTGAATTCTACACTAAAGCCGCTATAAAACCTTGCTCGCTGAAAGGTTGTCATTGGTTATATGGCCGTCCTCGCCGAACGCGTGGACGAGCTGCCACCTTTCATCCCTCCTCGGCGTTACCTCGCCTGCTTTCTCTTTGTCTCCTTGCCTAGTCTCAGCTTGTACCATAAATGGATTTTCATGCATCATCTGAGCGGGTGATGGAGTGAGGAGGGAAGACGAGGATTTCGGTCACAAAGCTCCTGTCCTGCATGCATGTTGCCTGGTCCAGGGACGTGCTGGGCCTCTGATTCAGTCCGGGAAAAAGAGTTGGAGAGGCCCTCTCTATATAGCGCTGCTGCTACTGAAAGATTTGCCATTTCAGACCATGACAAGTGACAAGCCAGTGGGCCAATTACATGAGTTATATTTCGTCGTTGTCGGGTGGAAACCTTGTATGTCCAAAACAGTTTGTTTTGTATTTAACATTTTAAAAATGATTTTGATAGGGCTGTTTTGAGACGTACAATATTGTACGTTTCGGAGGCAAACACGGTGCTGAGAGATGTTTCAATAAGGACAACTGGGTCTGGCTTTCTGGCATATTTATTGATCACGAACACAGTCAAAATGGCTACTCTGTCTCATTGACAAAGTCTGCCAATGAGAGAAAGCATAGTGTCCGGGCCTCACTTGTCTACCAACAGCATGTGAGCTGTTAGCAGAGGATGAAGGACCCAGAATGAAAGCAAACAGACAGCTTATATTGCATAGGTAGAACTCCTCCCTCCAAGAGGGAGGAGGAGCATCTTACAGGCTGGTTAAAGCAGATATGCATACAGAAGTACATCAATTGTCAGACAGTATATACATACAGTATATTGATTCATTGTCAATCATCAGATACATCAATACAATATATTACAACATGGTACATGATGTTTAAACTATATGAAAATACATACTGTAAGATAGATAGATCGACACAGAGGGACTGAGGGGGAAAGGGGGGGGAGAGGAGAGTTACAGAGAAGGAGGAAGGACAGCTGAGTGTGTGTGTGTGTGTGTGTGTGTGTGTGTGTGTGTGTGTGTGTGTGTGTGTGTGTGTGTGTGTGTGTGTGTGTGTGTGTGTGTGTGTGTGTGTGTGTGTGTGTGTGTGACAGAGAGGGGGAGAGGGAGAGAGGGGAAGAGGGGGGAGAGGTGTTAAACAGATAAGAGAGACAGAAGGAACTATTTACATATGCGTGGCCCTGGCAAGGGGGTTTACTGTATGTAACTTCGAATGATCTTAGAGGTGAGAGCCACTGCTGACACCCCGTCTGCTGTCCCATGCAACAATCCCAACAATATACTAAAATTCATCCGTAACATTCCTCCGTTTTGTTAATTAACACAAATAAATTGCTTAATTAAAACAATAAATATGAATTTTACTTGAAAATGTATCTAACATAATTTCTTAAATTCAACAAAATACATAGCATTGTCACACTTTGATTTACTTAAGTGAATGATTGCTTTGTGCATCAGTTTACACTACAGTATGTGGTTTAGGGAGGTTCTTAATCTAAAAGTGAGTACTTTGTTCTGCTGTTACTTTGTATGTTATCACTGGGTGCTAAAATAGCCTCTTCAGGTCTCAACATACCCACATCTAAGGATGATCCTTGTGGTGGACTGAAATGTTCTCCATCATTTAGAATTAACTTTGACAGAGTAGCTAACAAAATCTAACACGTTTGTCGTTTTCTTTCTTATCATAATTTCATATCTCATGATGTATAGTGCGTGTTTGAATGCATTTATACAACCTGCTTGTTGAATTCGTCTGGAGAACGCCATCTGTGCAGATCCCGAAACTCTCCTCATCACCCCATGCGTGTCACACCGCGCCATGTTCTGCAGGTGTAGGCCTGTAGTCTTCTCCCAACAACTCATAAGCAACCACACTGACCAATCGTTTTGGGACAACTGATTGACAGCTGTACCAACTATGTTCATGTAGTTGCATTGTCAGTGTTCTTCAATGTTTCTTCTTCAAAGTGTCAGTGTTTGTCTTCTTCTCAAAATGTCTCTTAGTTTTCTTTATGCTGCTTAGTTTTCTCAAAATGTCAGTGTTTTTCAGTTTCTTCTTCTTTCTCAAAGTGTCAGTGTTTGTCTCACTGCAAAGCAAAGCGGTTATCATTTCAGTTTCCGTGTGGCCTCTGTCACTGCTCCCAGCCCCCCTTTTTGTCTGCAACACATGCAGGTAGTTGAGGGGAGGGCTGCTTTTGGTGGGCCCTTAATCAAGGCACAGCGGGGCTTCTGCTGCTTTAGCTTGAGATGCAGATAAGGCTTATTGTCTGTTGTAGTCGCCAGCTGGGACAAGCACTTGGGGGTGTTGAAGCATTTCTGTGAGTTGAGCGGTATCCCGGGCGTGGTCTTGCATGCAAGGGGTGTAGGAGGCTCCGAAATCTCGCACAGTACAGGCGCCTGCAGAGGAATTAATAAAAATAGACACCAGGTTACTTGCATATGTTCTTATCATTTCTTCATATTGACATATATTTTCATAAGTCATTATCTATAAATCTCCCCTTTTTTTTCTTTTTTTTTTAATCACATTGTCTCCTTCATTATCTCTAAAACAAAACTACATTGTTTGAATGCATGCTTGAGAAGTATGATATGTCAACTTTGTGCACAAGTTGGCCCTCACAATTCTTCAACCAGATACTCAACCATTATGCATATTTATGAAAACAATATTAAGCAAGCATTGCGCATTATGCTTGAACTCAACACAGTCTCCAACCAGTGTATTCAATAATACTATGTAAATGTTAGAGAAAAAATACATTTTCTCTTTTAACTTGTTTTACAGCAGTGATATACAACACAGAACACACAAGTGAACAAGAAAAGACCTTAAAGCTGCTCCAATGACAATCAGTTCAGACTTCATTCAAAATGGTAATCTGATAAAACCAGTTCTACTGAGAAAAGAAGTCCGGCTTTAATTGTGACTTAATTCCAAACCCAAGTTGTATTTCAAATCTAAACAAGGCAAATGGATATTCTTCACATATACATGGGTACAGTGTAAATTTCTCTCGAGCATATAAATCTAAACTTTTAAAAACTATTGCGTGTACATCTTACAGTTTAAAATAAGACAAACCCTGGATTCTAGGTATTTAGACAGGTAACCATCAAGCAAGGACTAGACTAATTCAGAGCTCGTCTCCAGCCTCTCTCTAGGTTAACAAAGACTATTATAATTAGTGTTAGCACCTAACCAGGCTTCAAAGAACAACATTTGAATATAGTGTGAAACGTAAATACACTTGAAATCTTAGAGGAGAGATGTCATTGTTGATCTACTTTCATTACTATTAGTTTGGGCTAAAGGGTTTGGGAATTGTTTATACAGTTGAGTAAAATAACTTAAGTATATTACTCAAGTACTTAATTTGATTACTTAATTTGATTACTATGTAACTTTTGCTATGTGTAAATGAAGCCCTACACATGATGAGCAAACAATCTGCAGTTTGATTACTCACTAATGTCCAGTGACTCCACTCACACACATGAGAAATACTTTAAACATCTTCAATATTTGAGCCAACTCAACCATTAATTCTATTTTCTTAATATTGGCATTCTTAACTTTAGTTTTTCATATTTATAGGCTATATAAAGGTTTCAAAGAACAACATCTTCCTAGTTTCTCCAATCTCCACTTTGGAGATCTGGTCAGGCTTTAGGTAGCTAACAATAACTTTTCGTCACCTCTCCTGTCCTGCCCCCCAGAAAGAGAGAGAGAGAGAGAGTAGGAGAGAATCCATTTATCTTTTTTATTTTTACACCAGAAAGTCAACCCAGTTTATTTCCATACTCATTCATATCTTATTCCTAAATTTTCCCAAATTTGATTCATATTTAGTTACCTGAAATTCTCAGGTGAAACCCTCGTTAACTTCTTATTCATTGAAATCAAAGAGGCACAACCAAACTATTTTAAAACTATTAAGGCATGAGCAGCACTGATTCATTTAACTTTATCATATTTTTCACAACTTATTCAGAAACAATTTGAACTTGTGCGTAACATCTCATTGGTTAGCCTAAGCTAAACAATTATTACCTGGCTTGCAAACTGTCCTGACAATTTAGAAAATATGAGATCAAATCCTGAGTTAAACTGAATCGGACCACTATCTTTTTTTTTTTGTAATATCTAACTAGTTTTTACCTCTACTAATAAATAGTTTAGCAAATTATATGTATTTTACACTGACTTTTATTTCCGCCCATCTTTCCTTACAGACCTGATCTGTACCTAGGTGTACAGTAACCCAAGATGACTCCAAATGACACATTTAAAACGTCTTAAAAATGTGGTCAGTTTAACTGGCCTAAACCCGACACAAAGACCCTGGAATGACACATTAAAAACTAGTTTTTTTAAATGTGGTCGGTTTATATGGCCTAAACCAAACACAAAGACCCTGGCATATGCAACTTCAAATCTACTCAACTCCTCTCTACTCCTCTCTCCACACAGGCAAGTCTACTAATTGCGCCAGCAAACCCTAACAAATGAGTCCAAATGACACATTAAAAACTTTTTTTTTAAATGTGGTCGGTTTAATCAGGCCTAAACCACACACAAAGACCCTGGCCTATGCAATTGAATTGCGCCAGCGAACAGCGAACCCTAACACACAACTCTTTTAACCCACTCTTTCTTTGTCTGTTCCAATGACTCTTGGAAGAAATACATGGGCGAAACTACAAAGACAGCTTGGCTAAATATGGTCTATTTTAACTCTATTTCTATTAATTCCTTTCACGTTCTTAATTGCTCTTAATTGTCAGGATTTTTCTATTTAGAGTATGGAAAATAAAACATCTCACCGTTTCTAGCGAAAGCCCTTGAGTTCGTTGAAAACCAGGCGTTTCGTTCCAGGAGGAGAGAACGTCCCGTGGCTCCTTTGTCGACTTAAGGCGCGGCGCGTTTCCTCCCCTCCCAGGAATACGAAGACGCTGGTCCCACTTCTTGACACCATCTGATAGGGCTGTTTTGAGACGTACAATATTGTACGTTTCGGAGGCAAACACGGTGCTGAGAGATGTTTCAATAAGGACAACTGGGTCTGGCTTTCTGGCATATTTATTGATCACGAACACAGTCAAAATGGCTACTCTGTCTCATTGACAAAGTCTGCCAATGAGAGAAAGCATAGTGTCCGGGCCTCACTTGTCTACCAACAGCATGTGAGCTGTTAGCAGAGGATGAAGGACCCAGAATGAAAGCAAACAGACAGCTTATATTGCATAGGTAGAACTCCTCCCTCCAAGAGGGAGGAGGAGCATCTTACAGGCTGGTTAA